>NC_091707.1:7888787-8191818 GCF_041296265.1 Equus caballus | reverse complement strand
GTTCTGGCACGTCTGAGAGGTGGTTCCGGCCGGCCCCACGGGTGTTTCCATGGTGTCCGCCAAGTGGTTCTGGCATAGCTGGCAGGTGATGTTGGCGTGACCGGCAGGTGGTTCCAGCAAGCCCGGCAGGTGATTCCGAAGATTTCACCAAATGGTTGTGGCATTGCCGGCAGGTGATTTTGGCATGTCCAGCAGGTGGTTTAGGCGAGTCGAGCAGGTGGTTCTGGCGTGCTTGGCAGGTGCTTCCGGTGTCATTGGCATGTGTTTCCGGCATGTCTGAGAGGTGGTTCCGGCCGGCCGGAGAGGTGTTTCCGGAGTGTCCGCCAAGTGGTTCTGGCGTAGCTGAAAGGTGATGTTGGCGTGACCGGCAGGTGGTTCCTGCCAGCCCGGCAGGTGATTCCGGAGTGTCTGCCGTGTGGTTCTGGCGTAGCTGGCAGATGATTTTGCATGTCCGGCAATCGTTCCGGCGAGTCGAGCCGGTGGTTCCGGCATGTCCGGCAGGTGATTCCGGCATGCCCTGCAGGTGGTTTCGGCATTCCCAGCAGGTGATTCTGGAGTGTCTGCCGAGTGGTTCTGGCGTAGACGGCAGGTGATTCTGGCGTGTCCAGCAGGTGGTTCTGGGGAGTGGATCAGGTGGTTCTGGCATACTCGGCAGGTGGTACCGGCGTGTCCGGAACATGGTTCTGGCAAGCCTTATAGTTGGTTCCGGCATGCCCGGCAGCTGATTCGGGAGTGTTCGCCAAGTGTATCTGTCGTAGCCGGCAGGTGATTTTGCATGTCCGGCGGTGGTTCCGGCGTGTCCGGCAGGTGGTTCTGGCGTGTCCGGCACGAGGTTCTGGCACGTCTGAGAGGTGGTTCTGGCATGCCCGACAGGTGATTCCGGAGTGTCCGCCACGTGGTTGTGGCGTACCCGGCAGGTGATTTTGGCGTGTCTGGCAGGTGTTTCTTGCAAGTCGAGCATGTGGCTCAGGCATGCTCATCACGTGCTTCCGGCGTGTCCGGCACGTGGTTCTGGTGTGTCTGAGATCTGGTTCTGGCATATCCGGCAGATGATTCCGGAGTGTCCACCAAGTGGTTCTGGCATACCCGGCAGGTGATTTTGGCATGTCAGGTAGGTGGTTCCGGCGACTCGAGTAGGTGGTTCCGCCGAGCTCGGCAGGTGGTTCAGGCGGGTCTTTCAGGTGGTTTCCGTCTGTTCGGGGAGTGGTTCCGGCATCTCAGGCACATGGTTCTGGCACGTCTGATAGGTGGTTCCGGCCGGCCCGACAGGTGTTTCCATGGTGTACGCCAAGTGGTTCTGGCATAGCTGGCAGGTGATGTTGGCGTGACCAGCAGGTGGTTCCAGCCAGCCCGGCAGGGGATTCCGAAGCGTTCACCAAATGGTTGTGGCGTAGCCGGCAGGTGATTTTGGCGTGTCCAGCAGGTGGTTTTGGCGAGTCGAGCAGGTGGTTCTGGCGTGCTCGGCAGGTGCTTCCGGTGTGATTGGCATGTGGTTCCGGCATGTCTGAGAGGTGGTTCCGCCATGCCCGGCCGGTGATTCCGGAGTGTTCGCCAAGTGGTTCTGGCGTAGCCGGCAGGTGATTTTGCATTTCCGGCAATGGTTCCAGCGAGTCAAGACGGTGGTTCCGGCATGTCCGGCAGGTGGTTCCGGCATGCCCGGCAGGTGATTCCGGAGTGTCCGGCATGTGGTTCTGGCACGTCTGAGAGGTGGTTCCGGCCGGCCCGACAGGTGTTTCCGGAGTGTCCGCCAAGTGGTTCTTTCGTAGCTGAAGGGTGATGTTGGCGTGACCGGCAGGTGGTTCCAGCCAGCCCGGCAGGTGATTCCGGAGTGTCTGCCGAGTGGTTCTGGCGTAGCCGGCAGGTGATTTTGGTGTGTCCAGCAGGTGGTTTTGGCGACTCGAGCAGGAGGTTCTGACGTGCTCGGCAGGTGCTTCCGGTGTCATTGGCATGTGGTTCCGGCATGTCTGAGAGGTGGTTCCGCCATGCCCGGCAGGTGATTCCGGAGTGTTCGCCAAGTGGTTCTGGCGTAGCCGGCAGGTGATTTTGCATGTCCGGCAATGGTTCCGGCGAGTCGAGCCGGTGGTTCCGGCATGTCCGGCAGGTGGTTCCGGCATGCCCGGCAGGTGATTCCGGAGTGTCCGGCATGTGGTTCTGGCACTTCTGAGAGGTGGTTCCGGCATGCCCGGCAGGTGATACCGGAGTGTCCGGCATGTGGTTCTGGCAAGTCTGAGAGGTGGTTCCCGCACGCCCGACAGGTGATTCCGGAGCGTCCGTCAAGTGGTTCTGGCATAGCTGGCAGGTGATGTTTGCGTGACCGGCAGTTGGTTACAGCCAGTCAGGCAGGTGATTCCGAAGTGTTCACAAAATGGTTGTTGCGTCTCCGGAAGGTGATTTTGGCCGGTCCAGCACGTGGTTTTGGCGAGTCGAGCAGGTGGTACTGGCGTGCTCGGCAGGTGCTTCCGGTGTCATTGTCATGCGTTTCCGGCATGTCTGAGAGGCGGTTCCGGCACGCCCGACAGGTGATTCCGGAGCGTCCGCCAAGTGTTTCTGGCGTACCCGGCAGGTCATTTTGGCATGTCCGACAGGTGTTTCTTGCGAGTCGAGCAGGAGGCTCAGGCATGCTCAGCTGGTGCTTCCGGCGTCTCTGGCACGTGGTTCTGGTGTGTCTGAGAGCTGGTTCTGGCATGTCCGGCAGATGATACCGGAGTGTCCACCAAGTGGTTCTGGTATACCTGGCAGGTGATTTTGGCGTGTCAGGATGGTGGTTCCGGCTAGTTGAGCAGGTGGATCAGGCGTGCTCGCCAGGGGGTTCAGGCGGGTCTGGCAGGTGGTTTCGGACTGTTCGGGGAGGGGTTCCGGCATCTCAGGCACATGTTTCTGGCACGTCTGAGAGGTGGTTCCGGCATGCCCGACAGGTGTTTCCGGAGTGTCCGCCAAGTGGTTCCGGCGTAGCTGGCAGGTGATGTTGGCGTGACCGGCAGGTGGTTCCAGCCAGCCCGGCAGGTGATTCCGGAGTCTCGGCCGAGTGGTTCTGGTGTAGCCGTCAGGTGATTTTGGCGTGTCCAGCGGGTGGTTTTGGCGAGTCGAGCAGTTGGTTCTGGCGTGCTCGGCAGGTGCTTCCGGTGTCATTGGCATGTGGTTCCGGCATGTCTGAGAGGTGATTCCGCCATGCCCGGCAGGTGATTCCGGAGTGATCGCCAACTGGTTCTGGCGTAGCCGGCAGGTGATTTTGCATGTCCGGCAATGGTTACGGCTAGTCGAGCCGGTGGTTCCGGCATGTCCAGCAGGTGGTTTCGGCATGCCCGGCAGGTGATTCCGGAGTGTCCGGCATGTGGTTCTGGCACCTCTGAGAGGTGGTTCCGGCATGCCCGGCAGGTGATATCGGAGTGTCCAGCATTTGGTTCTGGCACCTGTGAGAGGACGTTCCGGAATGCCCGGCATGTGATTCCGGAGTGTCTGCCGATAGGTTCTGGCATAGCCGGCAGGTGATTTTGGCGTGTCCAGCAGGTGGTTCTGGCTTGCTCGGCAGGTGCTTCCGGTGTCACTGGCATGTGGTTCCGGCATGTCTTAGAGGTGGTTCCGCCATGCCCGGCAGGTGATTCCGGAGTGTTCGCCTAGTGGTTCTGTCGTAGCCGGCAGGTGATTTTGCATGTCCGGCAATGGTTCCGGCGAGTCGAGCCGGTGGTTCCGGCATGTCCGGCATGTGGTTCCGGCATGTCCGGCAGGTGGTTCCGGCATGCCCTGCAGGTGATTCCGGAGTGTCCGGCATGTGGTTCTGGCACCTCTGAGAGGTGGTTCCGGCATGCCCGGCAGGTGATACCGGAGTGTCCGACACTTGGTTCTGGCACCTCTGAGAGGTGGTTCCGGAATGCCTGGCCTGTGATTCCGGAGTGTCGGCCGAGTGGTTCTGTCGTAGCCAGCAGTTGATTTTGGCGTGACCACTAGGTGGTTCTGGGGAGTGGATCAGCTGGTTCCGGCATACTCGGCAGGTGGTACCGGCGTGTCCAGAACATGGTTCTGGCAAGTCTGAGAGGTGGTTCCGGCACGCCCGACAGGTGATTCCGGAGCGTCCGCCCAGTGTTTCTGGCGTACCCCGCAGGTGATTTTGGCATGTCCGACAGGTGTATCTTGCGAGTCGAGCAGGTGGCTCAGGCATGCTCAGCTGGTGCTTCCGGCGTATCTGGCACGTGGTTCTGGTGTGTCTGAGACCTGGTTCTGGCATGTCCGGCAGATGATTCCGGAGTGTCCACCAAGTGGTTCTTGTATACCTGGCAGGTGATTTTGGCGTGTCAGGAAGTTGGTTCCAGCTAGTTGAGCAGGTGGCTCAGGCGTGCTTGCCAGGGGCTTCAGGCGGGTCTGGCAGGTGGTTTCGGTCTGTTCGGGGAGTGGTTCCGGCATCTCAGGCACATGGTTCTGGCACGTCTGAGAGGTGGTTCCGGCCGGCCCGACAGGTGTTTCCATGGTGTCCGCCAAGTGGTTCTGGCATAGCTGGCAGGTGATGTTGGCGTGACCAGCAGGTGGTTCCAGCAAGCCCAGCAGGTGATTCCGAAGTGTTCACCAATGGTTGTGGCGTAGCCGGCAGGTGATTTTGGCGTGTCCAGCAGGTGGTTTTGGCGAGTCGAGCAGGTGGTTCTGGCGTGCTCGGCAGGTGCTTCCGGTGTCATTGGCATGTGGTTCCGGCATGTCTGAGAGGTGGTTCCGGCATGCCCGGCAGGTGGTTCCGGAGTGTCTGCCGAGTGGTTCTGGAGCCAGCCCGGCAGGTGATTCCGAAGAGTTCACCAAATGGTTGTGGCGTAGCCGGCAGGTGATTTTGGAATGTCAGGAAGTTGGTTCCGGCTAGTTGAGCAGGTGGATCAGGCGTGCTCACCAGGGGGTTCAGGCGGGTCTGGCAGGTGGTTTCGGTCTGTTCGGGGAGTGGTTCCGGCATCTCAGGCACATGGTTCTGGCACGTCTGAGAGGTGGTTCCGGCCGGCCGGAGAGGTGTTTCCGGAGTGTCCGCCAAGTGGTTCTGGCGTAGCTGAAAGGTGATGTTGGCGTGACCGGCAGGTGGTTCCAGCCAGCCCGGCAGGTGATTCCGGAGTGTCTGCCGTGTGGTTCTGGCGTAGCTGGCAGGTGATTTTGGCGTGTCCAGCAGGTGGTTCCGGTGAGCTCGGCAGGTGGTACCAGCATGTCCGGAACAAGGTTCTTGCACGTCTGAGAGATGGTTCCGGCATGCCCGGCAGGTGATTCGGGAGTGTCCGGCATGTGGTTCTGGCACCTCTGAGAGGTGGTTCCGGCATGCCCGGCAGGTGATTCCGGAGTGTTCGGCATGCAGTTCTGGCACCTATGAGAGGTGGTTCCGGCAGGCCCGGTTGTTGGTTACGGAGTGTCTGCCAAGTGGTCCTGGAGTAGCCGGCAGGTGATTCTGGCGTATCCAGCAGGTGGTTCTGGGGAGAGGATCAGGTGGTTCCGGCATACTCGGCAGGAGGTACCTGCGTGTCTGGAACATGGTTTTGGCAAGTCTGAGAGGTGGTTCCGGCAGGCCCGAGAGGTGATTCCGGAGTGTTCGCCAAGTGGTTCTGGCATAGCCGGCAGGTCATTTTGCATGTCCGGCGGTGGTTCCGGCGTGTCGAGCCTGTGGTTGCGGCGTATCCAGCAGGTGTTTCCGGTCTGTCCGGCAGGTGGTTCTGGCGTGACAGGCACGAGGTTCTGGCACGTCTGAGAGTTGGTTCCGGCCGGCCCGACAGGTGTTTCCATGGTGTCCGCCAAGTGGTTCTGGCGTAGCTGAAAGGTGATGTTGGCGTGACCGGCAGGTGGTTCCAGAGAGCCCGGCAGGTGATTCCGGAGTGTCTGCCGTGTGGTTCTGGCGTAGCTGGCAGGTGATTTTGGCGTGTCCAGCAGGTGGTTCCGGCGAGCTCTGCAGGTGGTACCAGCGTGTCCGGAACATGGTTCTGGCACGTCTGAGAGATGGTTCCGTCATGCCAGGCAGGTGATTCCGGAGTGTCCGGCATTTGGTTCTGGCACCTCTGAGATGTGGTTCCGGCATGCCCGGCAGGTGATACCGGAGTCTCCGGCATGTGGTTCTGGCACCTCTGAGAGGTGGTTCCGGCTGCCCGGCAGGTGGTTCCGGAGTGTCTGCCGACTGGTTCTGGCGTAGTCGGCAGGTGATTCTGGCGTGTCCACTAGGTGGTTCTGGGGAGTGGATCAGGTGGTTCCGGCATACTCGGCAGGTGGTACCGGCGTGTCCAGAACATGGTTCTGGCAAGTATGAGAGGTGGTTCCGGCACGCCCGACAGGTGATTCCGGAGTGTTCGCCAAGTGGTTCTGGCGTAGCCGGCAGGTCATTTTACATGTCCAGCAGTGGTTCCGGCGAGTCGAGCCGGTGGTTCCAGCGTGTCCGGCAGGTGCTTCTGGCGTGACCGGCACGAGGTTCTGGCACGTCTGAGAGTTGGTTCCGGCATGCCCGACAGGTGATTCCGGAGTGTCCGCAACGTGGTTCTGGCGTACCCGGCAGGTGCTTCCGGCGTGTCTGGCACGTCGTTGTGGTGTGTCTGAGAGCTGGTTCTGGCATGTCCGGCAGATGATTCCGTAGTGTCCACCAAGTGGTTGTGGCATACACGGCAGGTGATTTTAGCGTGTCAGGTAGGTGGTTCCGGCGAGTCGAGTAGGCGGTTCCGGCGTGCTCGGCAGGTGGTTCAGGCGGGTCTGGCAGGTGGTTTCGGTCTGTTTGGGGTGTGGTTCCAGCATCTCAGGCACATCGTTCTGGCACGTCTGATAGGTGGTTCCGGCCGGCCCGACAGGTGTTTCCATGGTGTCCGCCAAGTGGTTCTGGCATAGCTGGCAGGTGATGTTGGCGTGACCGGCAGGTGGTTCCAGCAAGCCAGGCGGTGATTCCGAAGAGTTCACCAAATGGTTGTGGCACAGCCGGCAAGTGATTTTGGCGTGTCCAGCAGGTGGTTTTGGCGAGTCGAGCAGGTGGTTCTGGCGTGCTCGGCAGGTGCTTCCGGTGTCATTGGCCTGTGGTTCTGGCATGTGTGAGAGGTGGTTCCGCCATGCCCAGCAGGTGATTCCGGAGTGTTCGCCATGTGGTTCTGGCGTAGCCGGCAGGTGATTTTGCATGTCTGGCAATGGTTCCGGCAAGTCGAGCTGGTGGTTCCGGCCTGTCCGGCAGGTGATTCCGGAGTGTCCACCAAGTGGTTGTGGCATAGCCGGCAGGTGATTTTAGCATGTCAGGTAGGAGGTTCCAGCGAGTCGAGTAGGTGGTTCCGGCGTGCTCGGTAGGTGGTTCAGGCGGGTCTGGCAGGTGGGTTCGTCTGTTCGGGGTGTGGTTCCGGCATCTCAGGCACATGGTTCTGGCACGTCTGACAGATGGTTCCGGCATGCCCGGCAGGTGGTTCCGGAGTGTCTGCCGAGTGGTTCTGGAGCCAGCCCGGCAGGTGATTCCGAAGAGTTCACCAAATGGTTGTGGCGTAGCCGGCAGGTGATTTTGGAATGTCAGGAAGTTGGTTCCGGCTAGTTGAGCAGGTGGATCAGGCGTGCTTGCCAGGGGCTTCAGGCGGGTCTGGCAGGTGGTTTCGGTCTGTTTGGGGAGTGGTTCCGCCATCTCAGGCTCATGGATCTGGCACGTCTGAGAGGTAGTTCCGGCCGGCCCGACAGGTGTTTCCATGGTGTCCGCCAAGTGGTTCTGGCACAGCTGGCAGGTGATATTGGCGTGAACGGCAGGTGGTTC
The DNA here is from genome assembly GCF_041296265.1 of Equus caballus. Lineage (NCBI taxonomy): Eukaryota > Metazoa > Chordata > Mammalia > Perissodactyla > Equidae > Equus > Equus caballus. The sequence goes on along the minus strand of NC_091707.1, from coordinate 8,184,110 downwards.
CAGCCAGCCCGGCAGGTGATTCCGGAGTGTCTGCCGTGTGGTTCTGGCGTAGCTGGCAGGTGATTTTGGCGTGTCCAGCAGGTGGTTCCGGCGAGCTCGGCAGGTGGTACCAGCGTGTCCGGAACATGGTTCTGGCACGTCTGAGAGATGGTTCCGGCATGCCCGGCAGGTGATTCGGGAGTGTTCGCCAAGTGGTTCTGGCGTAGCCGGCAGGTGATTTTGCATGTCCGACAATGGTTACGGATAGTCGAGCCGGTGGTTCCGGCATGTCCAGCAGGTGGTTCCGGCATGCTCGGCAGGTGATTCCGGAGTGTCCAGCATTTGGTTCTGGCACCTGTGAGCGGTGGTTCCGGAATGCCCAGCATGTGATTCCGGAGTGTCTGCCGAGTGGTTCTGGCGTAGCCCGCAGGTGATTTTGGCGTGTCCAGCAGGTGGTTCCTGCGAGCTCGGCAGGTGGTACCAGCGTGTCCGGATCATGGTTCCGGCACGTCTGAGAGATGGTTCCGGCATGCCCGGCAGGTGATTCGGGAGTGTCCGGCATGTGGTTCTGGCACCTCTGAGAGGTGGTTTGGGCATGCCCGGCAGGTGGTTCCAGAGTGTCTGCCGAGTGGTTCTGGCGTAGTCGGCAGGTGATTCTGGCGTGTCCAGCAGGTGGTTCTGGGGAGTGGATCAGGTGGTTCCGGCATACTCGGCAGGTGGTACCGGCGTGTCCGGAACATGGTTCTGGCAAGTCTGAGAGGCGGTTCCGGCATGCCCGACATGTGATTCCGGAGTGTTCGCCAAGTGGTTCTGGCGTAGCCGGCAGGTCATTTTGCATGTCCGGCGGTGGTTCTGGCGAGTCGAGCCGCTGGTTCCGGCGTCTCCGGCAGGTGGTTCTGGCGTGACCGGCACGAGGTTCTGGCACGTCTGAGAGTTGGTTCCGGCATGCCCGACAGGTGATTCCGGAGTGTCCGCAACGTGGTTCTGGCGTAACCGGCAGGTGATTTTGGCGTGTCTGGCAGGTGTTTCTTGCAAGTCGAGCATTTGGCTCAGGCATGCTCAGCAGGTGCTTCCGGCGTGTCTGGCACGTGGTTCTGGTGAGTCTGAGAGCTGGTTCTGGCATGTCCGGCAGATGATTCCGGAGTGTCCACCAAGTGGTTGTGGCATACCCGGCAGGTGATTTTAGCGTGTCAGGTAGGTGGTTCCAGCGAGTCGAGTAGGTGGTTCCGGAGTGCTCGGCAGGTGGTTCAGGCGGGTCTGGCAGGTGGTTTCTTCTGTTCAGGGTGTGGTTCCGGCATCTCAGGCACATGGTTCTGGCACGTCTGATAGGTGGTTCCGGCCGGCCCGACAGGTGTTTCCATGGTGTCCGCCAAGTGGTTCTGGCATAGCTGGCAGGTGATGTTGGCGTGACCGGCAGGGGGTTCCAGCCAGCCCGGCAGGTGATCCGAAGTGTTCACCAAATGGTTGTGGCGTAGCCTGAAGGTGATTTTGGCGTGTCCAGCAGGTGGTTTTGGCGAGTCGATCAGGTGGTTCTGGCGTGCTCGGCAGGTGCTTCCGGTGTCATTGGCATGTGGTTCCGGCATGTCTGAGAGGTTGTTCCGCCATGCCCGGCAGGTGATTCCGGAGTGTTCCCCAAGTGCTTCTGGCATAGCCGGCAGGTGATTTTGCATGTCCGGCAATGGTTCCGGCGAGTCGAGCCGGTGGTTCCGGCATGTCCGGCAGGTGGTTCCGGCATGCCCGGCAGGTGATTCCGGAGTGTCCGGCATGTGGTTCCAGCATGCCCGGCAGGTGATTCCGGAGTGTCCGGCATGTGGTTCTGGCACCTCTGAGAGTTGGTTCCGGCATGCCCGGCAGGTGATACCGGAGTCTCCGGCATTTGGCTCTGGCACCTCTGAGAGGTCATTCCGGAATGCCTGGCATGTGATTCCGGAGTGTCTGCCGAGTGGTTCTGGCGTAGCCGGCAGTTGATTTTGACGTGTCCACTACGTGGTTGTGGGGAATGGATCAGCTGGTTCCGGCATACTCGGCAGGTTGTACCGGCGTGTCCAGAACATGGTTCTGGCCAGTCTGAGAGCTGGTTCCGGCACGCCCGACAGGTGATTCCGGAGCGTCCGCCAAGTGTTTCTGGCGTACCCGGCACGTGATTTTGGCATATCCGACAGGTGTTTCTCGCAAGTCGAGCAGGTGGCTCAGGCATGCTCAGCTGGTGCTTCCGGCGTCTCTGGCACGTTGTTCTGGTGTGTCTGAGAGCTGGTTCTGGCATGTCCGGCAGATGATTCCGGAGTGTCCACCAAGTGGTTCTGGTATACCTGTCAGGCGATTTTGGCGTGTCAGGAAGGTGGTTCTTTCTAGTTGAGCAGGTGGATCAGGCGTGCTTGCCAGGGGCTTCAGGCGGGTCTGGCAGGTGGTTTCGGTCTGTTCGGGGAGTGGTTCCGGCATCTCAGGCAAATGGTTCTGGCACGTCTGAGAAGAGGTTGTGGCCGGCCCGACAGGTGATTCCGGAGTGTCCGCCAAGTGGTTCTGGCGTAGCTGAAAGGTGATGTTGACGTGACCGGCAGGCAGTTCCAGCCAGCCCGGCAGGTGATTCCGGAGTGTCTGCCGAGTGGTTCTGGCGTAGCCGGCACATGATTTTGACGTGTCCAGCAGGTGGTTCCGGCGAGCTCGGCAGGTGGTACCGGCGTGTCCGGAACATGGTTCTGGCACATCTGAGAGATGGTTCCGGCATGCCCGGCAGGTGGTTCCGGAGTGTCTGCCGAGTGGTTCTGGCATATCCGGCAGGTGATTCTGGCGTGTCCAGCAAGTGGTTCTGGGGAGAGGATCAGGTGGTTCCAGCATACTCGGCAGGTGGTTCTGGCGTGACCGGCACGAGGTTCTGGCACGTCTGAGAGTTGGTTCCGGCATGCACGACAGTGGATTCCGGAGTGTCCGCCACTTGGTTCTGTCGTACCCGGCAGGTGATTTTGGCGTGTCTGGCAGGTGCTTCTTGCAAGTCGAGCATTTGGCTCAGGCATGCTCAGCAGGTGCTTCCGGCATGTCTGGCACGTGGTTCTGGTGTTTCTGAGAGCTGGTTCTGGCATGTCCGGCAGATGATTCTGGAGTGTCCACCAAGTGGTTGTGGCATACCCGGCAGGTGATTTTAGCGTGTCAGGTAGGTGGTTCCAGCGAGTCGATTAAGTGGTACCGGCGTGCTCGGAGGTTGGTTCAGGCGGGTCTGGCAGGTGGTTTCGTCTGTTCGGGGTGTGGTTCCGGCATCTCAGGCACATGGTTCTGGCACGTCTGACAGATGGTTCCGGCATGCCCGGCAGGTGATTCGGGAGTGTCCGGCATGTGGTTCTGGCACCTCTGAGAGGTGGTTCCGGCATGCCCGGCAGGTGATACCGGAGTGTCCGGCATGCAGTTCTGGCACCTCTGAGAGGTGGTTCCGGAATGCCCGGCAGTTGGGTACGGAGTGTCTGCCAAGTGGTTCTGGAGTAGCCGGCAGGTGATTCTGGCGTATCCAGCAGGTGGTTCTGGGGAGTGGATCAGGTGGTTCCGGCATACTCGGCAGGTGGTACCGGCGTGTCCGGAACATGGTTCTGGCAAGTCTGAGAGGTGGTTCGGGCAGGCCCGACAGGTGATTCCGGAGTGTTCACCAAGTGGTTCTGGCATAGCCGGCGGGTCATTTTGCATGTCCGGCGGTGGTTACGGTGATTCGAGCCGGTGCTTCCGGCATGTCCAGCAGGTGGTTCTGGCATGCCCCGCAGGTGATTCGGAAGTGTCCGGCAAGTGGTTCTGGCACCTCTGAGAGGTGGTTCCGGCATGCCCGGCAGGTGATACCGGAGTGTCCAGCATTTGGTTCTGGCACCTGTGAGAGGTGGTTCCGGAATGCCCGGCATGTGATTACAGAGTTTCTGCCGAGTGGTTCTGGCGTAGCCGGCAGGTGATTTTGGCGTGTCCAGCAGGTGGTTCCGGCGAGCTCGGCAGGTGGTTCCGGCATGTCCGGAACATGGTTCTTGCACGTCTGAGAGATGGTTCCGGCATGCCCGGCAGGTGATTCCGGAGTGTCCGGCATGTGGTTCTGGCACCTCTGAGAGGTGGTTCCGGCATGCCCGGCAGTTGGTTATGGAGTGTCTGCCGAGTGATTCTGGCGTAGCCGGCAGGTGATTCTGGCGTATCCAGCAGGTGGTTTTGGGGAGTGGATCAGGTGGTTCCGGCATACTCGGCAGGTGGTACCGGCGTGTCCGGAACTTGGTTCTGGCAAGTCTGAGAGGTGGTTCCGGCATGCCCGACAGGTGATTCCGGAGTGTTTGCCAAGTGGTTCTGGCGTAGCCGGCAGGCTATTTTGCATGTCCGGCGGTGGTTCCGGCGAGTCGAGCCGGTGGTTCCGGCGTGTCCATCAGGTGTTTCCGGTCTGTCCGGCAGGTGGTTCTGGCGTGACCGGCACGAGGTTCTGGCACGTCTGAGAGTTGGTTCCGGCATGCCCGACAGGTGATTCCGGAGTGTCCGCAACGTGGTTCTGGCGTACCCGGCAGTTGATTTTGGCGTGTCTGGCAGGTGTTTCTTGCAAGTCGAGCATTTGGCTCAGGCATGCTCAGCAGGTGCTTCCGGCGTGTCTGGCACGTGGTTCTGGTGTGTCTGAGAGCTGGTTCTGGCATGTCCGGCAGATGATTCCGGAGTGTCCACCAAGGGGTTGTGGCATACCCGGCAGGTGATTTTAGCGTGTCAGGTAGGTGGTTCCGGCGAGTCGAGTAGGTGGTTCCGGCGTGCTCGGCAGGTGGTTCAGGCGGGTCTGGCAGGTGGTTTCGGTCTGTTCGGGGTGTGGTTCCAGCATCTCAGGCACATGGTTCTGGCATGTCTGAGATGTGGTTCCGGCCGGCCCGACAGGTATTTCCATGGTGTCCGCCAAGTGGTCCTGGCATAGCTGGCAGGTGATGTTGGCGTGACCGGCAGGTGGTTCCAGCCAGCCGGGCAGGTGATTCCGAAGAGTTCACCAAATGGTTGTGGCGTAGCCGGCAGGTGATTTTGGCGTGTCCAGCTGGTGGTTTTGGCGAGTCGAGCAGGTGGTTCTGGCGTGCTCGGCAGGTGCTTCCGGAGTCATTGGCATGTGTTTCCGGCATGTCTGAGAGGTGGTTCCGCCATGCCCGGCAGGTGATACCGGAGTGTTCGCCAAGTGGTTCTGGCGTAGCCGGCAGGTGATTTTGCATGTCCGGCAATGGTTCCGGCGAGTCGAGCCGGTGGTTCCGGAATGTCCCGAAGGTAGTTCCGGCATGTCCGGCAGGTGGTTCCGGCATGTCCAGCACGTGGTTCCAGCATGCCCGGCAGGTGATTCCGGAGTGTCCTGCATGTGGTTCTGGCACCTCTGAGAGGTGGTTCCGGAATGCCTGGCCTGTGATTCCGGAGTTTCTGAAGAGTGGTTCTGGCGGAGCCGGCAGTTGATTTTGGCGTGTCCACTAGGTGGTTCTGGGGAGTGGATCAGCTGGTTCCGGCATACTCGGAAGGTCGTACCGGCGTGTCCGGAACATGGTTCTGGCAAGTCTGAGAGGAGGTTCCGGCACGCCCGACAGGTGATTCCGGAGCGTCCGCCAAGTATTTCTGGCGTACCCGGCAGGTGATTTTGGCATCCGACAGGTGTATCTTGCGAGTCGAGCAGGTGGCTCAGGCATGCTCAGCTGTTGCTTCCGACGTCTCTGGCACGTGGTTCTGGTGTGTCTGAGAGCTGGTTCTGGCATGTCCGGCAGATGATTCCGGAGTGTCCACAAGTGGTTCTTGTATACCTGGCAGGTGATTTTGGCGTGTCAGGGAGTTGGTTCCGGCTAGTTGAGCAGGTGGATCAGGCGTGCTCGCCAGGTGGTTCAGGCGGGTCTGGCAGGTGGTTTCGGTCAGTTCGGGGAGTGGTTCCGGCATCTCAGGCACATGGTTCTGGCACGTCTGAGAGGTGGTTCCGGCCGGCCCGACAGGTGTTCCCATGGTGTCCGCCAAGTGGTTCTGGCATAGCTGGCAGGTGATGTTGGCGTGACCGGCAGGTGGTTACAGCCAGCCCGGCAGGTGATTCCGGAGTGTCTGCCGAGTGGTTGTGGCGTAGCCGGCAGGTGATTTTGGCGTGTCCAGCAGGTGGTTCCGGTGAGCTCGGCAGGTGGTACCAGCGTGTCCGGAACATGGTTTTGGCAAGTCTGAGAGGTGGTTCGGGCAGGCCCAACAGGTGATTCCGGAGTGTTCGCCAAGTGGTTCTGGCATAGCCGGCAGGTCATTTTGCATGTCCGGCGGTGGTTCCGGCGAGTCGAGCCGGTGGTTCCGGCATGTCCGGCAGGTGGTTCCGGCCGGCCCGACAGGTGTTTCCATGTTGTCCGCCAAGTGGTTCTGGCATAGCTGGCAGGTGATGTTGGCGTGACCGGCAGGTGGTTCCAGCCAGCCCGGCAGGTGATTCCGAATTGTTCACCAAATGGTTGTGGCGTAGCCGGAAGGTGATTTTGGCGTGTCCAGCAGGTGGTTTTGGCGAGTCGAGCAGGTGGTTCTGGCGTGCTCGGCAGGTGCTTCCGGTGTCATTGGCATGTGGTTCCGGCATGTCTGAGAGGTGGTTCCGCCATGCCCGGCAGGTGATTCCGGAGTGTTCGCCATGTGGTTCTGGCGTAGCCGGCAGGTGATTTTGCATGTCTGGCAATGGTTCCGGCGAGTCGAGCTGGTGGTTCCGGCCTGTCCGGCAGGTGATTCCGGAGTGTCCACCAAGTGGTTGTGGCATAGCCGGCAGGTGATTTTAGCATGTCAGGTAGGAGGTTCCAGCGAGTCGAGTAGGTGGTTCCGGCGTGCTCGGTAGGTGGTTCAGGCGGGTCTGGCAGGTGGGTTCGTCTGTTCGGGGTGTGGTTCCGGCATCTCAGGCACATGGTTCTGGCACGTCTGACAGATGGTTCCGGCATGCCCGGCAGGTGGTTCCGGAGTGTCTGCCGAGTGGTTCTGGAGCCAGCCCGGCAAGTGATTCCGAAGAGTTCACCAAATGGTTGTGGCGTAGCCGGCAGGTGATTTTGGAATGTCAGGAAGTTGGTTCCGGCTAGTTGAGCAGGTGGATCAGGCGTGCTTGCCAGGGGCTTCAGGCGGGTCTGGCAGGTGGTTTCGGTCTGTTTGGGGAGTGGTTCCGCCATCTCAGGCTCATGGATCTGGCACGTCTGAGAGGTAGTTCCGGCCGGCCCAACAGGTGTTTCCATGGTGTCCGCCAAGTGGTTCTGGCACAGCTGGCAGGTGATATTGGCGTGAACGGCAGGTGGTTCCAGCCAGCCCGGCAGGTGATTCCGGAGTGTCTGCCGTGTGGTTCTGGCGTAGCTGGCAGGTGATTTTGGCGTGTCCAGCAGGTGGTTCCGGCGAGCTCGGCAGGTGGTACCAGCGTGTCCGGAACATGGTTCTGGCACGTCTGAGAGATGGTTCCGGCATGCCCGGCAGGTGATTCGGGAGTGTTCGCCAAGTGGTTCTGGCGTAGCCGGCAGGTGATTTTGCATGTCCGACAATGGTTACGGATAGTCGAGCCGGTGGTTCCGGCATGTCCAGCAGGTGGTTCCGGCATGCTCGGCAGGTGATTCCGGAGTGTCCAGCATTTGGTTCTGGCACCTGTGAGCGTTGGTTCCGGAATGCCCGGCATGTGATTCCGGAGTGTCTGCCGAGTGGTTCTGGCGTAGCCCGCAGGTGATTTTGGCGTGTCCAGCAGGTGGTTCCTGCGAGCTCGGCAGGTGGTACCAGCGTGTCCGGATCATGGTTCCGGCACGTCTGAGAGATGGTTCCGGCATGCCCGGCAGGTGATTCGGGAGTGTCCGGCATGTGGTTCTGGCACCTCTGAGAGGTGGTTTGGGCATGCCCGGCAGGTGGTTCCAGAGTGTCTGCCGAGTGGTTCTGGCGTAGTCGGCAGGTGATTCTGGCGTGTCCAGCAGGTGGTTCTGGGGAGTGGATCAGGTGGTTCCGGCATACTCGGCAGGTGGTACCGGCGTGTCCGGAACATGGTTCTGGCAAGTCTGAGAGGCGGTTCCGGCATGCCCGACATGTGATTCCGGAGTGTTCGCCAAGTGGTTCTGGCGTAGCCGGCAGGTCATTTTGCATGTCCGGCGGTGGTTCTGGCGAGTCGAGCCGCTGGTTCCGGCGTCTCCGGCAGGTGGTTCTGGCGTGACCGGCACGAGGTTCTGGCACGTCTGAGAGTTGGTTCCGGCATGCCCGACAGGTGATTCCGGAGTGTCCGCAACGTGGTTCTGGCGTAACCGGCAGGTGATTTTGGCGTGTCTGGCAGCTGTTTCTTGCAAGTCGAGCATTTGGCTCAGGCATGCTCAGCAGGTGCTTCCGGCGTGTCTGGCACGTGGTTCTGGTGAGTCTGAGAGCTGGTTCTGGCATGTCCGGCAGATGATTCCGGAGTGTCCACCAAGTGGTTGTGGCATACCCGGCAGGTGATTTTAGCGTGTCAGGTAGGTGGTTCCAGCGAGTCGAGTAGGTGGTTCCGGAGTGCTCGGCAGGTGGTTCAGGCGGGTCTGGCAGGTGGTTTCTTCTGTTCAGGGTGTGGTTCCGGCATCTCAGGCACATGGTTCTGGCACGTCTGATAGGTGGTTCCGGCCGGCCCGACAGGTGTTTCCATGGTGTCCGCCAAGTGGTTCTGGCATAGCTGGCAGGTGATGTTGGCGTGACCGGCAGGGGGTTCCAGCCAGCCCGGCAGGTGATTCCGAAGTGTTCACCAAATGGTTGTGGCGTAGCCTGAAGGTGATTTTGGCGTGTCCAGCAGGTGGTTTTGGCGAGTCGATCAGGTGGTTCTGGCGTGCTCGGCAGGTGCTTCCGGTGTCATTGGCATGTGGTTCCGGCATGTCTGAGAGGTGGTTCCGCCATGCCCGGCAGGTGATTCCGGAGTGTTCCCCAAGTGCTTCTGGCATAGCCGGCAGGTGATTTTGCATGTCCGGCAATGGTTCCGGCGAGTCGAGCCGGTGGTTCCGGCATGTCCGGCAGGTGGTTCCGGCATGCCCGGCAGGTGATTCCGGAGTGTCCGGCATGTGGTTCCAGCATGCCCGGCAGGTGATTCCGGAGTGTCCGGCATGTGGTTCTGGCACCTCTGAGAGTTGGTTCCGGCATGCCCGGCAGGTGATACCGGAATCTCCGGCATTTGGCTCTGGCACCTCTGAGAGGTCATTCCGGAATGCCTGGCATGTGATTCCGGAGTGTCTGCCGAGTGGTTCTGGCGTAGCCGGCAGTTGATTTTGGCGTGTCCACTACGTGGTTGTGGGGAATGGATCAGCTGGTTCCGGCATACTCGGCAGGTTGTACCGGCGTGTCCAGAACATGGTTCTGGCCAGTCTGAGAGCTGGTTCCGGCACGCCCGACAGGTGATTCCGGAGCGTCCGCCAAGTGTTTCTGGCGTACCCGGCACGTGATTTTGGCATATCCGACAGGTGTTTCTCGCAAGTCGAGCAGGTGGCTCAGGCATGCTCAGCTGGTGCTTCCGGCGTCTCTGGCACGTTGTTCTGGTGTGTCTGAGAGCTGGTTCTGGCATGTCCGGCAGATGATTCCGGAGTGTCCACCAAGTGGTTCTGGTATACCTGTCAGGCGATTTTGGCGTGTCAGGAAGGTGGTTCTTTCTAGTTGAGCAGGTGGATCAGGCGTGCTTGCCAGGGGCTTCAGGCGGGTCTGGCAGGTGGTTTCGGTCTGTTCGGGGAGTGGTTCCGGCATCTCAGGCAAATGGTTCTGGCACGTCTGAGAAGAGGTTGTGGCCGGCCCGACAGGTGATTCCGGAGTGTCCGCCAAGTGGTTCTGGCGTAGCTGAAAGGTGATGTTGACGTGACCGGCAGGCAGTTCCAGCCAGCCCGGCAGGTGATTCCGGAGTGTGTGCCGAGTGGTTCTGGCGTAGCCGGCACATGATTTTGACGTGTCCAGCAGGTGGTTCCGGCGAGCTCGGCAGGTGGTACCGGCGTGTCCGGAACATGGTTCTGGCACATCTGAGAGATGGTTCCGGCATGCCCGGCAGGTGGTTCCGGAGTGTCTGCCGAGTGGTTCTGGCATATCCGGCAGGTGATTCTGGCGTGTCCAGCAAGTGGTTCTGGGGAGAGGATCAGGTGGTTCCAGCATACTCGGCAGGTGGTTCTGGCGTGACCGGCACGAGGTTCTGGCACGTCTGAGAGTTGGTTCCGGCATGCACGACAGTGGATTCCGGAGTGTCCGCCACTTGGTTCTGTCGTACCCGGCAGGTGATTTTGGCGTGTCTGGCAGGTGCTTCTTGCAAGTCGAGCATTTGGCTCAGGCATGCTCAGCAGGTGCTTCCGGCATGTCTGGCACGTGGTTCTGGTGTTTCTGAGAGCTGGTTCTGGCATGTCCGGCAGATGATTCTGGAGTGTCCACCAAGTGGTTGTGGCATACCCGGCAGGTGATTTTAGCGTGTCAGGTAGGTGGTTCCAGCGAGTCGAGTAAGTGGTACCGGCGTGCTCGGAGGTTGGTTCAGGCGGGTCTGGCAGGTGGTTTCGTCTGTTCGGGGTGTGGTTCCGGCATCTCAGGCACATGGTTCTGGCACGTCTGACAGATGGTTCCGGCATGCCCGGCAGGTGATACCGGAGTGTCCGGCATGCAGTTCTGGCACCTCTGAGAGGTGGTTCCGGAATGCCCGGCAGTTGGGTACGGAGTGTCTGCCAAGTGGTTCTGGAGTAGCCGGCAGGTGATTCTGGCGTATCCAGCAGGTGGTTCTGGGGAGTGGATCAGGTGGTTCCGGCATACTCGGCAGGTGGTACCGGCGTGTCCGGAACATGGTTCTGGCAAGTCTGAGAGGTGGTTCGGGCAGGCCCGACAGGTGATTCCGGAGTGTTCACCAAGTGGTTCTGGCATAGCCGGCGGGTCATTTTGCATGTCCGGCGGTGGTTACGGTGAGTCGAGCCGGTGCTTCCGGCATGTCCAGCAGGTGGTTCTGGCATGCCCCGCAGGTGATTCGGAAGTGTCCGGCAAGTGGTTCTGGCACCTCTGAGAGGTGGTTCCGGCATGCCCGGCAGGTGATACCGGAGTGTCCAGCATTTGGTTCTGGCACCTGTGAGAGGTGGTTCCGGAATGCCCGGCATGTGATTACAGAGTTTCTGCCGAGTGGTTCTGGCGTAGCCGGCAGGTGATTTGGGCGTGTCCAGCAGGTGGTTCCGGCGAGCTCGGCAGGTGGTTCCGACATGTCCGGAACATGGTTCTTGCACGTCTGAGAGATGGTTCCGGCATGCCCGGCAGGTGATTCCGGAGTGTCCGGCATGTGGTTCTGGCACCTCTGAGAGGTGGTTCCGGCATGCCCGGCAGTTGGTTATGGAGTGTCTGCCGAGTGATTCTGGCGTAGCCGGCAGGTGATTCTGGCGTATCCAGCAGGTGGTTTTGGGGAGTGGATCAGGTGGTTCCGGCATACTCGGCAGGTGGTACCGGCGTGTCCGGAACTTGGTTCTGGCAAGTCTGAGAGGTGGTTCCGGCATGCCCGACAGGTGATTCCGGAGTGTTTGCCAAGTGGTTCTGGCGTAGCCGGCAGGCTATTTTGCATGTCCGGCGGTGGTTCCGGCGAGTCGAGCTGGTGGTTCCGGCGTGTCCATCAGGTGTTTCCGGTCTGTCCGGCAGGTGGTTCTGGCGTGACCGGCACGAGGTTCTGGCACGTCTGAGAGTTGGTTCCGGCATGCCCGACAGGTGATTCCGGAGTGTCCGCAACGTGGTTCTGGCGTACCCGGCAGTTGATTTTGGCGTGTCTGGCAGGTGTTTCTTGCAAGTCGAGCATTTGGCTCAGGCATGCTCAGCAGGTGCTTCCGGCGTGTCTGGCACGTGGTTCTGGTGTGTCTGAGAGCTGGTTCTGGCATGTCCGGCAGATGATTCCGGAGTGTCCACCAAGGGGTTGTGGCATACCCGGCAGGTGATTTTAGCGTGTCAGGTAGGTGGTTCCGGCGAGTCGAGTAGGTGGTTCCGGCGTGCTCGGCAGGTGGTTCAGGCGGGTCTGGCAGGTGGTTTCGGTCTGTTCGGGGTGTGGTTCCAGCATCTCAGGCACATGGTTCTGGCATGTCTGAGATGTGGTTCCGGCCGGCCCGACAGGTATTTCCATGGTGTCCGCCAAGTGGTCCTGGCATAGCTGGCAGGTGATGTTGGCGTGACCGGCAGGTGGTTCCAGCCAGCCGGGCAGGTGATTCCGTAGAGTTCACCAAATGGTTGTGGCGTAGCCGGCAGGTGATTTTGGCGTGTCCAGCTGGTGGTTTTGGCGAGTCGAGCAGGTGGTTCTGGCGTGCTCGGCAGGTGCTTCCGGAGTCATTGGCATGTGTTTCCGGCATGTCTGAGAGGTGGTTCCGCCATGCCCGGCAGGTGATACCGGAGTGTTCGCCAAGTGGTTCTGGCGTAGCCGGCAGGTGATTTTGCATGTCCGGCAATGGTTCCGGCGAGTCGAGCCGGTGGTTCCGGAATGTCCCGAAGGTAGTTCCGGCATGTCCGGCAGGTGGTTCCGGCATGTCCAGCACGTGGTTCCAGCATGCCCGGCAGGTGATTCCGGAGTGTCCTGCATGTGGTTCTGGCACCTCTGAGAGGTGGTTCCGGAATGCCTGGCCTGTGATTCCGGAGTTTCTGAAGAGTGGTTCTGGCGGAGCCGGCAGTTGATTTTGGCGTGTCCACTAGGTGGTTCTGGGGAGTGGATCAGCTGGTTCCGGCATACTCGGAAGGTCGTACCGGCGTGTCCGGAACATGGTTCTGGCAAGTCTGAGAGGAGGTTCCGGCACGCCCGACAGGTGATTCCGGAGCGTCCGCCAAGTATTTCTGGCGTACCCGGCAGGTGATTTTGGCATCCGACAGGTGTATCTTGCGAGTCGAGCAGGTGGCTCAGGCATGCTCAGCTGTTGCTTCCGACGTCTCTGGCACGTGGTTCTGGTGTGTCTGAGAGCTGGTTCTGGCATGTCCGGCAGATGATTCCGGAGTGTCCACAAGTGGTTCTTGTATACCTGGCAGGTGATTTTGGCGTGTCAGGGAGTTGGTTCCGGCTAGTTGAGCAGGTGGATCAGGCGTGCTCGCCAGGTGGTTCAGGCGGGTCTGGCAGGTGGTTTCGGTCAGTTCGGGGAGTGGTTCCGGCATCTCAGGCACATGGTTCTGGCACGTCTGAGAGGTGGTTCCGGCCGGCCCGACAGGTGTTCCCATGGTGTCCGCCAAGTGGTTCTGGCATAGCTGGCAGGTGATGTTGGCGTGACCGGCAGGTGGTTACAGCCAGCCCGGCAGGTGATTCCGGAGTGTCTGCCGAGTGGTTGTGGCGTAGCCGGCAGGTGATTTTGGCGTGTCCAGCAGGTGGTTCCGGTGAGCTCGGCAGGTGGTACCAGCGTGTCCGGAACATGGTTTTGGCAAGTCTGAGAGGTGGTTCGGGCAGGCCCAACAGGTGATTCCGGAGTGTTCGCCAAGTGGTTCTGGCATAGCCGGCAGGTCATTTTGCATGTCCGGCGGTGGTTCCAGCGAGTCGAGCCGGTGGTTCCGGCATGTCCGGCAGGTGGTTCCGGCCGGCCCGACAGGTGTTTCCATGTTGTCCGCCAAGTGGTTCTGGCATAGCTGGCAGGTGATGTTGGCGTGACCGGCAGGTGGTTCCAGCCAGCCCGGCAGGTGATTCCGAATTGTTCACCAAATGGTTGTGGCGTAGCCGGAAGGTGATTTTGGCGTGTCCAGCAGGTGGTTTTGGCGAGTCGAGCAGGTGGTTCTGGCGTGCTCGGCAGGTGCTTCCGGTGTCATTGGCATGTGGTTCCGGCATGTCTGAGAGGTGGTTCCGCCATGCCCGGCAGGTGATTCCGGAGTGTTCCCCAAGTGGTTCTGGCATAGCCGGCAGGTGATTTTGCATGTCCGGCAATGGTTCCGGCGAGTCGAGCCGGTGGTTCCGGCATGTCCGGCAGGTGGTTCCGGCATGCCCGACAGGTGATTCCGGAGTGTCCGGCATGTGGTTCTGGCACCTCTGAGAGGTGGTTCCGGCATGCCCGGCAGGTGATACCGGAGTCTCCGGCATTTGGCTCTGGCACCTCTGAGAGGTGGTTCCGGAATGCCTGGCATGTGATTCCGGAGTGTCTGCCGAGTGGTTCTGGCGTAGCCGGCAGTTGATTTTGGCGTGTCCACTACGTGGTTGTGGGGAGTGGATCAGCTGGTTCCGGCATACTCGGCAGGTTGTACCGGCGTGTCCAGAACATGGTTCTGGCAAGTCTGAGAGGTGGTTCCGGCACGGCCGACACGTGATTCCGGAGCGTCCGCCAAGTGTTTCTGGCATACCCGGCAGGTGATTTTGGCATGTCCGACAGGTGTTTCTCGCAAGTCGAGCAGGTGGCTCAGGCATGCTCAGCTGGTGCTTCCGGCGTCTCTGGCACGTGGTTCTGGTGTGTCTGAGAGCTGGTTCTGGCATGTCCGGCAGATGATTCCGGAGTGTCCACCAAGTGGTTCTGGTATACCTGGCAGGCGATTTTGGCGTGTCAGGAAGTTGGTTCCGGCTAGTTGAGCAGGTGGATCAGGCGTGCTCGCCAGGGGTTTCAGGCGGGTCTGGCACGTGGTTTCGGTCTGTTCGGGGAGTGGTTCCGGCATCTCAGGCACATGGTTCTGGCACGTCTGAGAGGTGGTTGTGGCCGGACCGACAGGTGATTCCGGAGTGTCCGCCAAGTGGTTCTGGCGTAGCTGAAAGGTAATGTTTGCGTGACCGGCAGGTGGTTCCAGCCAGCCCGGCAGGTGATTCCGGTGTGTCTGTCGAGTGGTTCTGGCGTAGCCGGCACGTAATTTTGGCGTGTCCAGCAGGTGGTTCCGGCGAGCTCGGCAGGTGGTACCGGCGTGTCCGGAACATGGTTCTGGCACATCTGAGAGATGGGTCCGGCATGCCCGGCAGGTGATTTCGGAGTGTCCGGCATGTGGTTCTGGCACCTCTGAGAGGTGGTTCCGGCATGCCCGGCAGGTGGTTCCGGAATGTCTGCCTAGTGGTTTTGGCGTAGCCGGCAGGTGATTCTGGCGCGTCCAGCAGGTGGTTCTGTGGAGAGGATCAGGTGGTTCCGGCATGCCCGGCAGGTGATTCCGGAGAGTCCGGCATGCGGTTCTGGCACCTCTGAGAGGTGGTTCCGGCATGCCCGGCAGTTGGTTACGGAGTGTCTGCCGAGTGGTTCTGGAGTAGCCGGCAGGTGATTCTGGCGTATCCAGCAGGTGGTTCTGGGGAGTGGATCAGGTGGTTCCGGCATACTCGGCAGGTGGTACCGGCGTGTCCGGAACATGGTTTTGGCAAGTCTGAGAGGTGGTTCGGGCAGGCCCGACAGGTGATTCCGGAGTGTTCGCCAAGTGGTTCTGGCATAGCCGGAAGGTCATTTTGCATGTCCGGCGGTGGTTCCGGCGAGTCGAGCCGGGGGTTGCGGCGTATCCAGAAGGTGTTTCCGGTCTGTCCGGCAGGTGGTTCTGGCGTGACCGGCACGAGGTTCTGGCACGTCTGAGAGTTGGTTCCGGCATGCCCGACAGGTGATTCCGGAGTGTCCGCCACGTGGTTCTGGCGTACCCGGCAGGTGATTTTGGCGTGTCAGGCAGGTGTTTCTTGCAAGTCGAGCATTTGGCTCAGGCATGCTCAGCAGGTGCTTCCGGCGTGTCTGGCATGTGGTTCTGGTGAGTCTGAGAGCTGGTTCAGGCATGTCCGGCAGATGATTCCGGAGTGTCCACCAAGTGGTAGTGGCATACCCGGCAGGTGATTTTAGCGTGTCAGGTAGGTGGTTCCGGCGAGTCGAGTAGGCGGTTCCGGCGTGCTCGGCAGGTGGTTCAGGCGGGTCTGGCAGGTGGTTTCGGTCTGTTCGGGGTGTGGTTCCGGCATCTCAGGCACATGTTTCTGGCACGTCTGAGAGGTGGTTCCGGCATGCCCGACAGGTGTTTCCGGAGTGTCCGCCAAGTGGTTCCGGCGTAGCTGGCAGGTGATGTTGGCGTGACCGGCAGGTGGTTCCAGCCAGCCCGGCAGGTGATTCCGGAGTGTCTGCCGAGTGGTTCTGGTGTAGCCGGCAGGTGATTTTGGCGTGTCCAGCGGGTGGTTTTGGCGAGTCGAGCAGTTGGTTCTGGCGTGCTCGGCAGGTGCTTCCGGTGTCATTGGCATGTGGTTCCGGCATGTCTGAGAGGTGGTTCCGCCATGCCCGGCAGGTGATTCCGGAGTGATCGCCAACTGGTTCTGGCGTAGCCGGCAGGTGATTTTGCATGTCCGGCAATGGTTACGGCTAGTCGAGCCGGTGGTTCCGGCATGTCCAGCAGGTGGTTCCGGCATGCCCGGCAGGTGATTCCGGAGTGTCCGGCATGTGGTTCTGGCACCTCTGAGAGGTGGTTCCGGCATGCCCGGCAGGTGATACCGGAGTGTCCAGCATTTGGTTCTGGCACCTGTGAGAGGTGGTTCCGGAATGCCCGGCATGTGATTCCGGAGTGTCTTCCGAGTGGTTTTGGCATAGCCGGCAGGTGATTTTGGCGTGTCCAGCAGGTGGTTCCGGCGAGCTCGGCAGGTGGTTCCGGCATGTCCGGGACATGGTTCTGGCACGTCTGAGAGATGGTTCCGGCATGCCCGGCAGGTTATTCGGGAGTTTCCGGCATGTGGTTCTGGCACCTCTGAGAGGTGGTTCCTGCATGCCCGGCAGGTGATTCCGGAGTGTCCGTCATGTGGTTCTGGCACCTCTGAGAGGTGGTTCCGGCATGCCCGGCAGTTGGTTATGGAGTGTCTGCCGAGTGGTTCTGGAGTAGCCGGCAGGTGATTCTGGCGTATCCAGCAGGTGGTTTTGGGGAGTGGATCAGGTGGTTCCGGCATACTCGGCAGGTGGTACCGGCGTGTCCGGAACTTGGTTCTGGCAAGTCTGGGAGGCGGTTCCGGCATGCCCGACAGGTGATTCCGGAGTGTTCGCCAAGTGGTTCTGGCGTAGCCGGCAGGTCATTTTGCATGTCCGGCGGTGGTTCCGGCGAGTCGAGCCGGTGGTTCCGGCGTAGCCGGGAGTTGATTTTGGCGTGTCCACTAGGTGGTTCTGGGGAGTGGATCAGCTGGTTCCGGCATACTCGGCAGGTGGTACCGGCGTGTCCAGAACATGGTTCTGGCAAGTCTGAGACGTGGTTCCGACACGCCCGACAGGTGATTCCGGAGCGTCCGTCAAGTGTTTCTGGCGTACCCGGCAGGTCATTTTGGCATGTCCGACAGGTGTTTCTTGCGAGTCGAGCAGGTGGCTCAGGCATGCTCTGCTGGTGCTTCCGGCGTCTCTGGCACGTGGTTGTGGTGTGTCTGAGAGCTGGTTCTGGCATGTCCGGCAGATGATTCCGGAGTGTCCACCAAGTGGTTCTTGTATACCTGGCAGGTGATTTTGGCATGTCAGGAAGTTGGTTCCGGCTAGTTGAGCAGGTGGATCAGGCGTGCCCGCCAGGGGGTTCAGGCGGGTCTGGCAGGTGGTTTCGGTCTGTTCGGGGAGTGGTTCCGGCATCTCAGGCACATGGTTCTGGCACGTCTGAGAGGTAGTTCCGGCAGGCCCGACAGGTGTTTCCGGAGTGTTCGCCAAGTGGTTCTGGCATAGCCGGCAGGTCATTTTGCATGTCCGGCGGTGGTTCCGGCGAGTTGAGCCTGTGGTTGCGGCGTACCCAGCAGGTGTTTCCGGTCTGTCCGGCAGGTGGTTCTGGCGTGACAGGCACGAGGTTCTGGCACGTCTGAGAGTTGGTTCCGGCCGGCCCGACAGGTGTTTCCATGGTGTCCGCCAAGTGGTTCTGGCGTAGCTGAAAGGTGATGTTGGCGTGACCGGCAGGTGGTTCCACAGAGCCCGGCAGGTGATTCCGGAGTGTCTGCCGTGTGGTTCTGGCGTAGCTGGCAGGTGATGTTGGCGTGTCCAGCAGGTGGTTCCGGCGAGCTCTGCAGGTGGTACCAGCGTGTCCGGAACATGGTTCTGGCACGTCTGAGAGATGGTTCCGTCATGCCAGGCAGGTGATTCCGGAGTGTCCGGCATTTGGTTCTGGCACCTCTGAGAGGTGGTTCCGGCATGCCCGACAGGTGATACCGGAGTCTCCGGCATGTGGTTCTGGCACCTCTGAGAGGTGGTTCCGGCATGCCCGGCAGGTGGTTCCGGAGTGTCTGCCGACTGGTTCTGGCATAGTCGGCAGGTGATTCTGGCGTGTCCACTAGGTGGTTCTGGGGAGGGGATCAGGTGGTTCCAGCATACTCGGCAGGTGGTACTGGCGTGTCCAGAACATGGTTCTGGCAAGTCTGAGAGGTGGTTCCGGAATGCCCGGCAGGTGATTCTGGAGTGTTCGGCATGTGGTTCTGGCACCTCTGAGTGGTGGTTTGGGCATGCCCGACAGGTGATTCCGGAGTGTCCGCAACGTGGTTCTGGCGTAGCCGGCAGGTGATTTTGCATGTCCGGCAATGGTTCCGGCGAGTCGAGCCGGTGGTTCCGGCATGTCCGGCAGGTGATTCCTGCATGTCCAGCAGGTGGTTCCGGCATGCCCGGCAGGTGATTCCGGAGTGTCCGGCATGTGGTTCTGGCACCTCTGAGAGGTGGTTCCAGCATGCCCGGCAGGTGATACCGGAGTCTCCGGCATTTGGTTCTGGCACCTCTGAGAGGTGGTTCCGGAATGCCTGGCATGTGATTCCGGAGTGTCTGCCGTGTGGTTCTGGCATAGCTGGCAGGTGATTTTGGCGTGTCCAGCAGGTGGTTCCGGCGAGCTCGGCAGGTGGTACCAGCGTGTCCGGAACATGGTTCTGGCACGTCTGATAGGTGGTTCCGGCCGGCCCGACAGGTGTTTCCATGGTGTCCGCCAAGTGTTTCTGGCATAGCTGGCAGGTGATGTTGGCGTGACTGGCAGGTGGTTCCAGCCAGCCCGGCAGGTGATTCCGAAGTGTTCACCAAATGGTTGAGGCGTAGCCGGAAGGTGATTTTGGCATGTCCAGCAGGTGGTTTTGGCGAGTCGATCATGTGGTTCTGGCGTGCTCGGCAGGTGCTTCCGGTGTCATTGGCATGTGGTTCCGGCATGTCTGAGAGGTGGTTCCGCCATGCCCGGCAGGTGATTCCGGAGTGTTCCCCAAGTGGTTCTGGCATAGCCGGCAGGTGATTTTGCATGTCCGGCAATGGTTCTGGCGAGTCGAGCTGGTGGTTCCGGCATGTCCGGCAGGTGGTTCCGGCATGCCCGGCAGGTGATACCGGAGTCTCCGGCATTTGGCTCTGGCACCTCTGAGAGGTGGTTCCGGAATGCCTGGCCTGTGATTCCGGAGTGTCGGCCGAGTGGTTCTGGCGTAGCCGGCAGTTGATTTTGGCGTGTCCACTAGGTGGTTGTGGGGAGTGGATCAGCTGGTTCCGGCATACTCGGCACGTTGTACCGGCGTGTCCAGAACATGGTTCTGGCAAGTCTGAGAGGTGGTTCCGGCACGCCCGACAGGTGATTCCGGAGCATCCGCCAAGTGTTTCTGGCGTACCCGGCAGGTGATTTTGGCATGTCCGACAGGTGTTCCTTGCAAGTCGATCAGGTGGCTCAGGCATGCTCAGCTGGTGCTTCCGGCGTCTCTGGCACGTGGTTGTGGTGTGTCTGAGAGCTGGTTCTGGCATGTCCGGCAGAATTTTCCGGAGTGTCCACAAAGTGGTTGTGGCATACCCGGCAGGTGATTTTAGCGTGTCAGGTAGGTGGTTCCAGCGAGTCGAGTAGGTGGTTCCAGCGTGCTGGGCAGGTGGTTCAGGCGGGTCTTTCAGGTTGTTTCGGTCTCTTCGGGGTGTGGTTCCGGCATCTCAGGCACATGGTTCTGGCACGTCTGAGAGGTGGTTCCGGCCGGCCCGACAGGTGTTTCCATGGTGTCCGCCAAGTGGTTCGGGCATAGCTGGCAGATGATGTTGGCGTGACCGGCAGGTGGTTCCAGCCAGCCCGGCAGGTGATTCCGGAGTGTCTGCCGTGTGGTTCTGGCATAGCTGGCAGGTGATTTTGGCGTGTCCAGCAGGTGGTTCCGGCGAGCTCGGCAGGTGGTACCAGCGTGTCCGGAACATGGTTCTGGCACGTCTGATAGGTGGTTCCGGCCGGCCCGACAGGTGTTTCCATGGTGTCCGCCAAGTGTTTCTGGCATAGCTGGCAGGTGATGTTGGCGTGACTGGCAGGTGGTTCCAGCCAGCCCGGCAGGTGATTCCGAAGTGTTCACCAAATGGTTGAGGCGTAGCCGGAAGGTGATTTTGGCATGTCCAGCAGGTGGTTTTGGCGAGTCGATCATGTGGTTCTGGCGTGCTCGGCAGGTGCTTCCGGTGTCATTGGCATGTGGTTCCGGCATGTCTGAGAGGTGGTTCCGCCATGCCCGGCAGGTGATTCCGGAGTGTTCCCCAAGTGGTTCTGGCATAGCCGGCAGGTGATTTTGCATGTCCGGCAATGGTTCTGGCGAGTCGAGCTGGTGGTTCCGGCATGTCCGGCAGGTGGTTCCGGCATGCCCGGCACGTGATTCCGGAGTGTCCGGCATGTGGTTCCAGCATGCCCGGCAGGTGATTCCGGAGTGTACGGCATGTGGTTCTGGCACCTCTGAGAGGTGGTTCCGGCATGCCCGGCAGGTGATACCGGAGTCTCCGGCATTTGGCTCTGGCACCTCTGAGAGGTGGTTCCGGAATGCCTGGCCTGTGATTCCGGAGTGTCTGCCGAGTGGTTCTGGCGTAGCCGGCAGTTGATTTTGGCGTGTCCACTAGGTGGTTGTGGGGAGTGGATCAGCTGGTTCCGGCATACTCGGCAGGTTGTACCGGCGTGTCCAGAACATGGTTCTGGCAAGTCTGAGAGGTGGTTCCGGCACGCCTGACAGGTGATTCCGGAGCATCCGCCAAGTGTTTCTGGCGTACCCGGCAGGTGATTTTGGCATGTCCGACAGGTGTTCCTTGCAAGTCGATCAGGTGGCTCAGGCATGCTCAGCTGGTGCTTCCGGCGTCTCTGGCACGTGGTTGTGGTGTGTCTGAGAGCTGGTTCTGGCATGTCCGGCAGATTTTTCCGGAGTGTCCACAAAGTGGTTGTG
Organism: Equus caballus; assembly: GCF_041296265.1. NCBI lineage: Eukaryota > Metazoa > Chordata > Mammalia > Perissodactyla > Equidae > Equus > Equus caballus. The sequence goes on along the minus strand of NC_091707.1, from coordinate 8,163,220 downwards.
GCATACCCGGCAGGTGATTTTAGCGTGTCAGGTAGGTGGTTCCAGCGAGTCGAGTAGGTGGTTCCAGCGTGCTCGGCAGGTGGTTCAGGCGGGTCTGGCAGGTGGTTTCGGTCTCTTCGGGGTGTGGTTCCGGCATCTCAGGCACATGGTTCTGGCATGTCTGAGAGGTGGTTCCGGCCGGCCCGACAGGTGTTTCCATGGTGTCCGCCAAGTGGTTCGGGCATAGCTGGCAGATGATGTTGGCGTGACCGGCAGGCTGTTCCAGCCAGCCCGGCAGGTGATTCCGGAGTGTCTGCCGTGTGGTTCTGGCGTAGCTGGCAGGTGATTTTGGCGTGTCCAGCAGGTGGTTCCGGCGAGCTCGGCAGGTGGTACCAGCATGTCCGGAACAAGGTTCTTGCACGTCTGAGAGATGGTTCCGGCATGCCCGGCAGGTGATTCGGGAGTTTCCGGCATGTGGTTCTGGCACCTCTGAGAGGTGGTTCCGGCATGCCCGGCAGGTGATTCCGGAGTGTTCGGCATGTGGTTCTGGCACCTCTGAGAGGTGGTTCCGGCATGCCCGGCAGGTGGTTCCGGAGTGTCTGCCGAGTGGTTCTGGCGTAGTCGGCAGGTGATTCTGGCGTGTCCAGCAGGTGGTTCTGGGGAGTGGATCAGGTGGTTCCGGCATACTCGGCAGGTGGTACTGGCGTGTCCGGAACATGGTTCTGGCAAGTCTGAGAGGCGGTTCCGGCATGCCCGACAGGTGATTCCGGAGTGTCCGCCACATGGTTCTGGCGTACCCGGCAGGTGATTTTGGCGTGTCTGGCAGGTGCTTCTTGCAAGTCGAGCATTTGGCTCAGGCATGCTCAGCAGGTGCTTCCGACATGTCTTGCACGTGGTTCAGGTTTGTCTGAGAGCTGGTTCTGGCATGTCCGGCAGATGATTCCGGAGTGTCCACCAATTGGTTGTGGCATACCCGGCAGGTGATTTTAGCGTGTCAGGTAGGTGGTTCCAGCGAGTCGAGTAGGTGGTTCCGGCGTGCTCGGCAGGTGGTTCAGGCGGGTCTGGCAGGTGGTTTCGTCTGTTCGGGGTGTGGTTCCGGCATCTCAGGCACATGGTTCTGGCACGTCTGACAGATGGTTCCGGCATGCCCGGCAGGTGATTCGGGAGTGTCCGGCATGTCGTTCTGGCACCTCTGAGAGGTGGTTCCGGCATGCCCGGCAGGTGATTCCGGAGTGTCCGGCATGCAGTTCTGGCACCTCTGAGAGGTGGTTCCGGCAGGCCCGGCTGTTGGTTACGGAGTGTCTGCCAAGTGGTCCTGGAGTAGCCGGCAGGTGATTCTGGCGTATCCAGCAGGTGGTTCTGGGGAGTGGATCAGGTGGTTCCGGCATACTCGGCAGGAGGTACCTGCGTGTCCGGAACATGGTTTTGGCAAGTCTGAGAGGTGGTTCCGGCAGGCCCGAGAGGTGATTCCGGAGTGTTCGCCAAGTGGTTCTGGCATAGCCGGCAGGTCATTTTGCATGTCCGGCGGTGGTTCCGGCGAGTCGAGCCTGTGGTTGCGGCGTATCCAGCAGGTGTTTCCGGTCTGTCCGGCAGGTGGTTCTGGCGTGACAGGCACGAGGTTCTGGCACGTCTGAGAGTTGGTTCCGGCCGGCCCGACAGGTGTTTCCATGGTGTCCGCCAAGTGGTTCTGGCGTAGCTGAAAGGTGATGTTGGCGTGACCGGCAGGTGGTTCCAGAGAGCCCGGCAGGTGATTCCGGAGTGTCTGCCGTGTGGTTCTGGCGTAGCTGGCAGGTGATGTTGGCGTGTCCAGCAGGTGGTTCCGGCGAGCTCTGCAGGTGGTACCAGCGTGTCCGGAACATGGTTCTGGCACGTCTGAGAGATGGTTCCGTCATGCCAGGCAGGTGATTCCGGAGTGTCCGGCATTTGGTTCTGGCACCTCTGAGAGGTGGTTCCGGCATGCCCGGCAGGTGATACCGGAGTCTCCGGCATGTGGTTCTGGCACCTCTGAGAGGTGGTTCCGGCATGCCCGGCAGGTGGTTCCGGAGTGTCTGCCGACTGGTTCTGGCGTAGTCGGCAGGTGATTCTGGCGTGTCCACTAGGTGGTTCTGGGGAGTGGATCAGGTGGTTCCGGCATACTCGGCAGGTGGTACTGGCGTGTCCAGAACATGGTTCTGGCAAGTCTGAGAGGTGGTTCCGGAATGCCCGGCAGGTGATTCTGGAGTGTTCGGCATGTGGTTCTGGCACCTCTGAGTGGTGGTTTGGGCATGCCCGACAGGTGATTCCGGAGTGTCCGCAACGTGGTTCTGGCGTAGCCGGCAGGTGATTTTGCATGTCCGGCAATGGTTCCGGCGAGTCGAGCTGGTGGTTCCGGCATGTCCGGCAGGTGATTCCTGCATGTCCAGCAGGTGGTTCCGGCATGCCCGGCAGGTGATTCCGGAGTGTCCGGCATGTGGTTCTGGCACCTCTGAGAGGTGGTTCCAGCATGCCCGGCAGGTGATACCGGAGTCTCCGGCATTTGGTTCTGGCACCTCTGAGAGGTGGTTCCGGAATGCCTGGCATGTGATTCCGGAGTGTCTGCCGTGTGGTTCTGGCATATCTGGCAGGTGATTTTGGCGTGTCCAGCAGGTGGTTCCGGCGAGCTCGGCAGGTGGTACCAGCGTGTCCGGAACATGGTTCTGGCACGTCTGATAGGTGGTTCCGGCCGGCCCGACAGGTGTTTCCATGGTGTCCGCCAAGTGTTTCTGGCATAGCTGGCAGGTGATGTTGGCGTGACTGGCAGGTGGTTCCAGCCAGCCCGGCAGGTGATTCCGAAGTGTTCACCAAATGGTTGAGGCGTAGCCGGAAGGTGATTTTGGCATGTCCAGCAGGTGGTTTTGGCGAGTCGATCATGTGGTTCTGGCGTGCTCGGCAGGTGCTTCCGGTGTCATTGGCATGTGGTTCCGGCATGTCTGAGAGGTGGTTCCGCCATGCCCGGCAGGTGATTCCGGAGTGTTCCCCAAGTGGTTCTGGCATAGCCGGCAGGTGATTTTGCATGTCCGGCAATGGTTCTGGCAAGTCGAGCTGGTGGTTCCGGCATGTCCGGCAGGTGGTTCCGGCATGCCCGGCAGGTGATACCGGAGTCTCCGGCATTTGGCTCTGGCACCTCTGAGAGGTGGTTCCGGAATGCCTGGCCTGTGATTCCGGAGTGTCGGCTGATTGGTTCTGGCGTAGCCGGCAGTTGATTTTGGCGTGTCCACTAGGTGGTTGTGGGGAGTGGATCAGCTGGTTCCGGCATACTCGGCACGTTGTACCGGCGTGTCCAGAACATGGTTCTGGCAAGTCTGAGAGGTGGTTCCGGCACGCCCGACAGGTGATTCCGGAGCATCCGCCAAGTGTTTCTGGCGTACCCGGCAGGTGATTTTGGCATGTCCGACAGGTGTTCCTTGCAAGTCGATCAGGTGGCTCAGGCATGCTCAGCTGGTGCTTCCGGCGTCTCTGGCACGTGGTTGTGGTGTGTCTGAGAGCTGGTTCTGGCATGTCCGGCAGATTTTTCCGGAGTGTCCACAAAGTGGTTGTGGCATACCCGGCAGGTGATTTTAGCGTGTCAGGTAGGTGGTTCCAGCGAGTCGAGTAGGTGGTTCCAGCGTGCTCGGCAGGTGGTTCAGGCGGGTCTGGCAGGTTGTTTCGGTCTCTTCGGGGTGTGGTTCCGGCATCTCAGGCACATGGTTCTGGCACGTCTGAGAGGTGGTTCCGGCCGGCCCGACAGGTGTTTCCATGGTGTCCGCCAAGTGGTTCGGGCATAGCTGGCAGATGATGTTGGCGTGACCGGCAGGTGGTTCCAGCCAGCCCGGCAGGTGATTCCGGAGTGTCTGCCGTGTGGTTCTGGCATAGCTGGCAGGTGATTTTGGCGTGTCCAGCAGGTGGTTCCGGCGAGCTCGGCAGGTGGTACCAGCGTGTCCGGAACATGGTTCTGGCACGTCTGATAGGTGGTTCCGGCCGGCCCGACAGGTGTTTCCATGGTGTCCGCCAAGTGTTTCTGGCATAGCTGGCAGGTGATGTTGGCGTGACTGGCAGGTGGTTCCAGCCAGCCCGGCAGGTGATTCCGAAGTGTTCACCAAATGGTTGAGGCGTAGCCGGAAGGTGATTTTGGCATGTCCAGCAGGTGGTTTTGGCGAGTCGATCATGTGGTTCTGGCGTGCTCGGCAGGTGCTTCCGGTGTCATTGGCATGTGGTTCCGGCATGTCTGAGAGGTGGTTCCGCCATGCCCGGCAGGTGATTCCGGAGTGTTCCCCAAGTGGTTCTGGCATAGCCGGCAGGTGATTTTGCATGTCCGGCAATGGTTCTGGCGAGTCGAGCTGGTGGTTCCGGCATGTCCGGCAGGTGGTTCCGGCATGCCCGGCACGTGATTCCGGAGTGTCCGGCATGTGGTTCCAGCATGCCCGGCGGGTGATTCCGGAGTGTACGGCATGTGGTTCTGGCACCTCTGAGAGGTGGTTCCGGCATGCCCGGCAGGTGATACCGGAGTCTCCGGCATTTGGCTCTGGCACCTCTGAGAGGTGGTTCCGGAATGCCTGGCCTGTGATTCCGGAGTGTCTGCCGAGTGGTTCTGGCGTAGCCGGCAGTTGATTTTGGCGTGTCCACTAGGTGGTTGTGGGGAGTGGATCAGCTGGTTCCGGCATACTCGGCAGGTTGTACCGGCGTGTCCAGAACATGGTTCTGGCAAGTCTGAGAGGTGGTTCCGGCACGCCTGACAGGTGATTCCGGAGCATCCGCCAAGTGTTTCTGGCGTACCCGGCAGGTGATTTTGGCATGTCCGACAGGTGTTCCTTGCAAGTCGATCAGGTGGCTCAGGCATGCTCAGCTGGTGCTTCCGGCGTCTCTGGCACGTGGTTGTGGTGTGTCTGAGAGCTGGTTCTGGCATGTCCGGCAGATTTTTCCGGAGTGTCCACAAAGTGGTTGTGGCATACCCGGCAGGTGATTTTAGCGTGTCAGGTAGGTGGTTCCAGCGAGTCGAGTAGGTGGTTCCAGCGTGCTCGGCAGGTGGTTCAGGCGGGTCTGGCAGGTTGTTTCGGTCTCTTCGGGGTGTGGTTCCGGCATCTCAGGCACATGGTTCTGGCACGTCTGAGAGGTGGTTCCGGCCGGCCCGACAGATGTTTCCATGGTGTCCGCCAAGTGGTTCGGGCATAGCTGGCAGATGATGTTGGCGTGACCGGCAGGTGGTTCCAGCCAGCCCGGCAGGTGATTCCGGAGTGTCTGCCGTGTGGTTCTGGCGTAGCTGGCAGGTGATTTTGGCGTGTCCAGCAGGTGGTTCCGGCGAGCTCGGCAGGTGGTACCAGCATGTCCGGAACAAGGTTCTTGCACGTCTGAGAGATGGTTCCGGCATGCCCGGCAGGTGATTCGGGAGTTTCCGGCATGTGGTTCTGGCACCTCTGAGAGGTGGTTCCGGCATGCCCGGCAGGTGATTCCGGAGTGTTCGGCATGTGGTTCTGGCACCTCTGAGAGGTGGTTCCGGCATGCCCGGCAGGTGGTTCCGGAGTGTCTGCCGAGTGGTTCTGGCGTAGTCGGCAGGTGATTTTGGCGTGTCTGGCAGGTGCTTCTTGCAAGTCGAGCATTTGGCTCAGGCATGCTCAGCAGGTGCTTCCGACATGTCTGGCACGTGGTTCAGGTTTGTCTGAGAGCTGGTTCTGGCATGTCCGGCAGATGATTCCGGAGTGTCCACCAATTGGTTGTGGCATACCCGGCAGGTGATTTTAGCGTGTCAGGTAGGTGGTTCCAGCGAGTCGAGTAGGTGGTTCCGGCGTGCTCGGCAGGTGGTTCAGGCGGGTCTGGCAGGTGGTTTCGTCTGTTCGGGGTGTGGTTCCGGCATCTCAGGCACATGGTTCTGGCACGTCTGACAGATGGTTCCGGCATGCCCGGCAGGTGATTCGGGAGTGTCCGGCATGTCGTTCTGGCACCTCTGAGAGGTGGTTCCGGCATGCCCGGCAGGTGATTCCGGAGTGTCCGGCATGCAGTTCTGGCACCTCTGAGAGGTGGTTCCGGCAGGCCCGGCTGTTGGTTCCGGAGTGTCTGCCAAGTGGTCCTGGAGTAGCCGGCAGGTGATTCTGGCGTATCCAGCAGGTGGTTCTGGGGAGTGGATCAGGTGGTTCCGGCATACTCGGCAGGAGGTACCTGCGTGTCCGGAACATGGTTTTGGCAAGTCTGAGAGGTGGTTCCGGCAGGCCCGAGAGGTGATTCCGGAGTGTTCGCCAAGTGGTTCTGGCATAGCCGGCAGGTCATTTTGCATGTCCGGCGGTGGTTCCGGCGAGTCGAGCCTGTGGTTGCGGCGTATCCAGCAGGTGTTTCCGGTCTGTCCGGCAGGTGGTTCTGGCGTGACAGGCACGAGGTTCTGGCACGTCTGAGAGTTGGTTCCGGCCGGCCCGACAGGTGTTTCCATGGTGTCCGCCAAGTGGTTCTGGCGTAGCTGAAAGGTGATGTTGGCGTGACCGGCAGGTGGTTCCAGAGAGCCCGGCAGGTGATTCCGGAGTGTCTGCCGTGTGGTTCTGGCGTAGCTGGCAGGTGATGTTGGCGTGTCCAGCAGGTGGTTCCGGCGAGCTCTGCAGATGGTACCAGCGTGTCCGGAACATGGTTCTGGCACGTCTGAGAGATGGTTCCGTCATGCCAGGCAGGTGATTCCGGAGTGTCCGGCATTTGGTTCTGGCACCTCTGAGAGGTGGTTCCGGCATGCCCGGCAGGTGGTTCCGGAGTGTCTGCCGACTGGTTCTGGCGTAGTCGGCAGGTGATTCTGGCGTGTCCACTAGGTGGTTCTGGGGAGTGGATCAGGTGGTTCCGGCATACTCGGCAGGTGGTACTGGCGTGTCCAGAACATGGTTCTGGCAAGTCTGAGAGGTGGTTCCGGAATGCCCAGCAGGTGATTCTGGAGTGTTCGGCATGTGGTTCTGGCACCTCTGAGTGGTGGTTTGGGCATGCCCGACAGGTGATTCCGGAGTGTCCGCAACGTGGTTCTGGCGTAGCCGGCAGGTGATTTTGCATGTCCGGCAATGGTTCCGGCGAGTCGAGCCGGTGGTTCCGGCATGTCCGGCAGGTGATTCCTGCATGTCCAGCAGGTGGTTCCGGCATGCCCGGCAGGTGATTCCGGAGTGTCCGGCATGTGGTTCTGGCACCTCTGAGAGGTGGTTCCAGCATGCCCGGCAGGTGATACCGGAGTCTCCAGCATTTGGTTCTGGCACCTCTGAGAGGTGGTTCCGGAATGCCTGGCATGTGATTCTGGAGTGTCTGAGGTGTGGTTCTGGCGTAGCTGGCAGGTGATTTTGGCGTGTCCAGCAGGTGGTTCCGGCGAGCTCGGCAGGTGGTACCAGCGTGTCCGGATCATGGTTCTGGCACGTCTGAGAGATGGTTCCGGCATGCCCGGCAGGTGATTCGGGAGTGTCCGGCATGTGGTTCTGGCACCTCTGAGAGGTGGTTCCGGCATGCCCGGCATGTGGTTCCGGAGTGTCTGCCGAGTGGTTCTGGCGTAGTCGGCAGGTGATTCTGGCGTGTCCAGCAGGTGGTTCTGGGGAGTGGATCCTGTGGTTCCGGCATACTCGGCAGGTGGTACCGGCGTGTCCGGAACATGGTTCTGGCAAGTCTGAGAGGCGGTTCCGACATGCCCGACATGTGATTCCGGAGTGTTCGCCAAGTGGTTCTGGCGTAGCCGGCAGGTCATTTTGCATGTCCGGCGGTGGTTCCGGCGTTTCGAGCCGCTGGTTCCGGCGTGTCCGGCAGATGGTTCTGGCGTGACCGGCACCAGGTTCTGGCACGTCTGAGAGTTGGTTCCGGCATGCCCGCCAGGTGATTCCGGAGTGTCCGCAACGTGGTTCTGGCGTACCCGGCAGGTGATTTTGGCGTGTCTGGCAGGTCTTTCTTGCAAGTCGAGCATTTGGCTCAGGCATGCTCAGCAGGTGCTTCCGGCGTGTCTGGCACGTGGTTCTGGTGAGTCTGAGAGCTGGTTCAGGCATGTCCGGCAGATGATTCCGGAGTGTCCACCAAGTGGTTGTGGCATACCCGGCAGGTGATTTTAGCGTGTCAGGTAGGTGGTTCCAGCGAGTCGAGTAGGTGGTTCCGGAGTGCTCGGCAGGTGGTTCAGGCGGGTCTGGCAGGTGGTTACTTCTGTTCGGGGTGTGGTTCCGGCATCTCAGGCACATGGTTCTGGAACGTCTGATAGGTGGTTCCGGCCAGCCCGACAGGTGTTTCCATGGTGTCCGCCAAGTGGTTCTGGCATAGCTGGCAGGTGATGTTGGCGTGACCGGCAGGTGGTTACAGCCAGCCCGGCAGGTGATTCCGGAGTGTCTGCCGAGTGGTTGTGGCGTAGCCGGCAGGTGATTTTGGCGTGTCCAGCAGGTGGTTCCGGTGAGCTCGGCAGGTGGTACCAGCGTGTCCGGAACATGGTTTTGGCAAGTCTGAGAGGTGGTTCGGGCAGGCCCAACAGGTGATTCCGGAGTGTTCGCCAAGTGGTTCTGGCATAGCCGGCAGGTCATTTTGCATGTCCGGCGGTGGTTCCGGCGAGTCGAGCCGGTGGTTCCGGCATGTCCGGCAGGTGGTTCCGGCCGGCCCGACAGGTGTTTCCATGTTGTCCGCCAAGTGGTTCTGGCATAGCTGGCAGGTGATGTTGGCGTGACCGGCAGGTGGTTCCAGCCAGCCCGGCAGGTGATTCCGAATTGTTCACCAAATGGTTGTGGCGTAGCCGGAAGGTGATTTTGGCGTGTCCAGCAGGTGGTTTTGGCGAGTCGAGCAGGTGGTTCTGGCGTGCTCGGCAGGTGCTTCCGGTGTCATTGGCATGTGGTTCCGGCATGTCTGAGAGGTGGTTCCGCCATGCCCGGCAGGTGATTCCGGAGTGTTTCCCAAGTGGTTCTGGCATAGCCGGCAGGTGATTTTGCATGTCCGGCAATGGTTCCGGCGAGTCGAGCCGGTGGTTCCGGCATGTCCGGCAGGTGGTTCCGGCATGCCCGACAGGTGATTCCGGAGTGTCCGGCATGTGGTTCTGGCACCTCTGAGAGGTGGTTCCGGCATGCCCGGCAGGTGATACCGGAGTCTCCGGCATTTGGCTCTGGCACCTCTGAGAGGTGTTTCCGGAATGCCTGGCATGTGATTCCGGAGTGTCTGCCGAGTGGTTCTGGCGTAGCCGGCAGTTGATTTTGGCGTGTCCACTACGTGGTTGTGGGGAGTGGATCAGCTGGTTCCGGCATACTCGGCAGGTTGTACCGGCGTGTCCAGAACATGGTTCTGGCAAGTCTGAGAGGTGGTTCCGGCACGGCCGACACGTGATTCCGGAGCGTCCGCCAAGTGTTTCTGGCATACCCGGCAGGTGATTTTGGCATGTCCGACAGGTGTTTCTCGCAAGTCGAGCAGGTGGCTCAGGCATGCTCAGCTGGTGCTTCCGGCGTCTCTGGCACGTGGTTCTGGTGTGTCTGAGAGCTGGTTCTGGCATGTCCGGCAGATGATTCCGGAGTGTCCACCAAGTGGTTCTGGTATACCTGGCAGGCGATTTTGGCGTGTCAGGAAGTTGGTTCCGGCTAGTTGAGCAGGTGGATCAGGCGTGCTCGCCAGGGGTTTCAGGCGGGTCTGGCACGTGGTTTCGGTCTGTTCGGGGAGTGGTTCCGGCATCTCAGGCACATGGTTCTGGCACGTCTGAGAGGTGGTTGTGGCCGGACCGACAGGTGATTCCGGAGTGTCCGCCAAGTGGTTCTGGCGTAGCTGAAAGGTAATGTTTGCGTGACCGGCAGGTGGTTCCAGCCAGCCCGGCAGGTGATTCCGGTGTGTCTGTCGAGTGGTTCTGGCGTAGCCGGCACGTAATTTTGGCGTGTCCAGCAGGTGGTTCCGGCGAGCTCGGCAGGTGGTACCGGCGTGTCCGGAACATGGTTCTGGCACATCTGAGAGATGGGTCCGGCATGCCCGGCAGGTGATTTCGGAGTGTCCGGCATGTGGTTCTGGCACCTCTGAGAGGTGGTTCCGGCATGCCCGGCAGGTGGTTCCGGAATGTCTGCCTAGTGGTTTTGGCGTAGCCGGCAGGTGATTCTGGCGCGTCCAGCAGGTGGTTCTGTGGAGAGGATCAGGTGGTTCCGGCATGCCCGGCAGGTGATTCCGGAGAGTCCGGCATGCGGTTCTGGCACCTCTGAGAGGTGGTTCCGGCATGCCCGGCAGTTGGTTACGGAGTGTCTGCCGAGTGGTTCTGGAGTAGCCGGCAGGTGATTCTGGCGTATCCAGCAGGTGGTTCTGGGGAGTGGATCAGGTGGTTCCGGCATACTCGGCAGGTGGTACCGGCGTGTCCGGAACATGGTTTTGGCAAGTCTGAGAGGTGGTTCGGGCAGGCCCGACAGGTGATTCCGGAGTGTTCGCCAAGTGGTTCTGGCATAGCCGGAAGGTCATTTTGCATGTCCGGCGGTGGTTCCGGCGAGTCGAGCCGGGGGTTGCGGCGTATCCAGAAGGTGTTTCCGGTCTGTCCGGCAGGTGGTTCTGGCGTGACCGGCACGAGGTTCTGGCACGTCTGAGAGTTGGTTCCGGCATGCACGACAGGTGATTCCGGAGTGTCCGCCACGTGGTTCTGGCGTACCCGGCAGGTGATTTTGGCGTGTCAGGCAGGTGTTTCTTGCAAGTCGAGCATTTGGCTCAGGCATGCTCAGCAGGTGCTTCCGGCGTGTCTGGCATGTGGTTCTGGTGAGTCTGAGAGCTGGTTCAGGCATGTCCGGCAGATGATTCCGGAGTGTCCACCAAGTGGTAGTGGCATACCCGGCAGGTGATTTTAGCGTGTCAGGTAGGTGGTTCCGGCGAGTCGAGTAGGCGGTTCCGGCGTGCTCGGCAGGTGGTTCAGGCGGGTCTGGCAGGTGGTTTCGGTCTGTTCGGGGTGTGGTTCCGGCATCTCAGGCACATGTTTCTGGCACGTCTGAGAGGTGGTTCCGGCATGCCCGACAGGTGTTTCCGGAGTGTCCGCCAAGTGGTTCCGGCGTAGCTGGCAGGTGATGTTGGCGTGACCGGCAGGTGGTTCCAGCCAGCCCGGCAGGTGATTCCGGAGTGTCTGCCGAGTGGTTCTGGTGTAGCCGGCAGGTGATTTTGGCGTGTCCAGCGGGTGGTTTTGGCGAGTCGAGCAGTTGGTTCTGGCGTGCTCGGCAGGTGCTTCCGGTGTCATTGGCATGTGGTTCCGGCATGTCTGAGAGGTGGTTCCGCCATGCCCGGCAGGTGATTCCGGAGTGATCGCCAACTGGTTCTGGCGTAGCCGGCAGGTGATTTTGCATGTCCGGCAATGGTTACGGCTAGTCGAGCCGGTGGTTCCGGCATGTCCAGCAGGTGGTTCCGGCATGCCCGGCAGGTGATTCCGGAGTGTCCGGCATGTGGTTCTGGCACCTCTGAGAGGTGGTTCCGGCATGCCCGGCAGGTGATACCGGAGTGTCCAGCATTTGGTTCTGGCACCTGTGAGAGGTGGTTCCGGAATGCCCGGCATGTGATTCCGGAGTGTCTTCCGAGTGGTTTTGGCATAGCCGGCAGGTGATTTTGGCGTGTCCAGCAGGTGGTTCCGGCGAGCTCGGCAGGTGGTTCCGGCATGTCCGGGACATGGTTCTGGCACGTCTGAGAGATGGTTCCGGCATGCCCGGCAGGTTATTCGGGAGTTTCCGGCATGTGGTTCTGGCACCTCTGAGAGGTGGTTCCTGCATGCCCGGCAGGTGGTTCCGGAGTGTCCGTCATGTGGTTCTGGCACCTCTGAGAGGTGGTTCCGGCATGCCCGGCAGTTGGTTATGGAGTGTCTGCCGAGTGGTTCTGGAGTAGCCGGCAGGTGATTCTGGCGTATCCAGCAGGTGGTTTTGGGGAGTGGATCAGGTGGTTCCGGCATACTCGGCAGGTGGTACCGGCGTGTCCGGAACTTGGTTCTGGCAAGTCTGGGAGGCGGTTCCGGCATGCCCGACAGGTGATTCCGGAGTGTTCGCCAAGTGGTTCTGGCGTAGCCGGCAGGTCATTTTGCATGTCCGGCGGTGGTTCCGGCGAGTCGAGCCGGCGGTTCCGGCGTAGCCGGGAGTTGATTTTGGCGTGTCCACTAGGTGGTTCTGGGGAGTGGATCAGCTGGTTCCGGCATACTCGGCAGGTGGTACCGGCGTGTCCAGAACATGGTTCTGGCAAGTCTGAGACGTGGTTCCGACACGCCCGACAGGTGATTCCGGAGCGTCCGTCAAGTGTTTCTGGCGTACCCGGCAGGTCATTTTGGCATGTCCGACAGGTGTTTCTTGCGAGTCGAGCAGGTGGCTCAGGCATGCTCTGCTGGTGCTTCCGGCGTCTCTGGCACGTGGTTGTGGTGTGTCTGAGAGCTGGTTCTGGCATGTCCGGCAGATGATTCCGGAGTGTCCACCAAGTGGTTCTTGTATACCTGGCAGGTGATTTTGGCATGTCAGGAAGTTGGTTCCGGCTAGTTGAGCAGGTGGATCAGGCGTGCCCGCCAGGGGGTTCAGGCGGGTCTGGCAGGTGGTTTCGGTCTGTTCGGGGAGTGGTTCCGGCATCTCAGGCACATGGTTCTGGCACGTCTGAGAGGTAGTTCCGGCAGGCCCGACAGGTGTTTCCGGAGTGTTCGCCAAGTGGTTCTGGCATAGCCGGCAGGTCATTTTGCATGTCCGGCGGTGGTTCCGGCGAGTCGAGCCTGTGGTTGCGGCGTACCCAGCAGGTGTTTCCGGTCTGTCCGGCAGGTGGTTCTGGCGTGACAGGCACGAGGTTCTGGCACGTCTGAGAGTTGGTTCCGGCCGGCCCGACAGGTGTTTCCATGGTGTCCGCCAAGTGGTTCTGGCGTAGCTGAAAGGTGATGTTGGCGTGACCGGCAGGTGGTTCCACAGAGCCCGGCAGGTGATTCCGGAGTGTCTGCCGTGTGGTTCTGGCGTAGCTGGCAGGTGATGTTGGCGTGTCCAGCAGGTGGTTCCGGCGAGCTCTGCAGGTGGTACCAGCGTGTCCGGAACATGGTTCTGGCACGTCTGAGAGATGGTTCCGTCATGCCAGGCAGGTGATTCCGGAGTGTCCGGCATTTGGTTCTGGCACCTCTGAGAGGTGGTTCCGGCATGCCCGGCAGGTGATACCGGAGTCTCCGGCATGTGGTTCTGGCACCTCTGAGAGGTGGTTCCGGCATGCCCGGCAGGTGGTTCCGGAGTGTCTGCCGACTGGTTCTGGCATAGTCGGCAGGTGATTCTGGCGTGTCCACTAGGTGGTTCTGGGGAGGGGATCAGGTGGTTCCAGCATACTCGGCAGGTGGTACTGGCGTGTCCAGAACATGGTTCTGGCAAGTCTGAGAGGTGGTTCCGGAATGCCCGGCAGGTGATTCTGGAGTGTTCGGCATGTGGTTCTGGCACCTCTGAGTGGTGGTTTGGGCATGCCCGACAGGTGATTCCGGAGTGTCCGCAACGTGGTTCTGGCGTAGCCGGCAGGTGATTTTGCATGTCCGGCAATGGTTCCGGTGAGTCGAGCCGGTGGTTCCGGCATGTCCGGCAGGTGATTCCTGCATGTCCAGCAGGTGGTTCCGGCATGCCCGGCAGGTGATTCCGGAGTGTCCGGCATGTGGTTCTGGCACCTCTGAGAGGTGGTTCCAGCATGCCCGGCAGGTGATACCGGAGTCTCCGGCATTTGGTTCTGGCACCTCTGAGAGGTGGTTCCGGAATGCCTGGCATGTGATTCCGGAGTGTCTGCCGTGTGGTTCTGGCATAGCTGGCAGGTGATTTTGGCGTGTCCAGCAGGTGGTTCCGGCGAGCTCGGCAGGTGGTACCAGCGTGTCCGGAACATGGTTCTGGCACGTCTGATAGGTGGTTCCGGCCGGCCCGACAGGTGTTTCCATGGTGTCCGCCAAGTGTTTCTGGCATAGCTGGCAGGTGATGTTGGCGTGACTGGCAGGTGGTTCCAGCCAGCCCGGCAGGTGATTCCGAAGTGTTCACCAAATGGTTGAGGCGTAGCCGGAAGGTGATTTTGGCATGTCCAGCAGGTGGTTTTGGCGAGTCGATCATGTGGTTCTGGCGTGCTCGGCAGGTGCTTCCGGTGTCATTGGCATGTGGTTCCGGCATGTCTGAGAGGTGGTTCCGCCATGCCCGGCAGGTGATTCCGGAGTGTTCCCCAAGTGGTTCTGGCATAGCCGGCAGGTGATTTTGCATGTCCGGCAATGGTTCTGGCGAGTCGAGCTGGTGGTTCCGGCATGTCCGGCAGGTGGTTCCGGCATGCCCGGCAGGTGATACCGGAGTCTCCGGCATTTGGCTCTGGCACCTCTGAGAGGTGGTTCCGGAATGCCTGGCCTGTGATTCCGGAGTGTCGGCCGAGTGGTTCTGGCGTAGCCGGCAGTTGATTTTGGCGTGTCCACTAGGTGGTTGTGGGGAGTGGATCAGCTGGTTCCGGCATACTCGGCACGTTGTACCGGCGTGTCCAGAACATGGTTCTGGCAAGTCTGAGAGGTGGTTCCGGCACGCCCGACAGGTGATTCCGGAGCATCCGCCAAGTGTTTCTGGCGTACCCGGCAGGTGATTTTGGCATGTCCGACAGGTGTTCCTTGCAAGTCGAGCAGGTGGCTCAGGCATGCTCAGCTGGTGCTTCCGGCGTCTCTGGCACGTGGTTGTGGTGTGTCTGAGAGCTGGTTCTGGCATGTCCGGCAGAATTTTCCGGAGTGTCCACAAAGTGGTTGTGGCATACCCGGCAGGTGATTTTAGCGTGTCAGGTAGGTGGTTCCAGCGAGTCGAGTAGGTGGTTCCAGCGTGCTGGGCAGGTGGTTCAGGCGGGTCTTTCAGGTTGTTTCGGTCTCTTCGGGGTGTGGTTCCGGCATCTCAGGCACATGGTTCTGGCACGTCTGAGAGGTGGTTCCGGCCGGCCCGACAGGTGTTTCCATGGTGTCCGCCAAGTGGTTCGGGCATAGCTGGCAGATGATGTTGGCGTGACCGGCAGGTGGTTCCAGCCAGCCCGGCAGGTGATTCCGGAGTGTCTGCCGTGTGGTTCTGGCATAGCTGGCAGGTGATTTTGGCGTGTCCAGCAGGTGGTTCCGGCGAGCTCGGCAGGTGGTACCAGCGTGTCCGGAACATGGTTCTGGCACGTCTGATAGGTGGTTCCGGCCGGCCCGACAGGTGTTTCCATGGTGTCCGCCAAGTGTTTCTGGCATAGCTGGCAGGTGATGTTGGCGTGACTGGCAGGTGGTTCCAGCCAGCCCGGCAGGTGATTCCGAAGTGTTCACCAAATGGTTGAGGCGTAGCCGGAAGGTGATTTTGGCATGTCCAGCAGGTGGTTTTGGCGAGTCGATCATGTGGTTCTGGCGTGCTCGGCAGGTGCTTCCGGTGTCATTGGCATGTGGTTCCGGCATGTCTGAGAGGTGGTTCCGCCATGCCCGGCAGGTGATTCCGGAGTGTTCCCCAAGTGGTTCTGGCATAGCCGGCAGGTGATTTTGCATGTCCGGCAATGGTTCTGGCGAGTCGAGCTGGTGGTTCCGGCATGTCCGGCAGGTGGTTCCGGCATGCCCGGCACGTGATTCCGGAGTGTCCGGCATGTGGTTCCAGAATGCCCGGCAGGTGATTCCGGAGTGTACGGCATGTGGTTCTGGCACCTCTGAGAGGTGGTTCCGGCATGCCCGGCAGGTGATACCGGAGTCTCCGGCATTTGGCTCTGGCACCTCTGAGAGGTGGTTCCGGAATGCCTGGCCTGTGATTCCGGAGTGTCTGCCGAGTGGTT
The DNA here is from genome assembly GCF_041296265.1 of Equus caballus. Classification (NCBI taxonomy): domain Eukaryota; kingdom Metazoa; phylum Chordata; class Mammalia; order Perissodactyla; family Equidae; genus Equus; species Equus caballus. The sequence continues at coordinate 8,147,572 of NC_091707.1, read as the reverse complement.
CTGGCGTAGCCGGCAGTTGATTTTGGCGTGTCCACTAGGTGGTTGTGGGGAGTGGATCAGCTGGTTCCGGCATACTCGGCAGGTTGTACCGGCGTGTCCAGAACATGGTTCTGGCAAGTCTGAGAGGTGGTTCCGGCACGCCTGACAGGTGATTCCGGAGCATCCGCCAAGTGTTTCTGGCGTACCCGGCAGGTGATTTTGGCATGTCCGACAGGTGTTCCTTGCAAGTCGATCAGGTGGCTCAGGCATGCTCAGCTGGTGCTTCCGGCGTCTCTGGCACGTGGTTGTGGTGTGTCTGAGAGCTGGTTCTGGCATGTCCGGCAGATTTTTCCGGAGTGTCCACAAAGTGGTTGTGGCATACCCGGCAGGTGATTTTAGCGTGTCAGGTAGGTGGTTCCAGCGAGTCGAGTAGGTGGTTCCAGCGTGCTCGGCAGGTGGTTCAGGCGGGTCTGGCAGGTGGTTTCGGTCTCTTCGGGGTGTGGTTCCGGCATCTCAGGCACATGGTTCTGGCATGTCTGAGAGGTGGTTCCGGCCGGCCCGACAGGTGTTTCCATGGTGTCCGCCAAGTGGTTCGGGCATAGCTGGCAGATGATGTTGGCGTGACCGGCAGGTGGTTCCAGCCAGCCCGGCAGGTGATTCCGGAGTGTCTGCCGTGTGGTTCTGGCGTAGCTGGCAGGTGATTTTGGCGTGTCCAGCAGGTGGTTCCGACGAGCTCGGCAGGTGGTACCAGCATGTCCGGAACAAGGTTCTTGCACGTCTGAGAGATGGTTCCGGCATGCCCGGCAGGTGATTCGGGAGTTTCCGGCATGTGGTTCTGGCACCTCTTAGAGGTGGTTCCGGCATGCCCGGCAGGTGATTCCGGAGTGTTCGGCATGTGGTTCTGGCACCTCTGAGAGGTGGTTCCGGCATGCCCGGCAGGTGGTTCCGGAGTGTCTGCCGAGTGGTTCTGGCGTAGTCGGCAGGTGATTCTGGCGTGTCCAGCAGGTGGTTCTGGGGAGTGGATCAGGTGGTTCCGGCATACTCGGCAGGTGGTACTGGCGTGTCCAGAACATGGTTCTGGCAAGTCTGAGAGGCGGTTCCGGCATGCCCGACAGGTGATTCCGGAGTGTCCGCCACATGGTTCTGGCGTACCCGGCAGGTGATTTTGGCGTGTCTGGCAGGTGCTTCTTGCAAGTCGAGCATTTGGCTCAGGCATGCTCAGCAGGTGCTTCCGACATGTCTGGCACGTGGTTCAGGTTTGTCTGAGAGCTGGTTCTGGCATGTCCGGCAGATGATTCCGGAGTGTCCACCAATTGGTTGTGGCATACCCGGCAGGTGATTTTAGCGTGTCAGGTAGGTGGTTCCAGCGAGTCGAGTAGGTGGTTCCGGCGTGCTCGGCAGGTGGTTCAGGCGGGTCTGGCAGGTGGTTTCGTCTGTTCGGGGTGTGGTTCCGGCATCTCAGGCACATGGTTCTGGCACGTCTGACAGATGGTTCCGGCATGCCCGGCAGGTGATTCGGGAGTGTCCGGCATGTCGTTCTGGCACCTCTGAGAGGTGGTTCCGGCATGCGCGGCAGGTGATTCCGGAGTGTCCGGCATGCAGTTCTGGCACCTCTGAGAGGTGGTTCCGGCAGGCCCGGCTGTTGGTTACGGAGTGTCTGCCAAGTGGTCCTGGAGTAGCCGGCAGGTGATTCTGGCGTATCCAGCAGGTGGTTCTGGGGAGTGGATCAGGTGGTTCCGGCATACTCGGCAGGAGGTACCTGCGTGTCCGGAACATGGTTTTGGCAAGTCTGAGAGGTGGTTCCGGCAGGCCCGAGAGGTGATTCCGGAGTGTTCGCCAAGTGGTTCTGGCATAGCCGGCAGGTCATTTTGCATGTCCGGCGGTGGTTCCGGCGAGTCGAGCCTGTGGTTGCGGCGTATCCAGCAGGTGTTTCCGGTCTGTCCGGCAGGTGGTTCTGGCGTGACAGGCACGAGGTTCTGGCACGTCTGAGAGTTGGTTCCGGCCGGCCCGACAGGTGTTTCCATGGTGTCCGCCAAGTGGTTCTGGCGTAGCTGAAAGGTGATGTTGGCGTGACCGGCAGGTGGTTCCAGAGAGCCCGGCAGGTGATTCCGGAGTGTCTGCCGTGTGGTTCTGGCGTAGCTGGCAGGTGATGTTGGCGTGTCCAGCAGGTGGTTCCGGCGAGCTCTGCAGGTGGTACCAGCGTGTCCGGAACATGGTTCTGGCACGTCTGAGAGATGGTTCCGTCATGCCAGGCAGGTGATTCCGGAGTGTCCGGCATTTGGTTCTGGCACCTCTGAGAGGTGGTTCCGGCATGCCCGGCAGGTGATACCGGAGTCTCCGGCATGTGGTTCTGGCACCTCTGAGAGGTGGTTCCGGCATGCCCGGCAGGTGGTTCCGGAGTGTCTGCCGACTGGTTCTGGCGTAGTCGGCAGGTGATTCTGGCGTGTCCACTAGGTGGTTCTGGGGAGTGGATCACGTGGTTCCGGCATACTCGGCAGGTGGTACTGGCGTGTCCAGAACATGGTTCTGGCAAGTCTGAGAGGTGGTTCCGGAATGCCCGGCAGGTGATTCTGGAGTGTTCGGCATGTGGTTCTGGCACCTCTGAGTGGTGGTTTGGGCATGCCCGACAGGTGATTCCGGAGTGTCCGCAACGTGGTTCTGGCGTAGCCGGCAGGTGATTTTGCATGTCCGGCAATGGTTCCGGCGAGTCGAGCCGGTGGTTCCGGCATGTCCGGCAGGTGATTCCTGCATGTCCAGCAGGTGGTTCCGGCATGCCCGGCAGGTGATTCCGGAGTGTCCGGCATGTGGTTCTGGCACCTCTGAGAGGTGGTTCCAGCATGCCCGGCAGGTGATACCGGAGTCTCCGGCATTTGGTTCTGGCACCTCTGAGAGGTGGTTCCGGAATGCCTGGCATGTGATTCCGGAGTGTCTGCCGTGTGGTTCTGGCATATCTGGCAGGTGATTTTGGCGTGTCCAGCAGGTGGTTCCGGCGAGCTCGGCAGGTGGTACCAGCGTGTCCGGAACATGGTTCTGGCACGTCTGATAGGTGGTTCCGGCCGGCCCGACAGGTGTTTCCATGGTGTCCGCCAAGTGTTTCTGGCATAGCTGGCAGGTGATGTTGGCGTGACTGGCAGGTGGTTCCAGCCAGCCCGGCAGGTGATTCCGAAGTGTTCACCAAATGGTTGAGGCGTAGCCGGAAGGTGATTTTGGCATGTCCAGCAGGTGGTTTTGGCGAGTCGATCATGTGGTTCTGGCGTGCTCGGCAGGTGCTTCCGGTGTCATTGGCATGTGGTTCCGGCATGTCTGAGAGGTGGTTCCGCCATGCCCGGCAGGTGATTCCGGAGTGTTCCCCAAGTGGTTCTGGCATAGCCGGCAGGTGATTTTGCATGTCCGGCAATGGTTCTGGCGAGTCGAGCTGGTGGTTCCGGCATGTCCGGCAGGTGGTTCCGGCATGCCCGGCAGGTGATACCGGAGTCTCCGGCATTTGGCTCTGGCACCTCTGAGAGGTGGTTCCGGAATGCCTGGCCTGTGATTCCGGAGTGTCGGCCGAGTGGTTCTGGCGTAGCCGGCAGTTGATTTTGGCGTGTCCACTAGGTGGTTGTGGGGAGTGGATCAGCTGGTTCCGGCATACTCGGCACGTTGTACCGGCGTGTCCAGAACATGGTTCTGGCAAGTCTGAGAGGTGGTTCCGGCACGCCCGACAGGTGATTCCGGAGCATCCGCCAAGTGTTTCTGGCGTACCCGGCAGGTGATTTTGGCATGTCCGACAGGTGTTCCTTGCAAGTCGATCAGGTGGCTCAGGCATGCTCAGCTGGTGCTTCCGGCGTCTCTGGCACGTGGTTGTGGTGTGTCTGAGAGCTGGTTCTGGCATGTCCGGCAGATTTTTCCGGAGTGTCCACAAAGTGGTTGTGGCATACCCGGCAGGTGATTTTAGCGTGTCAGGTAGGTGGTTCCAGCGAGTCGAGTAGGTGGTTCCAGCGTGCTCGGCAGGTGGTTCAGGCGGGTCTGGCAGGTTGTTTCGGTCTCTTCGGGGTGTGGTTCCGGCATCTCAGGCACATGGTTCTGGCACGTCTGAGAGGTGGTTCCGGCCGGCCCGACAGGTGTTTCCATGGTGTCCGCCAAGTGGTTCGGGCATAGCTGGCAGATGATGTTGGCGTGACCGGCAGGTGGTTCCAGCCAGCCCGGCAGGTGATTCCGGAGTGTCTGCCGTGTGGTTCTGGCATAGCTGGCAGGTGATTTTGGCGTGTCCAGCAGGTGGTTCCGGCGAGCTCGGCAGGTGGTACCAGCGTGTCCGGAACATGGTTCTGGCACGTCTGATAGGTGGTTCCGGCCGGCCCGACAGGTGTTTCCATGGTGTCCGCCAAGTGTTTCTGGCATAGCTGGCAGGTGATGTTGGCGTGACTGGCAGGTGGTTCCAGCCAGCCCGGCAGGTGATTCCGAAGTGTTCACCAAATGGTTGAGGCGTAGCCGGAAGGTGATTTTGGCATGTCCAGCAGGTGGTTTTGGCGAGTCGATCATGTGGTTCTGGCGTGCTCGGCAGGTGCTTCCGGTGTCATTGGCATGTGGTTCCGGCATGTCTGAGAGGTGGTTCCGCCATGCCCGGCAGGTGATTCCGGAGTGTTCCCCAAGTGGTTCTGGCATAGCCGGCAGGTGATTTTGCATGTCCGGCAATGGTTCTGGCGAGTCGAGCTGGTGGTTCCGGCATGTCCGGCAGGTGGTTCCGGCATGCCCGGCACGTGATTCTGGAGTGTCCGGCATGTGGTTCCGGCATGCCCGGCAGGTGATTCCGGAGTGTACGGCATGTGGTTCTGGCACCTCTGAGAGGTGGTTCCGGCATGCCCGGCAGGTGATACCGGAGTCTCCGGCATTTGGCTCTGGCACCTCTGAGAGGTGGTTCCGGAATGCCTGGCCTGTGATTCCGGAGTGTCTGCCGAGTGGTTCTGGCGTAGCCGGCAGTTGATTTTGGCGTGTCCACTAGGTGGTTGTGGGGAGTGGATCAGCTGGTTCCGGCATACTCGGCAGGTTGTACCGGCGTGTCCAGAACATGGTTCTGGCAAGTCTGAGAGGTGGTTCCGGCACGCCTGACAGGTGATTCCGGAGCATCCGCCAAGTGTTTCTGGCGTACCCGGCAGGTGATTTTGGCATGTCCGACAGGTGTTCCTTGCAAGTCGATCAGGTGGCTCAGGCATGCTCAGCTGGTGCTTCCGGCGTCTCTGGCACGTGGTTGTGGTGTGTCTGAGAGCTGGTTCTGGCATGTCCGGCAGATTTTTCCGGAGTGTCCACAAAGTGGTTGTGGCATACCCGGCAGGTGATTTTAGCGTGTCAGGTAGGTGGTTCCAGCGAGTCGAGTAGGTGGTTCCAGCGTGCTCGGCAGGTGGTTCAGGCGGGTCTGGCAGGTTGTTTCGGTCTCTTCGGGGTGTGGTTCCGGCATCTCAGGCACATGGTTCTGGCACGTCTGAGAGGTGGTTCCGGCCGGCCCGACAGGTGTTTCCATGGTGTCCGCCAAGTGGTTCGGGCATAGCTGGCAGATGATGTTGGCGTGACCGGCAGGTGGTTCCAGCCAGCCCGGCAGGTGATTCCGGAGTGTCTGCCGTGTGGTTCTGGCGTAGCTGGCAGGTGATTTTGGCGTGTCCAGCAGGTGGTTCCGGCGAGCTCGGCAGGTGGTACCAGCATGTCCGGAACAAGGTTCTTGCACGTCTGAGAGATGGTTCCGGCATGCCCGGCAGGTGATTCGGGAGTTTCCGGCATGTGGTTCTGGCACCTCTGAGAGGTGGTTCCGGCATGCCCGGCAGGTGATTCCGGAGTGTTCGGCATGTGGTTCTGGCACCTCTGAGAGGTGGTTCCGGCATGCCCGGCAGGTGGTTCCGGAGTGTCTGCCGAGTGGTTCTGGCGTAGTCGGCAGGTGATTTTGGCGTGTCTGGCAGGTGCTTCTTGCAAGTCGAGCATTTGGCTCAGGCATGCTCAGCAGGTGCTTCCGACATGTCTGGCACGTGGTTCAGGTTTGTCTGAGAGCTGGTTCTGGCATGTCCGGCAGATGATTCCGGAGTGTCCACCAATTGGTTGTGGCACACCCGGCAGGTGATTTTAGCGTGTCAGGTAGGTGGTTCCAGCGAGTCGAGTAGGTGGTTCCGGCGTGCTCGGCAGGTGGTTCAGGCGGGTCTGGCAGGTGGTTTCGTCTGTTCGGGGTGTGGTTCCGGCATCTCAGGCACATGGTTCTGGCACGTCTGACAGATGGTTCCGGCATGCCCGGCAGGTGATTCGGGAGTGTCCGGCATGTCGTTCTGGCACCTCTGAGAGGTGGTTCCGGCATGCCCGGCAGGTGATTCCGGAGTGTCCGGCATGCAGTTCTGGCACCTCTGAGAGGTGGTTCCGGCAGGCCCGGCTGTTGGTTACGGAGTGTCTGCCAAGTGGTCCTGGAGTAGCCGGCAGGTGATTCTGGCGTATCCAGCAGGTGGTTCTGGGGAGTGGATCAGGTGGTTCCGGCATACTCGGCAGGAGGTACCTGCGTGTCCGGAACATGGTTTTGGCAAGTCTGAGAGGTGGTTCCGGCAGGCCCGAGAGGTGATTCCGGAGTGTTCGCCAAGTGGTTCTGGCATAGCCGGCAGGTCATTTTGCATGTCCGGCGGTGGTTCCGGCGAGTCGAGCCTGTGGTTGCGGCGTATCCAGCAGGTGTTTCCGGTCTGTCCGGCAGGTGGTTCTGGCGTGACAGGCACGAGGTTCTGGCACGTCTGAGAGTTGGTTCCGGCCGGCCCGACAGGTGTTTCCATGGTGTCCGCCAAGTGGTTCTGGCGTAGCTGAAAGGTGATGTTGGTGTGACCGGCAGGTGGTTCCAGAGAGCCCGGCAGGTGATTCCGGAGTGTCTGCCGTGTGGTTCTGGCGTAGCTGGCAGGTGATGTTGGCGTGTCCAGCAGGTGGTTCCGGCGAGCTCTGCAGATGGTACCAGCGTGTCCGGAACATGGTTCTGGCACGTCTGAGAGATGGTTCCGTCATGCCAGGCAGGTGATTCCGGAGTGTCCGGCATTTGGTTCTGGCACCTCTGAGAGGTGGTTCCGGCATGCCCGGCAGGTGGTTCCGGAGTGTCTGCCGACTGGTTCTGGCGTAGTCGGCAGGTGATTCTGGCGTGTCCACTAGGTGGTTCTGGGGAGTGGATCAGGTGGTTCCGGCATACTCGGCAGGTGGTACTGGCGTGTCCAGAACATGGTTCTGGCAAGTCTGAGAGGTGGTTCCGGAATGCCCAGCAGGTGATTCTGGAGTGTTCGGCATGTGGTTCTGGCACCTCTGAGTGGTGGTTTGGGCATGCCCGACAGGTGATTCCGGAGTGTCCGCAACGTGGTTCTGGCGTAGCCGGCAGGTGATTTTGCATGTCCGGCAATGGTTCCGGCGAGTCGAGCCGGTGGTTCCGGCATGTCCGGCAGGTGATTCCTGCATGTCCAGCAGGTGGTTCCGGCATGCCCGGCAGGTGATTCCGGAGTGTCCGGCATGTGGTTCTGGCACCTCTGAGAGGTGGTTCCAGCATGCCCGGCAGGTGATACCGGAGTCTCCAGCATTTGGTTCTGGCACCTCTGAGAGGTGGTTCCGGAATGCCTGGCATGTGATTCCGGAGTGTCTGAGGTGTGGTTCTGGCGTAGCTGGCAGGTGATTTTGGCGTGTCCAGCAGGTGGTTCCGGCGAGCTCGGCAGGTGGTACCAGCGTGTCCGGATCATGGTTCTGGCACGTCTGAGAGATGGTTCCGGCATGCCCGGCAGGTGATTCGGGAGTGTCCGGCATGTGGTTCTGGCACCTCTGAGAGGTGGTTCCGGCATGCCCGGCATGTGGTTCCGGAGTGTCTGCCGAGTGGTTCTGGCGTAGTCGGCAGGTGATTCTGGCGTGTCCAGCAGGTGGTTCTGGGGAGTGGATCCTGTGGTTCCGGCATACTCGGCAGGTGGTACCGGCGTGTCCGGAACATGGTTCTGGCAAGTCTGAGAGGCGGTTCCGACATGCCCGACATGTGATTCCGGAGTGTTCGCCAAGTGGTTCTGGCGTAGCCGGCAGGTCATTTTGCATGTCCGGCGGTGGTTCCGGCGTTTCGAGCCGCTGGTTCCGGCGTGTCCGGCAGATGGTTCTGGCGTGACCGGCACCAGGTTCTGGCACGTCTGAGAGTTGGTTCCGGCATGCCCGCCAGGTGATTCCGGAGTGTCCGCAACGTGGTTCTGGCGTACCCGGCAGGTGATTTTGGCGTGTCTGGCAGGTCTTTCTTGCAAGTCGAGCATTTGGCTCAGGCATGCTCAGCAGGTGCTTCCGGCGTGTCTGGCACGTGGTTCTGGTGAGTCTGAGAGCTGGTTCAGGCATGTCCGGCAGATGATTCCGGAGTGTCCAACAAGTGGTTGTGGCATACCCGGCAGGTGATTTTAGCGTGTCAGGTAGGTGGTTCCAGCGAGTCGAGTAGGTGGTTCCGGAGTGCTCGGCAGGTGGTTCAGGCGGGTCTGGCAGGTGGTTACTTCTGTTCGGGGTGTGGTTCCGGCATCTCAGGCACATGGTTCTGGAACGTCTGATAGGTGGTTCCGGCCAGCCCGACAGGTGTTTCCATGGTGTCCGCCAAGTGGTTCTGGCATAGCTGGCAGGTGATGTTGGCGTGACCGGCAGGTGGTTCCAGCCAGCCCGGCAGGTGATTCCGGAGTGTTCACCAAATGGTTGAGGCGTAGCCGGAAGGTGATTTTGGCATGTCCAGCAGGTGGTTTTGGCGAGTCGATCATGTGGTTCTGGCGTGCTCGGCAGGTGCTTCCGGTGTCATTGGCATGTGGTTCCGGCATGTCTGAGAGGTGGTTCCGCCATGCCCGGCAGGTGATTCCGGAGTGTTCCCCAAGTGGTTCTGGCATAGCCGGCAGGTGATTTTGCATGTCCGGCAATGGTTCTGGCGAGTCGAGCCGGTGGTTCCGGCATGTCCGGCAGGTGGTTCCGGCATGCCCGGCAGGTGATTCCGGAGTCTCCGGCATGGGGTTCCAGCATGCCCGGCAGGTGATTCCGGAGTGTACGGCATGTGGTTCTGGCACCTCTGAGAGGTGGTTCCGGCATGCCCGGCAGGTGATACCGGAGTCTCCGGCATTTGGCTCTGGCACCTCTGAGAGGTGGTTCCGGAATGCCTGGCCTGTGATTCCGGAGTGTCTGCCGAGTGGTTCTGGCGTAGCCGGCAGTTGATTTTGGCGTGTCCACTAGGTGGTTGTGGGGAGTGGATCAGCTGGTTCCGGCATACTCGGCAGGTTGTACCGGCGTGTCCAGAACATGGTTCTGGCAAGTCTGAGAGGTGGTTCCGGCACGCCCGACAGGTGATTCCGGAGCGTCCACCAAGTGTTTCTGGCGTACCCGGCAGGTGATTTTGGCATGTCCGACAGGTGTTCCTTGCAAGTCGAGCAGGTGGCTCAGGCATGCTCAGCTGGTGCTTCCGGCGTCTCTGGCACGTGGTTGTGGTGTGTCTGAGAGCTGGTTCTGGCATGTCCGGCAGAATTTTCCGGGGTGTCCACAAAGTGGTTGTGGCATACCCGGCAGGTGATTTTAGCGTGTCAGGTAGGTGGTTCCAGCGAGTCGAGTAGGTGGTTCCAGCGTGCTCGGCAGGTGGTTCAGGCGTGTCTGGCAGGTTGTTTCGGTCTCTTCGGGGTGCGGTTCCGGCATCTCAGGCACATGGTTCTGGCACGTCTGAGAGGTGGTTCCGGCCGGCCCGACAGGTGTTTCCATGGTGTCCGCCAAGTGGTTCGGGCATAGCTGGCAGGTGATGTTGGCGTGACCGGCAGGTGGTTCCAGACAGCCCGGCAGGTGATTCCGGAGTGTCTGCCGTGTGGTTCTGGCGTAGCTGGCAGGTGATTTTGGCGTGTCCAGCAGGTGGTTCCGGCGACCTCTGCAGGTGGTACCAGCGTGTCCGGAACATGGTTCTGGCACGTCTGAGAGATGGTTCCGTCATGCCAGGCAGGTGATTCCGGAGTGTCCGGCATTTGGTTCTGGCACCTCTGAGAGGTGGTTCCGGCATGCCCGGCAGGTGATACCGGAGTCTCCGGCATGTGGTTCTGGCACCTCTGAGAGGTGGTTCCGGCTGCCCGGCATGTGGTTCCGGAGTGTCTGCCGACTGGTTCTGGCGTAGTCGGCAGGTGATTCTGGCGTGTCCAGCAGGTGGTTCTGGGGAGTGGATCAGGTGGTTCCGGCATAGTCGGCAGGTGGTACCGGCGTGTCCGGAACATGGTTCTGGCAAGTTTGAGAGGCGGTTCCGACATGCCCGACATGTGATTCCGGAGTGTTCCCCAAGTGGTTCTGGCGTAGCCGGCAGGTCATTTTGCATGTCCGGCGGTGGTTCCGGCGAGTCGAGCCGCTTGTTCCGGCGTGTCCGGCAGATGGTTCTGGCGTGACCGGCACGAGGTTCTGGCACCTCTCAGAGTTGGTTCCGGCATGCCCGACAGGTGATTCCGGAGTGTCCGCAACGTGGTTCTGGCGTACCCGGCAGGTGATTTTGGCGTGTCTGGCAGGTGTTTCTTGCAAGTCGAGCATTTGGCTCAGGCATGCTCAGCAGGTGCTTCCGGCGTGTCTGGCACGTGGTTCTGGTGAGTCTGAGAGCTGGTTCTGGCATGTCCGGCAGATGATTCCGGAGTGTCCAACAAGTGGTTGTGGCATACCCGGCAGGTGATTTTAGCGTGTCAGGTAGGTGGTTCCAGCGAGTCTTGTAGGTGGTTCCAGCGTGCTGGGCAGGTGGTTCAGGCGAGTCTGGCAGGTTGTTTCGGTCTCTTCGGGGTGTGGTTCCGGCATCTCAGGCACATGGTTCTGGCACGTGTGAGAGGTGGTTCCGGCCGGCCCGACAGGTGTTTCCATGGTGTCCGCCAAGTGGTTCAGGCATAGCTGGCAGATGATGTTGGCGTGACCGGCAGGTGGTTCCAGCCAGCCCGGCAGGTGATTCCGGAGTGTCTGCCGTGTGGTTCTGGCGTAGCTGGCAGGTGATTTTGGCGTGTCCAGCAGGTGGTTCCGGCGAGCTCGGCAGGTGGTACCAGCATGTCCGGAACAAGGTTCTTGCACGTCTGAGAGATGGTTCCGGCATGCCCGGCAGGTGACACCGGAGTCTCCGGCATTTGGCTCTGGCACCTCTGAGAGGTGGTTCCGGAATGCCTGGCCTGTGATTCCGGAGTGTCTGCCAAGTGGTTCTGGCGTAGCCGGCAGTTGATTTTGGCGTGTCCACTACGTGGTTGTGGGGAGTGGATCAGCTGGTTCCGGCATACTCGGCAGGTTGTACCGGCGTGTCCAGAACATGGTTCTGGCAATTCTGAGAGGTGGTTCCGGCACGCCCGACAGGTGATTCCGGAGCATCCGCCAAGTGTTTCTGGCGTACCCGGCAGGTGATTTTGGCATGTCCGACAGGTGTTCCTTGCAAGTCGATCAGGTGGCTCAGGCATGCTCAGCTGGTGCTTCCGGCGTCTCTGGCACGTGGTTGTGGTGTGTCTGAGAGCTGGTTCTGGCATGTCCGGCAGATTTTTCCGGAGTGTCCACAAAGTGGTTGTGGCATACCCGGCAGGTGATTTTAGCGTGTCAGGTAGGTGGTTCCAGCGAGTCGAGTAGGTGGTTCCAGCGTGCTGGGCAGGTGGTTCAGGCGGGTCTTTCAGGTTGTTTCGGTCTCTTTGGGGTGTGGTTCTGGCATCTCAGGCACATGGTTCTGGCACGTGTGAGAGGTGGTTCCGGCCGGCCCGACAGGTGTTTCCATGGTGTCCGCCAAGTGGTTCGGGCATAGCTGGCAGATGATGTTGGCGTGACCGGCAGGTGGTTCCAGCCAGCCCGGCAGGTGATTCCGGAGTGTCTGCCGTGTGGTTCTGGCATAGCTGGCAGGTGATTTTGGCGTGTCCAGCAGGTGGTTCCGGCGAGCTCGGCAGGTGGTACCAGCGTGTCCGGAACATGGTTCTGGCACGTCTGATAGGTGGTTCCGGCCGGCCCGACAGGTGTTTCCATGGTGTCCGCCAAGTGGTTCTGGCATAGCTGGCAGGTGATGTTGGCGTGACCGGCAGGTGGTTCCAGCCAGCCCGGCAGGTGATTCCGAAGTGTTCACCAAATGGTTGAGGCGTAGCCGGAAGGTGATTTTGGCATGTCCAGCAGGTGGTTTTGGCGAGTCGATCATGTGGTTCTGGCGTGCTCGGCAGGTGGTTCCGGTGTCATTGGCATGTGGTTCCGGCATGTCTGAGAGGTGGTTCCGCCATGCCCGGCTGGTGATTCCGGAGTGTTCCCCAAGTGGTTCTGGCATAGCCGGCAGGTGATTTTGCATGTCCGGCAATGGTTCTGGCGAGTCGAGCTGGTGGTTCCGGCATGTCCGGCAGGTGGTTCCGGCATGCCCGGCAGGTGATTCCGAAGAGTTCACCAAATGGTAGTGGCGTAGCCGGCAGGTGATTTTGGCGTGTCCAGCAGGTGGTTTTGGCGAGTCGAGCAGGTGTTTCTGGCGTGCTCGGCAGGTGCTTCCGGAGTCATTGGCATGTGGCTCCGGCATGTCTGAGAGGCAGGTCATTTTGCATGCCCGGCAGGTGATTCCGGAGTGTTCGCCAAGTGGTTCTGGCGTAGCCGGCAGGTGATTTTGCATGTCCGGCAATGGTTCCGGCGAGTCGAGCCGGTGGTTCCGGCATGTCCGGCAGGTGATTCCTGCATGTCCAGCAGGTGTTTCCGGCATGCCTGGCAGGTGATTCCGGAGTGTCCGGCATGTGGTTCTGGGACCTCTGAGAGGTGGTTCCAGCATGCCCGGCAGGTGATACCGGAGTCTCCGGCATGTGGTTCTGGCACCTCTGAGAGGTGGTTCCAGCATGCCCGGCAGGTGATACCGGAGTCTCCGGCATTTGGTTCTGGCACCTCTGAGAGGTGGTTCCGGAATGCCTGGCATGTGATTCCGGAGTGTCTGCCGTGTGGTTCTGGCATAGCTGGCAGGTGATTTTGGCGTGTCCAGCAGGTGGTTCCGGCGAGCTCGGCAGGTGGTACCAGCGTGTCCGGATCATGGTTCTGGCACGTCTGAGAGATGGTTCCGGCATGCCCGGCAGGTGATTCGGGAGTGTCCGGCATGTGGTTCTGGCACCTCTGAGAGGTGGTTCCGGCATGCCCGGCAGGTGATTCTGGAGTGTTCGGCATGTGGTTCTGGCACCTCTGAGAGGTGGTTCCAGCATGCCCGGCATGTGGTTCCGGATTTTCTGCCGAGTGGTTCTGGCGTAGTCGGCAGGTGATTCTCTCACGTCCAGCGGTGGTTCCGGTGACTCGAGCCGGTGGTTCTGGCGTGTCCGGCAGGTGCTTCTGGCGTGACCGTCACGAGGTTCTGGCACGTCTGAGAGTTGGTTCCGGCATGCCCGACAGGTGATTCCGGAGTGTCCGCCACGTGGTTCTGGCGTACCCGGCAGGTGATTTTGGCGTGTCTGGCAGGTGTTTCTTGCAAGTCGAGCATTTGGCTCAGGCATGCTCAGCAGGTGCTTCCGGCGTGTCTGTCACATGGTTCTGGTGTGTCTGAGAGCTGGTTCTGTCATGTCCGGCAGATTTTTCCGGAGTGTCCACAAAGTGGTTGTGGCATACCCGGCAGGTGATTTTAGCGTGTCAGGTAGGTGGTTCCAGCGAGTCGAGTAGGTGGTTCCAGCGTGCTCGGCAGGTGGTTCAGGCGGGTCTGGCAGGTGGTTTCGGTCTCTTCGGGGTGTGGTTCCGGCATCTCAGGCACATGGTTCTGGCACGTGTGAGAGGTGGTTCCGGCCGGCCCGACAGGTGTTTCCATGGTGTCCGCCAAGTGGTTCGGGCATAGCTGGCAGGTGATGTTGGCGTGACCGGCAGGTGGTTCCAGACAGCCCGGCAGGTGATTCCGAAGAGTTCACCAAATGGTTGTGGCGTAGCCGGCAGGTGATTTTGGCGTGTCCAGCAGGTGGTTTTGGCGAGTCGAGCAGGTGGTTCTGGCGTGCTCGGCAGGTGCTTCCGGAGTCATTGGCATGTGGCTCCGGCATGTCTGAGAGGCAGGTCATTTTGCATGCCCGGCAGGTGATTCCGGAGTGTTCGCCAAGTGGTTCTGGCGTAGCCGGCAGGTGATTTTGCATGTCCGGCAATGGTTCCGGCGAGTCGAGCCGGTGGTTCCGGCATGTCCGGCAGGTGATTCCTGCATGTCCAGCAGGTGGTTCCGGCATGCCCGGCAGGTTATTCCGGAGTGTCCGGCATGTGGTTCTGGCACCTCTGAGAGGTGGTTCCGGAATGCCTGGCATGTGATTCCGGAGTGTCTGAGGTTTGGTTCTGGCGTAGCTGGCAGGTGATTTTGGCGTGTCCAGCAGGTGGTTCCGGCGAGCTCGGCAGGTGGTACCAGCGTGTCCGGATCATGGTTATGGCACGTCTGATAGATGGTTCCGGCATGCCAGGCAGGTGATACGGGAGTGTCCGGCATGTGGTTCTGGCACCTCTGAGAGGTGGTTCCGGCATGCCCGGCAGGTGATTCTGGAGTGTTCGGCATGTGGTTCTGGCACCTCTGAGAGGTGGTTCCGGAATGCCTGGCCTGTGATTCCGGAGTGTGTGCCGACTGGTTCTGGCGTAGCCGGCAGGTGATTTTGGCGTGTCTGGCAGGTGTTTCTTGCAAGTCAAGCATTTGGCTCAGGCATGCTCAGCTGGTGCTTCCGGCGTCTCTGGCACGTGGTTGTGGTGTGTCTGAGAGCTGGTTCTGGCATGTCCGGCAGATGATTCCGGAGTGTCCACCAAGTGGTTCTGGTATACCTGGAAGGTGATTTTGGCGTGTCAGGAAGTTGGTTCCGGCTAGTTGAGCAGGTGGATCAGGCGTTCTTGCCAGGGGATTCAGGCGGGTCTGGCAGGTGGTTTCGGTCTGTTCGGGGAGTGGTTCCGGCATCTCAGGCTCATGGTTCTGGCACGTCTGTGAGGTGATTCCGGCCGGCCCGACAGGTGTTTCCATGGTGTCCGCCAAGTGGTTCTGGCACAGCTGGCATGTGATATTGGCGTGACCGGCAGGTGGTTCCAGCCAGCCCGGCAGGAGATTCCGGAGTGTCTGCCGTGTGGTTCTGGCGTAGCCGGCACATGATTTTGGCGTGTCCAGCAGGTGGTTCCGGCATGCCCGGCAGGTGATTCGGGAGTGTCCGGCCTGTGGTTCTGGCACCTGTGAGAGGTGGTTCCGGCAAGCCAGGCAGGTGAATCTGGAGTGTTCGGCAAGTGGTTCTGGAACCTCTGAGAGGTGGTTCTGGCATGCCCGGCAGGTGGTTCCGGAGTGTCTCCCGAGTGGTTCTGGCGTACTCGGCAGGTGATTCTGGCGTGTCCAGCAGGTGGTTCTGGGGAGTGGATCAGTTGTTTCCGGCATACTTGGCAGGTGGTACCGGCGTGTAAGGAACATGGTTCTGGCAAGTCTGAGAGGCGGTTCCGGCATGCCCGACAGGTGATTCCATGGTGTCCGCCAAGTGGTTCTGGCATAGCTGGCATGTGATATTGGCGTGACCGGCAGGTGGTTCCAGCAAGCCCGGCAGGTGATTCCGAAGAGTTCACCAAATGGTTGTGGCGTAGCCGGCAGGTGATTTTGGCGTGTCCAGCAGGTGGTTTTCGCGAGTCGAGCAGGTGGTTCTGGCGTGCTCGGCAGGTGCTTCCGGTGTCATTGGCATGTGGTTCCAGCATGTCTGAGAGGTGGTTCCGCCATGCCCGGCAGGTGATTCCGGAGTGTTCGCCAAGTGGTTCTGGCATAGCCGGCAGGTGATTTTGCATGTCCGGCAATGGTTACGGCTAGTCGAGCCGGTGGTTCCGGCATGTCCAGCAGGTGGTTCCAGCATGCCCGGCAGGTGATTCCGGAGTGTCCGGCATGTGGTTCTGGCACCTCTGAGAGGTGGTTCCAGCATGCCCGGCAGGAGATACCGGAGTGTCCAGCATGTGGTTCTGGCACGTGTGAGAGGTGGTTCTGGAATGCCCGGCATGTGATTCCGGAGTGTCTGCCGAGTGGTTCTGGCGTAGCCGGCAGGTGATTTTGGCCTGTCCAGCAGGTGGTTCCGGCGAGCTCGGCAGGTGGTTCCGGCATGTCCGGGACATGGTTCTGGCACGTCTGAGAGATGGTTCCGGCATGCCCGGCAGGTGATTTCGGAGTGTCCGTCATGTGGTTCTGGCACCTCTGAGAGGTGGTTCCGGCATGCCCGGCAGTTGGTTATGGAGTGTCTGCCGAGTGGTTCTGGCGTAGCCGGCAGGTGATTCTGGCGTATCCAGCAGGTGGTTTTGGGGAGTGGATCAGGTGGTTCCGGCATACTCGGCAGGTGGTACCGGCGTGTCCGGAACTTGGTTCTGGCAAGTCTGAGAGGTGGTTCCGGCATGCCCTACAGGTGATTCCCGAGTTTTCGCCAAGTGGTTCTGGCATAGCCGGCAGGTGATTTTGCATGTCCGGCAATGGTTCTGGCGAGTCGAGCTGGTGGTTCCGGCATGTCCGGCAGGTGGTTCCGGCATGCCCGGCAGGTGATTCCGGAGTGTCCGGCTTGTGGTTCCAGCATGCCCGGCAGGTGATTCCGGAGTGTACGGCATGTGGTTCTGGCACCTCTGAGAGGTGGTTCCGGCATGCCCGGCAGGTGATACCGGAGTCTCCGGCATTTGGCTCTGGCACCTCTGAGAGGTGGTTCCGGAATGCCTGGCCTGTGATTCCGGAGTGTCTGCCGAGTGGTTCTGGCGTAGCCGGCAGTTGATTTTGGCGTGTCCACTAGGTGGTTGTGGGGAGTGGATCAGCTGGTTCCGGCATACTCGGCAGGTTGTACCGGCGTGTCCAGAACATGGTTCTGGCAATTCTGAGAGGTGGTTCCGGCACGCCCGACAGGTGATTCCGGAGCGTCCGCCAAGTGTTTCTGGCGTACCCGGCAGGTGATTTTGGCATGTCCGACAGGTGTTCCTTGCAAGTCGATCAGGTGGCTCAGGCATGCTCAGCTGGTGCTTCCGGCGTCTCTGGCACGTGGTTGTGGTGTGTCTGAGAGCTGGTTCTGGCATGTCCGGCAGATTTTTCCGGAGTGTCCACAAAGTGGTTGTGGCATAACCGGCAGGTGATTTTAGCGTGTCAGGTAGGTGGTTCCAGCGAGTCGAGTAGGTGGTTCCAGCGTGCTCGGCAGGTGGTTCAGGCGGGTCTGGCAGGTTGTTTCGGTCTCTTCGGGGTGTGGTTCCGGCATCTCAGGCACATGGTTCTGGCACGTCTGAGAGGTGGTTGCGGCCGGCCCGACAGGTGTTTCCATGGTGTCCGCCAAGTGGTTCGGGCATAGCTGGCAGATGATGTTGGCGTGACCGGCAGGTGGTTCCAGCCAGCCCGGCAGGTGATTCCGGAGTGTCTGCCGTGTGGTTCTGGCGTAGCTGGCAGGTGATTTTGGCGTGTCCAGCAGGTGGTTCCGGCGAGCTCGGCAGGTGGTACCAGCATGTCCGGAACAAGGTTCTTGCACGTCTGAGAGATGGTTCCGGCATGCCCGGCAGGTGATTCGGGAGTTTCCGGCATGTGGTTCTGGCACCTCTGAGAGGTGGTTCCGGCATGCCCGGCAGGTGATTCCGGAGTGTTCGGCATGTGGTTCTGGCACCTCTGAGAGGTGGTTCCGGCATGCCCGGCAGGTGGTTCCGGAGTGTCTGCCGAGTGGTTCTGGCGTAGTCGGCAGGTGATTCTGGCGTGTCCAGCAGGTGGTTCTGGGGAGTGGATCAGGTGGTTCCGGCATACTCGGCAGGTGGTACCGGCGTGTCCGGAACATGGTTCTGGCAAGTCTGAGAGGCGGTTCCGGCATGCCCGACAGGTGATTCCGGAGTGTCCGCCACATGGTTCTGGCGTACCCTGCAGGTGATTTTGGCGTGTCTGGCAGGTGCTTCTTGCAAGTCGAGCATTTGGCTCAGGCATGCTCAGCAGGTGCTTCCGACATGTCTGGCACGTGGTTCAGGTTTGTCTGAGAGCTGGTTCTGGCATGTCCGGCAGATGATTCCGGAGTGTCCACCAATTGGTTGTGGCATACCCGGCAGGTGATTTTAGCGTGTCAGGTAGGTGGTTCCAGCGAGTCGAGTAGGTGGTTCCGGCGTGCTCGGCAGGTGGTTCAGGCGGGTCTGGCAGGTGGTTTCGTCTGTTCGGGGTGTGGTTCCGGCATCTCAGGCACATGGTTCTGGCACGTCTGACAGATGGTTCCGGCATGCCCGGCAGGTGATTCGGGAGTGTCCGGCATGTCGTTCTGGCACCTCTGAGAGGTGGTTCCGGCATGCCCGGCAGGTGATTCCGGAGTGTCCGGCATGCAGTTCTGGCACCTCTGAGAGGTGGTTCCGGCAGGCCCGGCTGTTGGTTACGGAGTGTCTGCCAAGTGGTCCTGGAGTAGCCGGCAGGTGATTCTGGCGTATCCAGCAGGTGGTTCTGGGGAGTGGATCAGGTGGTTCCGGCATACTCGGCAGGAGGTACCTGCGTGTCCGGAACATGGTTTTGGCAAGTCTGAGAGGTGGTTCCGGCAGGCCCGAGAGGTGATTCCGGAGTGTTCGCCAAGTGGTTCTGGCATAGCCGGCAGGTCATTTTGCATGTCCGGCGGTGGTTCCGGCGAGTCGAGCCTGTGGTTGTGGCGTATCCAGCAGGTGTTTCCGGTCTGTCCGGCAGGTGGTTCTGGCGTGACAGGCACGAGGTTCTGGCACGTCTGAGAGTTGGTTCCGGCCGGCCCGACAGGTGTTTCCATGGTGTCCGCCAAGTGGTTCTGGCGTAGCTGAAAGGTGATGTTGGCGTGACCGGCAGGTGGTTCCAGAGAGCCCGGCAGGTGATTCCGGAGTGTCTGCCGTGTGGTTCTGGCGTAGCTGGCAGGTGATGTTGGCGTGTCCAGCAGGTGGTTCCGGCGAGCTCTGCAGGTGGTACCAGCGTGTCCGGAACATGGTTCTGGCACGTCTGAGAGATGGTTCCGTCATGCCAGGCAGGTGATTCCGGAGTGTCCGGCATTTGGTTCTGGCACCTCTGAGAGGTGGTTCCGGCATGCCCGGCAGGTGGTTCCGGAGTGTCTGCCGACTGGTTCTGGCGTAGTCGGCTGGTGATTCTGGCGTGTCCACTAGGTGGTTCTGGGGAGTGGATCAGGTGGTTCCGGCATACTCGGCAGGTGGTACTGGCGTGTCCAGAACATGGTTCTGGCAAGTCTGAGAGGTGGTTCCGGAATGCCCGGCAGGTGATTCTGGAGTGTTCGGCATGTGGTTCTGGCACCTCTGAGTGGTGGTTTGGGCATGCCCGACAGGTGATTCCGGAGTGTCCGCAACGTGGTTCTGGCGTAGCCGGCAGGTGATTTTGCATGTCCGGCAATGGTTCCGGCGAGTCGAGCCGGTGGTTCCGGCATGTCCGGCAGGTGATTCCTGCATGTCCAGCAGGTGGTTCCGGCATGCCCGGCAGGTGATTCCGGAGTGTCCGGCATGTGGTTCTGGCACCTCTGAGAGGTGGTTCCAGCATGCCCGGCAGGTGATACCGGAGTCTCCGGCATTTGGTTCTGGCACCTCTGAGAGGTGGTTCCGGAATGCCTGGCATGTGATTCCGGAGTGTCTGCCGTGTGGTTCTGGCATAGCTGGCAGGTGATTTTGGCGTGTCCAGCAGGTGGTTCCGGCGAGCTCGGCAGGTGGTACCAGCGTGTCCGGAACATGGTTCTGGCACGTCTGATAGGTGGTTCCGGCCGGCCCGACAGGTGTTTCCATGGTGTCCGCCAAGTGTTTCTGGCATAGCTGGCAGGTGATGTTGGCGTGACTGGCAGGTGGTTCCAGCCAGCCCGGCAGGTGATTCCGAAGTGTTCACCAAATGGTTGAGGCGTAGCCGGAAGGTGATTTTGGCATGTCCAGCAGGTGGTTTTGGCGAGTCGATCATGTGGTTCTGGCGTGCTCGGCAGGTGCTTCCGGTGTCATTGGCATGTGGTTCCGGCATGTCTGAGAGGTGGTTCCGCCATGCCCGGCAGGTGATTCCGGAGTGTTCCCCAAGTGGTTCTGGCATAGCCGGCAGGTGATTTTGCATGTCCGGCAATGGTTCTGGCGAGTCGAGCTGGTGGTTCCGGCATGTCCGGCAGGTGGTTCCGGCATGCCCGGCAGGTGATACCGGAGTCTCCGGCATTTGGCTCTGGCACCTCTGAGAGGTGGTTCCGGAATGCCTGGCCTGTGATTCCGGAGTGTGTGCCGAGTGGTTCTGGCGTAGCCGGCAGTTGATTTTGGCGTGTCCACTAGGTGGTTGTGGGGAGTGGATCAGCTGGTTCCGGCATACTCGGCAGGTTGTACCGGCGTGTCCAGAACATGGTTCTGGCAAGTCTGAGAGGTGGTTCCGGCACGCCCGACAGGTGATTCCGGAGCGTCCGCCAAGTGTTTCTGGCGTACCCGGCAGGTGATTTTGGCATGTCCGACAGGTGTTCCTTGCAAGTCGATCAGGTGGCTGAGGCATGCTCAGCTGGTGCTTCCGGCGTCTCTGGCACGTGGTTGTGGTGTGTCTGAGAGCTGGTTCTGGCATGTCCGGCAGATTTTTCCGGAGTGTCCACAAAGTGGTTGTGGCATAACCGGCAGGTGATTTTAGCGTGTCAGGTAGGTGGTTCCAGCGAGTCTTGTAGGTGGTTCCAGCGTGCTGGGCAGGTGGTTCAGGCGAGTCTGGCAGGTTGTTTCGGTCTCTTCGGGGTGTGGTTCCGGCATCTCAGGCACATGGTTCTGGCACGTGTGAGAGGTGGTTCCGGCCGGCCCGACAGGTGTTTCCATGGTGTCCGCCAAGTGGTTCAGGCATAGCTGGCAGATGATGTTGGCGTGACCGGCAGGTGGTTCCAGCCAGCCCGGCAGGTGATTCCGGAGTGTCTGCCGTGTGGTTCTGGCGTAGCTGGCAGGTGATTTTGGCGTGTCCAGCAGGTGGTTCCGGCGAGCTCGGCAGGTGGTACCAGCATGTCCGGAACAAGGTTCTTGCACGTCTGAGAGATGGTTCCGGCATGCCCGGCAGGTGACACCGGAGTCTCCGGCATTTGGCTCTGGCACCTCTGAGAGGTGGTTCCGGAATGCCTGGCCTGTGATTCCGGAGTGTCTGCCAAGTGGTTCTGGCGTAGCCGGCAGTTGATTTTGGCGTGTCCACTACGTGGTTGTGGGGAGTGGATCAGCTGGTTCCGGCATACTCGGCAGGTTGTACCGGCGTGTCCAGAACATGGTTCTGGCAATTCTGAGAGGTGGTTCCGGCACGCCCGACAGGTGATTCCGGAGCATCCGCCAAGTGTTTCTGGCGTACCCGGCAGGTGATTTTGGCATGTCCGACAGGTGTTCCTTGCAAGTCGATCAGGTGGCTCAGGCATGCTCAGCTGGTGCTTCCGGCGTCTCTGGCACGTGGTTGTGGTGTGTCTGAGAGCTGGTTCTGGCATGTCCGGCAGATTTTTCCGGAGTGTCCACAAAGTGGTTGTGGCATACCCGGCAGGTGATTTTAGCGTGTCAGGTAGGTGGTTCCAGCGAGTCGAGTAGGTGGTTCCAGCGTGCTCGGCAGGTGGTTCAGGCGGGTCTGGCAGGTTGTTTCGGTCTCTTCGGGGTGTGGTTCCGGCATCTCAGGCACATGGTTCTGGCACGTCTGAGAGGTGGTTCCGGCCGGCCCGACAGGTGTTTCCATGGTGTCCGCCAAGTGGTTCGGGCATAGCTGGCAGATGATGTTGGCGTGACCGGCAGGTGGTTCCAGCCAGCCCGGCAGGTGATTCCGGAGTGTCTGCCGTGTGGTTCTGGCGTAGCTGGCAGGTGATTTTGGCGTGTCCAGCAGGTGGTTCCGGCGAGCTCGGCAGGTGGTACCAGCATGTCCGGAACAAGGTTCTTGCACGTCTGAGAGATGGTTCCGGCATGCCAGGCAGGTGATACGGGAGTGTCCGGCATGTGGTTCTGGCACCTCTGAGAGGTGGTTCCGGCATGCCCGGCAGGTGATTCTGGAGTGTTCGGCATGTGGTTCTGGCACCTCTGAGAGGTGGTTCCGGAATGCCTGGCCTGTGATTCCGGAGTGTGTGCCGACTGGTTCTGGCGTAGCCGGCAGGTGATTTTGGCGTGTCTGGCAGGTGTTTCTTGCAAGTCAAGCATTTGGCTCAGGCATGCTCAGCTGGTGCTTCCGGCGTCTCTGGCACGTGGTTGTGGTGTGTCTGAGAGCTGGTTCTGGCATGTCCGGCAGATGATTCCGGAGTGTCCACCAAGTGGTTCTGGTATACCTGGAAGGTGATTTTGGCGTGTCAGGAAGTTGGTTCCGGCTAGTTGAGCAGGTGGATCAGGCGTTCTTGCCAGGGGATTCAGGCGGGTCTGGCAGGTGGTTTCGGTCTGTTCGGGGAGTGGTTCCGGCATCTCAGGCTCATGGTTCTGGCACGTCTGTGAGGTGATTCCGGCCGGCCCGACAGGTGTTTCCATGGTGTCCGCCAAGTGGTTCTGGCACAGCTGGCATGTGATATTGGCGTGACCGGCAGGTGGTTCCAGCCAGCCCGGCAGGAGATTCCGGAGTGTCTGCCGTGTGGTTCTGGCGTAGCCGGCACATGATTTTGGCGTGTCCAGCAGGTGGTTCCGGCATGCCCGGCAGGTGATACCGGAGTCTCCGGCATTTGGTTCTGGCACCTCTGAGAGGTGGTTCCGGAATGCCTGGCATGTGATTCCGGAGTGTCTGCCGTGTGGTTCTGGCATAGCTGGCAGGTGATTTTGGCGTGTCCAGCAGGTGGTTCCGGCGAGCTCGGCAGGTGGTACCAGCGTGTCCGGATCATGGTTCTGGCACGTCTGAGAGATGGTTCCGGCATGCCCGGCAGGTGATTCGGGAGTGTCCGGCATGTGGTTCTGGCACCTCCTAGAGGTGGTTCCGGCATGCCCGGCAGGTGATTCTGGAGTGTTCGGCATGTGGTTCTGGCACCTCTGAGAGGTGGTTCCAGCATGCCCGGCATGTGGTTCCGGATTTTCTGCCGAGTGGTTCTGGCGTAGTCGGCAGGTGATTCTCTCACGTCCAGCGGTGGTTCCGGTGACTCGAGCCGGTGGTTCTGGCGTGTCCGGCAGGTGCTTCTGGCGTGACCGTCACGAGGTTCTGGCACGTCTGAGAGTTGGTTCCGGCATGCCCGACAGGTGATTCCGGAGTGTCCGCCACGTGGTTCTGGCGTACCCGGCAGGTGATTTTGGCGTGTCTGGCAGGTGTTTCTTGCAAGTCGAGCATTTGGCTCAGGCATGCTCAGCAGGTGCTTCCGGCGTGTCTGTCACATGGTTCTGGTGTGTCTGAGAGCTGGTTCTGTCATGTCCGGCAGATTTTTCCGGAGTGTCCACAAAGTGGTTGTGGCATACCCGGCAGGTGATTTTAGCGTGTCAGGTAGGTGGTTCCAGCGAGTCGAGTAGGTGGTTCCAGCGTGCTCGGCAGGTGGTTCAGGCGGGTCTGGCAGGTGGTTTCGGTCTCTTCGGGGTGTGGTTCCGGCATCTCAGGCACATGGTTCTGGCACGTGTGAGAGGTGGTTCCGGCCGGCCCGACAGGTGTTTCCATGGTGTCCGCCAAGTGGTTCGGGCATAGCTGGCAGGTGATGTTGGCGTGACCGGCAGGTGGTTCCAGACAGCCCGGCAGGTGATTCCGAAGAGTTCACCAAATGGTTGTGGCGTAGCCGGCAGGTGATTTTGGCGTGTCCAGCAGGTG
Organism: Equus caballus; assembly: GCF_041296265.1. Taxonomy (NCBI): domain Eukaryota; kingdom Metazoa; phylum Chordata; class Mammalia; order Perissodactyla; family Equidae; genus Equus; species Equus caballus. Next base: position 8,124,048 of record NC_091707.1, on the reverse strand, counting down.
GTTTTGGCGAGTCGAGCAGGTGGTTCTGGCGTGCTCGGCAGGTGCTTCCGGAGTCATTGGCATGTGGCTCCGGCATGTCTGAGAGGCAGGTCATTTTGCATGCCCGGCAGGTGATTCCGGAGTGTTCGCCAAGTGGTTCTGGCGTAGCCGGCAGGTGATTTTGCATGTCCGGCAATGGTTCCGGCGAGTCGAGCCGGTGGTTCCGGCATGTCCGGCAGGTGATTCCTGCATGTCCAGCAGGTGGTTCCGGCATGCCCGGCAGGTTATTCCGGAGTGTCCGGCATGTGGTTCTGGCACCTCTGAGAGGTGGTTCCGGAATGCCTGGCATGTGATTCCGGAGTGTCTGAGGTTTGGTTCTGGCGTAGCTGGCAGGTGATTTTGGCGTGTCCAGCAGGTGGTTCCGGCGAGCTCGGCAGGTGGTACCAGCGTGTCCGGATCATGGTTATGGCACGTCTGATAGATGGTTCCGGCATGCCAGGCAGGTGATACGGGAGTGTCCGGCATGTGGTTCTGGCACCTCTGAGAGGTGGTTCCGGCATGCCCGGCAGGTGATTCTGGAGTGTTCGGCATGTGGTTCTGGCACCTCTGAGAGGTGGTTCCGGAATGCCTGGCCTGTGATTCCGGAGTGTGTGCCGACTGGTTCTGGCGTAGCCGGCAGGTGATTTTGGCGTGTCTGGCAGGTGTTTCTTGCAAGTCAAGCATTTGGCTCAGGCATGCTCAGCTGGTGCTTCCGGCGTCTCTGGCACGTGGTTGTGGTGTGTCTGAGAGCTGGTTCTGGCATGTCCGGCAGATGATTCCGGAGTGTCCACCAAGTGGTTCTGGTATACCTGGAAGGTGATTTTGGCGTGTCAGGAAGTTGGTTCCGGCTAGTTGAGCAGGTGGATCAGGCGTTCTTGCCAGGGGATTCAGGCGGGTCTGGCAGGTGGTTTCGGTCTGTTCGGGGAGTGGTTCCGGCATCTCAGGCTCATGGTTCTGGCACGTCTGTGAGGTGATTCCGGCCGGCCCGACAGGTGTTTCCATGGTGTCCGCCAAGTGGTTCTGGCACAGCTGGCATGTGATATTGGCGTGACCGGCAGGTGGTTCCAGCCAGCCCGGCAGGAGATTCCGGAGTGTCTGCCGTGTGGTTCTGGCGTAGCCGGCACATGATTTTGGCGTGTCCAGCAGGTGGTTCCGGCATGCCCGGCAGGTGATTCGGGAGTGTCCGGCCTGTGGTTCTGGCACCTGTGAGAGGTGGTTCCGGCAAGCCAGGCAGGTGAATCTGGAGTGTTCGGCAAGTGGTTCTGGAACCTCTGAGAGGTGGTTCTGGCATGCCCGGCAGGTGGTTCCGGAGTGTCTCCCGAGTGGTTCTGGCGTACTCGGCAGGTGATTCTGGCGTGTCCAGCAGGTGGTTCTGGGGAGTGGATCAGTTGTTTCCGGCATACTTGGCAGGTGGTACCGGCGTGTAAGGAACATGGTTCTGGCAAGTCTGAGAGGCGGTTCCGGCATGCCCGACAGGTGATTCCATGGTGTCCGCCAAGTGGTTCTGGCATAGCTGGCATGTGATATTGGCGTGACCGGCAGGTGGTTCCAGCAAGCCCGGCAGGTGATTCCGAAGAGTTCACCAAATGGTTGTGGCGTAGCCGGCAGGTGATTTTGGCGTGTCCAGCAGGTGGTTTTCGCGAGTCGAGCAGGTGGTTCTGGCGTGCTCGGCAGGTGCTTCCGGTGTCATTGGCATGTGGTTCCAGCATGTCTGAGAGGTGGTTCCGCCATGCCCGGCAGGTGATTCCGGAGTGTTCGCCAAGTGGTTCTGGCATAGCCGGCAGGTGATTTTGCATGTCCGGCAATGGTTACGGCTAGTCGAGCCGGTGGTTCCGGCATGTCCAGCAGGTGGTTCCAGCATGCCCGGCAGGTGATTCCGGAGTGTCCGGCATGTGGTTCTGGCACCTCTGAGAGGTGGTTCCAGCATGCCCGGCAGGAGATACCGGAGTGTCCAGCATGTGGTTCTGGCACGTGTGAGAGGTGGTTCTGGAATGCCCGGCATGTGATTCCGGAGTGTCTGCCGAGTGGTTCTGGCGTAGCCGGCAGGTGATTTTGGCCTGTCCAGCAGGTGGTTCCGGCGAGCTCGGCAGGTGGTTCCGGCATGTCCGGGACATGGTTCTGGCACGTCTGAGAGATGGTTCCGGCATGCCCGGCAGGTGATTTCGGAGTGTCCGTCATGTGGTTCTGGCACCTCTGAGAGGTGGTTCCGGCATGCCCGGCAGTTGGTTATGGAGTGTCTGCCGAGTGGTTCTGGCGTAGCCGGCAGGTGATTCTGGCGTATCCAGCAGGTGGTTTTGGGGAGTGGATCAGGTGGTTCCGGCATACTCGGCAGGTGGTACCGGCGTGTCCGGAACTTGGTTCTGGCAAGTCTGAGAGGTGGTTCCGGCATGCCCTACAGGTGATTCCCGAGTTTTCGCCAAGTGGTTCTGGCATAGCCGGCAGGTGATTTTGCATGTCCGGCAATGGTTCTGGCGAGTCGAGCTGGTGGTTCCGGCATGTCCGGCAGGTGGTTCCGGCATGCCCGGCAGGTGATTCCGGAGTGTCCGGCTTGTGGTTCCAGCATGCCCGGCAGGTGATTCCGGAGTGTACGGCATGTGGTTCTGGCACCTCTGAGAGGTGGTTCCGGCATGCCCGGCAGGTGATACCGGAGTCTCCGGCATTTGGCTCTGGCACCTCTGAGAGGTGGTTCCGGAATGCCTGGCCTGTGATTCCGGAGTGTCTGCCGAGTGGTTCTGGCGTAGCCGGCAGTTGATTTTGGCGTGTCCACTAGGTGGTTGTGGGGAGTGGATCAGCTGGTTCCGGCATACTCGGCAGGTTGTACCGGCGTGTCCAGAACATGGTTCTGGCAAGTCTGAGAGGTGGTTCCGGCACGCCCGACAGGTGATTCCGGAGCGTCCGCCAAGTGTTTCTGGCGTACCCGGCAGGTGATTTTGGCATGTCCGACAGGTGTTCCTTGCAAGTCGATCAGGTGGCTCAGGCATGCTCAGCTGGTGCTTCCGGCGTCTCTGGCACGTGGTTGTGGTGTGTCTGAGAGCTGGTTCTGGCATGTCCGGCAGATTTTTCCGGAGTGTCCACAAAGTGGTTGTGGCATAACCGGCAGGTGATTTTAGCGTGTCAGGTAGGTGGTTCCAGCGAGTCGAGTAGGTGGTTCCAGCGTGCTCGGCAGGTGGTTCAGGCGGGTCTGGCAGGTTGTTTCGGTCTCTTCGGGGTGTGGTTCCGGCATCTCAGGCACATGGTTCTGGCACGTCTGAGAGGTGGTTGCGGCCGGCCCGACAGGTGTTTCCATGGTGTCCGCCAAGTGGTTCGGGCATAGCTGGCAGATGATGTTGGCGTGACCGGCAGGTGGTTCCAGCCAGCCCGGCAGGTGATTCCGGAGTGTCTGCCGTGTGGTTCTGGCGTAGCTGGCAGGTGATTTTGGCGTGTCCAGCAGGTGGTTCCGGCGAGCTCGGCAGGTGGTACCAGCATGTCCGGAACAAGGTTCTTGCACGTCTGAGAGATGGTTCCGGCATGCCCGGCAGGTGATTCGGGAGTTTCCGGCATGTGGTTCTGGCACCTCTGAGAGGTGGTTCCGGCATGCCCGGCAGGTGATTCCGGAGTGTTCGGCATGTGGTTCTGGCACCTCTGAGAGGTGGTTCCGGCATGCCCGGCAGGTGGTTCCGGAGTGTCTGCCGAGTGGTTCTGGCGTAGTCGGCAGGTGATTCTGGCGTGTCCAGCAGGTGGTTCTGGGGAGTGGATCAGGTGGTTCCGGCATACTCGGCAGGTGGTACCGGCGTGTCCGGAACATGGTTCTGGCAAGTCTGAGAGGCGGTTCCGGCATGCCCGACAGGTGATTCCGGAGTGTCCGCCACATGGTTCTGGCGTACCCTGCAGGTGATTTTGGCGTGTCTGGCAGGTGCTTCTTGCAAGTCGAGCATTTGGCTCAGGCATGCTCAGCAGGTGCTTCCGACATGTCTGGCACGTGGTTCAGGTTTGTCTGAGAGCTGGTTCTGGCATGTCCGGCAGATGATTCCGGAGTGTCCACCAATTGGTTGTGGCATACCCGGCAGGTGATTTTAGCGTGTCAGGTAGGTGGTTCCAGCGAGTCGAGTAGGTGGTTCCGGCGTGCTCGGCAGGTGGTTCAGGCGGGTCTGGCAGGTGGTTTCGTCTGTTCGGGGTGTGGTTCCGGCATCTCAGGCACATGGTTCTGGCACGTCTGACAGATGGTTCCGGCATGCCCGGCAGGTGATTCGGGAGTGTCCGGCATGTCGTTCTGGCACCTCTGAGAGGTGGTTCCGGCATGCCCGGCAGGTGATTCCGGAGTGTCCGGCATGCAGTTCTGGCACCTCTGAGAGGTGGTTCCGGCAGGCCCGGCTGTTGGTTACGGAGTGTCTGCCAAGTGGTCCTGGAGTAGCCGGCAGGTGATTCTGGCGTATCCAGCAGGTGGTTCTGGGGAGTGGATCAGGTGGTTCCGGCATACTCGGCAGGAGGTACCTGCGTGTCCGGAACATGGTTTTGGCAAGTCTGAGAGGTGGTTCCGGCAGGCCCGAGAGGTGATTCCGGAGTGTTCGCCAAGTGGTTCTGGCATAGCCGGCAGGTCATTTTGCATGTCCGGCGGTGGTTCCGGCGAGTCGAGCCTGTGGTTGTGGCGTATCCAGCAGGTGTTTCCGGTCTGTCCGGCAGGTGGTTCTGGCGTGACAGGCACGAGGTTCTGGCACGTCTGAGAGTTGGTTCCGGCCGGCCCGACAGGTGTTTCCATGGTGTCCGCCAAGTGGTTCTGGCGTAGCTGAAAGGTGATGTTGGCGTGACCGGCAGGTGGTTCCAGAGAGCCCGGCAGGTGATTCCGGAGTGTCTGCCGTGTGGTTCTGGCGTAGCTGGCAGGTGATGTTGGCGTGTCCAGCAGGTGGTTCCGGCGAGCTCTGCAGGTGGTACCAGCGTGTCCGGAACATGGTTCTGGCACGTCTGAGAGATGGTTCCGTCATGCCAGGCAGGTGATTCCGGAGTGTCCGGCATTTGGTTCTGGCACCTCTGAGAGGTGGTTCCGGCATGCCCGGCAGGTGGTTCCGGAGTGTCTGCCGACTGGTTCTGGCGTAGTCGGCTGGTGATTCTGGCGTGTCCACTAGGTGGTTCTGGGGAGTGGATCAGGTGGTTCCGGCATACTCGGCAGGTGGTACTGGCGTGTCCAGAACATGGTTCTGGCAAGTCTGAGAGGTGGTTCCGGAATGCCCGGCAGGTGATTCTGGAGTGTTCGGCATGTGGTTCTGGCACCTCTGAGTGGTGGTTTGGGCATGCCCGACAGGTGATTCCGGAGTGTCCGCAACGTGGTTCTGGCGTAGCCGGCAGGTGATTTTGCATGTCCGGCAATGGTTCCGGCGAGTCGAGCCGGTGGTTCCGGCATGTCCGGCAGGTGATTCCTGCATGTCCAGCAGGTGGTTCCGGCATGCCCGGCAGGTGATTCCGGAGTGTCCGGCATGTGGTTCTGGCACCTCTGAGAGGTGGTTCCAGCATGCCCGGCAGGTGATACCGGAGTCTCCGGCATTTGGTTCTGGCACCTCTGAGAGGTGGTTCCGGAATGCCTGGCATGTGATTCCGGAGTGTCTGCCGTGTGGTTCTGGCATAGCTGGCAGGTGATTTTGGCGTGTCCAGCAGGTGGTTCCGGCGAGCTCGGCAGGTGGTACCAGCGTGTCCGGAACATGGTTCTGGCACGTCTGATAGGTGGTTCCGGCCGGCCCGACAGGTGTTTCCATGGTGTCTGCCAAGTGTTTCTGGCATAGCTGGCAGGTGATGTTGGCGTGACTGGCAGGTGGTTCCAGCCAGCCCGGCAGGTGATTCCGAAGTGTTCACCAAATGGTTGAGGCGTAGCCGGAAGGTGATTTTGGCATGTCCAGCAGGTGGTTTTGGCGAGTCGATCATGTGGTTCTGGCGTGCTCGGCAGGTGCTTCCGGTGTCATTGGCATGTGGTTCCGGCATGTCTGAGAGGTGGTTCCGCCATGCCCGGCAGGTGATTCCGGAGTGTTCCCCAAGTGGTTCTGGCATAGCCGGCAGGTGATTTTGCATGTCCGGCAATGGTTCTGGCGAGTCGAGCTGGTGGTTCCGGCATGTCCGGCAGGTGGTTCCGGCATGCCCGGCAGGTGATACCGGAGTCTCCGGCATTTGGCTCTGGCACCTCTGAGAGGTGGTTCCGGAATGCCTGGCCTGTGATTCCGGAGTGTGTGCCGAGTGGTTCTGGCGTAGCCGGCAGTTGATTTTGGCGTGTCCACTAGGTGGTTGTGGGGAGTGGATCAGCTGGTTCCGGCATACTCGGCAGGTTGTACCGGCGTGTCCAGAACATGGTTCTGGCAAGTCTGAGAGGTGGTTCCGGCACGCCCGACAGGTGATTCCGGAGCGTCCGCCAAGTGTTTCTGGCGTACCCGGCAGGTGATTTTGGCATGTCCGACAGGTGTTCCTTGCAAGTCGATCAGGTGGCTGAGGCATGCTCAGCTGGTGCTTCCGGCGTCTCTGGCACGTGGTTGTGGTGTGTCTGAGAGCTGGTTCTGGCATGTCCGGCAGATTTTTCCGGAGTGTCCACAAAGTGGTTGTGGCATAACCGGCAGGTGATTTTAGCGTGTCAGGTAGGTGGTTCCAGCGAGTCTTGTAGGTGGTTCCAGCGTGCTGGGCAGGTGGTTCAGGCGAGTCTGGCAGGTTGTTTCGGTCTCTTCGGGGTGTGGTTCCGGCATCTCAGGCACATGGTTCTGGCACGTGTGAGAGGTGGTTCCGGCCGGCCCGACAGGTGTTTCCATGGTGTCCGCCAAGTGGTTCAGGCATAGCTGGCAGATGATGTTGGCGTGACCGGCAGGTGGTTCCAGCCAGCCCGGCAGGTGATTCCGGAGTGTCTGCCGTGTGGTTCTGGCGTAGCTGGCAGGTGATTTTGGCGTGTCCAGCAGGTGGTTCCGGCGAGCTCGGCAGGTGGTACCAGCATGTCCGGAACAAGGTTCTTGCACGTCTGAGAGATGGTTCCGGCATGCCCGGCAGGTGACACCGGAGTCTCCGGCATTTGGCTCTGGCACCTCTGAGAGGTGGTTCCGGAATGCCTGGCCTGTGATTCCGGAGTGTCTGCCAAGTGGTTCTGGCGTAGCCGGCAGTTGATTTTGGCGTGTCCACTACGTGGTTGTGGGGAGTGGATCAGCTGGTTCCGGCATACTCGGCAGGTTGTACCGGCGTGTCCAGAACATGGTTCTGGCAATTCTGAGAGGTGGTTCCGGCACGCCCGACAGGTGATTCCGGAGCATCCGCCAAGTGTTTCTGGCGTACCAGGCAGGTGATTTTGGCATGTCCGACAGGTGTTCCTTGCAAGTCGATCAGGTGGCTCAGGCATGCTCAGCTGGTGCTTCCGGCGTCTCTGGCACGTGGTTGTGGTGTGTCTGAGAGCTGGTTCTGGCATGTCCGGCAGATTTTTCCGGAGTGTCCACAAAGTGGTTGTGGCATACCCGGCAGGTGATTTTAGCGTGTCAGGTAGGTGGTTCCAGCGAGTCGAGTAGGTGGTTCCAGCGTGCTCGGCAGGTGGTTCAGGCGGGTCTGGCAGGTTGTTTCGGTCTCTTCGGGGTGTGGTTCCGGCATCTCAGGCACATGGTTCTGGCACGTCTGAGAGGTGGTTCCGGCCGGCCCGACAGGTGTTTCCATGGTGTCCGCCAAGTGGTTCGGGCATAGCTGGCAGATGATGTTGGCGTGACCGGCAGGTGGTTCCAGCCAGCCCGGCAGGTGATTCCGGAGTGTCTGCCGTGTGGTTCTGGCGTAGCTGGCAGGTGATTTTGGCGTGTCCAGCAGGTGGTTCCGGCGAGCTCGGCAGGTGGTACCAGCATGTCCGGAACAAGGTTCTTGCACGTCTGAGAGATGGTTCCGGCATGCCAGGCAGGTGATACGGGAGTGTCCGGCATGTGGTTCTGGCACCTCTGAGAGGTGGTTCCGGCATGCCCGGCAGGTGATTCTGGAGTGTTCGGCATGTGGTTCTGGCACCTCTGAGAGGTGGTTCCGGAATGCCTGGCCTGTGATTCCGGAGTGTGTGCCGACTGGTTCTGGCGTAGCCGGCAGGTGATTTTGGCGTGTCTGGCAGGTGTTTCTTGCAAGTCAAGCATTTGGCTCAGGCATGCTCAGCTGGTGCTTCCGGCGTCTCTGGCACGTGGTTGTGGTGTGTCTGAGAGCTGGTTCTGGCATGTCCGGCAGATGATTCCGGAGTGTCCACCAAGTGGTTCTGGTATACCTGGAAGGTGATTTTGGCGTGTCAGGAAGTTGGTTCCGGCTAGTTGAGCAGGTGGATCAGGCGTTCTTGCCAGGGGATTCAGGCGGGTCTGGCAGGTGGTTTCGGTCTGTTCGGGGAGTGGTTCCGGCATCTCAGGCTCATGGTTCTGGCACGTCTGTGAGGTGATTCCGGCCGGCCCGACAGGTGTTTCCATGGTGTCCGCCAAGTGGTTCTGGCACAGCTGGCATGTGATATTGGCGTGACCGGCAGGTGGTTCCAGCCAGCCCGGCAGGAGATTCCGGAGTGTCTGCCGTGTGGTTCTGGCGTAGCCGGCACATGATTTTGGCGTGTCCAGCAGGTGGTTCCGGCATGCCCGGCAGGTGATTCGGGAGTGTCCGGCCTGTGGTTCTGGCACCTGTGAGAGGTGGTTCCGGCAAGCCAGGCAGGTGAATCTGGAGTGTTCGGCAAGTGGTTCTGGAACCTCTGAGAGGTGGTTCTGGCATGCCCGGCAGGTGGTTCCGGAGTGTCTCCCGAGTGGTTCTGGCGTACTCGGCAGGTGATTCTGGCGTGTCCAGCAGGTGGTTCTGGGGAGTGGATCAGTTGTTTCCGGCATACTTGGCAGGTGGTACCGGCGTGTAAGGAACATGGTTCTGGCAAGTCTGAGAGGCGGTTCCGGCATGCCCGACAGGTGATTCCATGGTGTCCGCCAAGTGGTTCTGGCATAGCTGGCATGTGATATTGGCGTGACCGGCAGGTGGTTCCAGCAAGCCCGGCAGGTGATTCCGAAGAGTTCACCAAATGGTTGTGGCGTAGCCGGCAGGTGATTTTGGCGTGTCCAGCAGGTGGTTTTCGCGAGTCGAGCAGGTGGTTCTGGCGTGCTCGGCAGGTGCTTCCGGTGTCATTGGCATGTGGTTCCAGCATGTCTGAGAGGTGGTTCCGCCATGCCCGGCAGGTGATTCCGGAGTGTTCGCCAAGTGGTTCTGGCATAGCCGGCAGGTGATTTTGCATGTCCGGCAATGGTTACGGCTAGTCGAGCCGGTGGTTCCGGCATGTCCAGCAGGTGGTTCCAGCATGCCCGGCAGGTGATTCCGGAGTGTCCGGCATGTGGTTCTGGCACCTCTGAGAGGTGGTTCCAGCATGCCCGGCAGGAGATACCGGAGTGTCCAGCATGTGGTTCTGGCACGTGTGAGAGGTGGTTCTGGAATGCCCGGCATGTGATTCCGGAGTGTCTGCCGAGTGGTTCTGGCGTAGCCGGCAGGTGATTTTGGCCTGTCCAGCAGGTGGTTCCGGCGAGCTCGGCAGGTGGTTCCGGCATGTCCGGGACATGGTTCTGGCACGTCTGAGAGATGGTTCCGGCATGCCCGGCAGGTGATTTCGGAGTGTCCCTCATGTGGTTCTGGCACCTCTGAGAGGTGGTTCCGGCATGCCCGGCAGTTGGTTATGGAGTGTCTGCCGAGTGGTTCTGGCGTAGCCGGCAGGTGATTCTGGCGTATCCAGCAGGTGGTTTTGGGGAGTGGATCAGGTGGTTCCGGCATACTCGGCAGGTGGTACCGGCGTGTCCGGAACTTGGTTCTGGCAAGTCTGAGAGGTGGTTCCGGCATGCCCTACAGGTGATTCCCGAGTTTTCGCCAAGTGGTTCTGGCATAGCCGGCAGGTGATTTTGCATGTCCGGCAATGGTTCTGGCGAGTCGAGCTGGTGGTTCCGGCATGTCCGGCAGGTGGTTCCGGCATGCCCGGCAGGTGATTCCGGAGTGTCCGGCTTGTGGTTCCAGCATGCCCGGCAGGTGATTCCGGAGTGTACGGCATGTGGTTCTGGCACCTCTGAGAGGTGGTTCCGGCATGCCCGGCAGGTGATACCGGAGTCTCCGGCATTTGGCTCTGGCACCTCTGAGAGGTGGTTCCGGAATGCCTGGCCTGTGATTCCGGAGTGTCTGCCGAGTGGTTCTGGCGTAGCCGGCAGTTGATTTTGGCGTGTCCACTAGGTGGTTGTGGGGAGTGGATCAGCTGGTTCCGGCATACTCGGCAGGTTGTACCGGCGTGTCCAGAACATGGTTCTGGCAAGTCTGAGAGGTGGTTCCGGCACGCCCGACAGGTGATTCCGGAGCGTCCGCCAAGTGTTTCTGGCGTACCCGGCAGGTGATTTTGGCATGTCCGACAGGTGTTCCTTGCAAGTCGATCAGGTGGCTCAGGCATGCTCAGCTGGTGCTTCCGGCGTCTCTGGCACGTGGTTGTGGTGTGTCTGAGAGCTGGTTCTGGCATGTCCGGCAGATTTTTCCGGAGTGTCCACAAAGTGGTTGTGGCATAACCGGCAGGTGATTTTAGCGTGTCAGGTAGGTGGTTCCAGCGAGTCGAGTAGGTGGTTCCAGCGTGCTCGGCAGGTGGTTCAGGCGGGTCTGGCAGGTTGTTTCGGTCTCTTCGGGGTGTGGTTCCGGCATCTCAGGCACATGGTTCTGGCACGTCTGAGAGGTGGTTGCGGCCGGCCCGACAGGTGTTTCCATGGTGTCCGCCAAGTGGTTCGGGCATAGCTGGCAGATGATGTTGGCGTGACCGGCAGGTGGTTCCAGCCAGCCCGGCAGGTGATTCCGGAGTGTCTGCCGTGTGGTTCTGGCGTAGCTGGCAGGTGATTTTGGCGTGTCCAGCAGGTGGTTCCGGCGAGCTCGGCAGGTGGTACCAGCATGTCCGGAACAAGGTTCTTGCACGTCTGAGAGATGGTTCCGGCATGCCCGGCAGGTGATTCGGGAGTTTCCGGCATGTGGTTCTGGCACCTCTGAGAGGTGGTTCCGGCATGCCCGGCAGGTGATTCCGGAGTGTTCGGCATGTGGTTCTGGCACCTCTGAGAGGTGGTTCCGGCATGCCCGGCAGGTGGTTCCGGAGTGTCTGCCGAGTGGTTCTGGCGTAGTCGGCAGGTGATTCTGGCGTGTCCAGCAGGTGGTTCTGGGGAGTGGATCAGGTGGTTCCGGCATACTCGGCAGGTGGTACCGGCGTGTCCGGAACATGGTTCTGGCAAGTCTGAGAGGCGGTTCCGGCATGCCCGACAGGTGATTCCGGAGTGTCCGCCACATGGTTCTGGCGTACCCTGCAGGTGATTTTGGCGTGTCTGGCAGGTGCTTCTTGCAAGTCGAGCATTTGGCTCAGGCATGCTCAGCAGGTGCTTCCGACATGTCTGGCACGTGGTTCAGGTTTGTCTGAGAGCTGGTTCTGGCATGTCCGGCAGATGATTCCGGAGTGTCCACCAATTGGTTGTGGCATACCCGGCAGGTGATTTTAGCGTGTCAGGTAGGTGGTTCCAGCGAGTCGAGTAGGTGGTTCCGGCGTGCTCGGCAGGTGGTTCAGGCGGGTCTGGCAGGTGGTTTCGTCTGTTCGGGGTGTGGTTCCGGCATCTCAGGCACATGGTTCTGGCACGTCTGACAGATGGTTCCGGCATGCCCGGCAGGTGATTCGGGAGTGTCCGGCATGTCGTTCTGGCACCTCTGAGAGGTGGTTCCGGCATGCCCGGCAGGTGATTCCGGAGTGTCCGGCATGCAGTTCTGGCACCTCTGAGAGGTGGTTCCGGCAGGCCCGGCTGTTGGTTACGGAGTGTCTGCCAAGTGGTCCTGGAGTAGCCGGCAGGTGATTCTGGCGTATCCAGCAGGTGGTTCTGGGGAGTGGATCAGGTGGTTCCGGCATACTCGGCAGGAGGTACCTGCGTGTCCGGAACATGGTTTTGGCAAGTCTGAGAGGTGGTTCCGGCAGGCCCGAGAGGTGATTCCGGAGTGTTCGCCAAGTGGTTCTGGCATAGCCGGCAGGTCATTTTGCATGTCCGGCGGTGGTTCCGGCGAGTCGAGCCTGTGGTTGCGGCGTATCCAGCAGGTGTTTCCGGTCTGTCCGGCAGGTGGTTCTGGCGTGACAGGCACGAGGTTCTGGCACGTCTGAGAGTTGGTTCCGGCCGGCCCGACAGGTGTTTCCATGGTGTCCGCCAAGTGGTTCTGGCGTAGCTGAAAGGTGATGTTGGCGTGACCGGCAGGTGGTTCCAGAGAGCCCGGCAGGTGATTCCGGAGTGTCTGCCGTGTGGTTCTGGCGTAGCTGGCAGGTGATGTTGGCGTGTCCAGCAGGTGGTTCCGGCGAGCTCTGCAGGTGGTACCAGCGTGTCCGGAACATGGTTCTGGCACGTCTGAGAGATGGTTCCGTCATGCCAGGCAGGTGATTCCGGAGTGTCCGGCATTTGGTTCTGGCACCTCTGAGAGGTGGTTCCGGCATGCCCGGCAGGTGATACCGGAGTCTCCGGCATGTGGTTCTGGCACCTCTGAGAGGTGGTTCCGGCATGCCCGGCAGGTGGTTCCGGAGTGTCTGCCGACTGGTTCTGGCGTAGTCGGCAGGTGATTCTGGCGTGTCCACTAGGTGGTTCTGGGGAGTGGATCAGGTGGTTCCGGCATACTCGGCAGGTGGTACTGGCGTGTCCAGAACATGGTTCTGGCAAGTCTGAGAGGTGGTTCCGGAATGCCCGGCAGGTGATTCTGGAGTGTTCGGCATGTGGTTCTGGCACCTCTGAGTGGTGGTTTGGGCATGCCCGACAGGTGATTCCGGAGTGTCCGCAACGTGGTTCTGGCGTAGCCGGCAGGTGATTTTGCATGTCCGGCAATGGTTCCGGCGAGTCGAGCCGGTGGTTCCGGCATGTCCGGCAGGTGATTCCTGCATGTCCAGCAGGTGGTTCCGGCATGCCCGGCAGGTGATTCCGGAGTGTCCGGCATGTGGTTCTGGCACCTCTGAGAGGTGGTTCCAGCATGCCCGGCAGGTGATACCGGAGTCTCCGGCATTTGGTTCTGGCACCTCTGAGAGGTGGTTCCGGAATGCCTGGCATGTGATTCCGGAGTGTCTGCCGTGTGGTTCTGGCATAGCTGGCAGGTGATTTTGGCGTGTCCAGCAGGTGGTTCCGGCGAGCTCTGCAGGTGGTACCAGCGTGTCCGGAACATGGTTCTGGCACGTCTGATAGGTGGTTCCGGCCGGCCCGACAGGTGTTTCCATGGTGTCCGCCAAGTGTTTCTGGCATAGCTGGCAGGTGATGTTGGCGTGACTGGCAGGTGGTTCCAGCCAGCCCGGCAGGTGATTCCGAAGTGTTCACCAAATGGTTGAGGCGTAGCCGGAAGGTGATTTTGGCATGTCCAGCAGGTGGTTTTGGCGAGTCGATCATGTGGTTCTGGCGTGCTCGGCAGGTGCTTCCGGTGTCATTGGCATGTGGTTCCGGCATGTCTGAGAGGTGGTTCCGCCATGCCCGGCAGGTGATTCCGGAGTGTTCCCCAAGTGGTTCTGGCATAGCCGGCAGGTGATTTTGCATGTCCGGCAATGGTTCTGGCGAGTCGAGCTGGTGGTTCCGGCATGTCCGGCAGGTGGTTCCGGCATGCCCGGCAGGTGATACCGGAGTCTCCGGCATTTGGCTCTGGCACCTCTGAGAGGTGGTTCCGGAATGCCTGGCCTGTGATTCCGGAGTGTGTGCCGAGTGGTTCTGGCGTAGCCGGCAGTTGATTTTGGCGTGTCCACTAGGTGGTTGTGGGGAGTGGATCAGCTGGTTCCGGCATACTCGGCAGGTTGTACCGGCGTGTCCAGAACATGGTTCTGGCAAGTCTGAGAGGTGGTTCCGGCACGCCCGACAGGTGATTCCGGAGCGTCCGCCAAGTGTTTCTGGCGTACCCGGCAGGTGATTTTGGCATGTCCGACAGGTGTTCCTTGCAAGTCGATCAGGTGGCTGAGGCATGCTCAGCTGGTGCTTCCGGCGTCTCTGGCACGTGGTTGTGGTGTGTCTGAGAGCTGGTTCTGGCATGTCCGGCAGATTTTTCCGGAGTGTCCACAAAGTGGTTGTGGCATAACCGGCAGGTGATTTTAGCGTGTCAGGTAGGTGGTTCCAGCGAGTCTTGTAGGTGGTTCCAGCGTGCTGGGCAGGTGGTTCAGGCGAGTCTGGCAGGTTGTTTCGGTCTCTTCGGGGTGTGGTTCCGGCATCTCAGGCACATGGTTCTGGCACGTGTGAGAGGTGGTTCCGGCCGGCCCGACAGGTGTTTCCATGGTGTCCGCCAAGTGGTTCAGGCATAGCTGGCAGATGATGTTGGCGTGACCGGCAGGTGGTTCCAGCCAGCCCGGCAGGTGATTCCGGAGTGTCTGCCGTGTGGTTCTGGCGTAGCTGGCAGGTGATTTTGGCGTGTCCAGCAGGTGGTTCCGGCGAGCTCGGCAGGTGGTACCAGCATGTCCGGAACAAGGTTCTTGCACGTCTGAGAGATGGTTCCGGCATGCCCGGCAGGTGACACCGGAGTCTCCGGCATTTGGCTCTGGCACCTCTGAGAGGTGGTTCCGGAATGCCTGGCCTGTGATTCCGGAGTGTCTGCCAAGTGGTTCTGGCGTAGCCGGCAGTTGATTTTGGCGTGTCCACTAGGTGGTTGTGGGGAGTGGATCAGCTGGTTCCGGCATACTCGGCAGGTTGTACCGGCGTGTCCAGAACATGGTTCTGGCAATTCTGAGAGGTGGTTCCGGCACGCCCGACAGGTGATTCCGGAGCATCCGCCAAGTGTTTCTGGCGTACCCGGCAGGTGATTTTGGCATGTCCGACAGGTGTTCCTTGCAAGTCGATCAGGTGGCTCAGGCATGCTCAGCTGGTGCTTCCGGCGTCTCTGGCACGTGGTTGTGGTGTGTCTGAGAGCTGGTTCTGGCATGTCCGGCAGATTTTTCCGGAGTGTCCACAAAGTGGTTGTGGCATACCCGGCAGGTGATTTTAGCGTGTCAGGTAGGTGGTTCCAGCGAGTCGAGTAGGTGGTTCTAGCGTGCTCGGCAGGTGGTTCAGGCGGGTCTGGCAGGTTGTTTCGGTCTCTTCGGGGTGTGGTTCCGGCATCTCAGGCACATGGTTCTGGCACGTCTGAGAGGTGGTTCCGGCCGGCCCGACAGGTGTTTCCATGGTGTCCGCCAAGTGGTTCGGGCATAGCTGGCAGATGATGTTGGCGTGACCGGCAGGTGGTTCCAGCCAGCCCGGCAGGTGATTCCGGAGTGTCTGCCGTGTGGTTCTGGCGTAGCTGGCAGGTGATTTTGGCGTGTCCAGCAGGTGGTTCCGGCGAGCTCGGCAGGTGGTACCAGCATGTCCGGAACAAGGTTCTTGCACGTCTGAGAGATGGTTCCGGCATGCCCGGCAGGTGATTCGGGAGTTTCCGGCATGTGGTTCTGGCACCTCTGAGAGGTGGTTCCGGCATGCCCGGCAGGTGATTCCGGAGTGTTCGGCATGTGGTTCTGGCACCTCTGAGAGGTGGTTCCGGCATGCCCGGCAGGTGGTTCCGGAGTGTCTGCCGAGTGGTTCTGGCGTAGTCGGCAGGTGATTCTGGCGTGTCCAGCAGGTGGTTCTGGGGAGTGGATCAGGTGGTTCCGGCATACTCGGCAGGTGGTACCGGCGTGTCCGGAACATGGTTCTGGCAAGTCTGAGAGGCGGTTCCGGCATGCCCGACAGGTGATTCCGGAGTGTCCGCCACATGGTTCTGGCGTACCCGGCAGGTGATTTTGGCGTGTCTGGCAGGTGCTTCTTGCAAGTCGAGCATTTGGCTCAGGCATGCTCAGCAGGTGCTTCCGACATGTCTGGCACGTGGTTCAGGTTTGTCTGAGAGCTGGTTCTGGCATGTCCGGCAGATGATTCCGGAGTGTCCACCAATTGGTTGTGGCATACCCGGCAGGTGATTTTAGCGTGTCAGGTAGGTGGTTCCAGCGAGTCGAGTAGGTGGTTCCGGCGTGCTCGGCAGGTGGTTCAGGCGGGTCTGGCAGGTGGTTTCGTCTGTTCGGGGTGTGGTTCCGGCATCTCAGGCACATGGTTCTGGCACGTCTGACAGATGGTTCCGGCATGCCCGGCAGGTGATTCGGGAGTGTCCGGCATGTCGTTCTGGCACCTCTGAGAGGTGGTTCCGGCATGCCCGGCAGGTGATTCCGGAGTGTCCGGCATGCAGTTCTGGCACCTCTGAGAGGTGGTTCCGGCAGGCCCGGCTGTTGGTTCCGGAGTGTCTGCCAAGTGGTCCTGGAGTAGCCGGCAGGTGATTCTGGCGTATCCAGCAGGTGGTTCTGGGGAGTGGATCAGGTGGTTCCGGCATACTCGGCAGGAGGTACCTGCGTGTCCGGAACATGGTTTTGGCAAGTCTGAGAGGTGGTTCCGGCAGGCCCGAGAGGTGATTCCGGAGTGTTCGCCAAGTGGTTCTGGCATAGCCGGCAGGTCATTTTGCATGTCCGGCGGTGGTTCCGGCGAGTCGAGCCTGTGGTTGCGGCGTATCCAGCAGGTGTTTCCGGTCTGTCCGGCAGGTGGTTCTGGCGTGACAGGCACGAGGTTCTGGCACGTCTGAGAGTTGGTTCCGGCCGGCCCGACAGGTGTTTCCATGGTGTCCGCCAAGTGGTTCTGGCGTAGCTGAAAGGTGATGTTGGCGTGACCGGCAGGTGGTTCCAGAGAGCCCGGCAGGTGATTCCGGAGTGTCTGCCGTGTGGTTCTGGCGTAGCTGGCAGGTGATGTTGGCGTGTCCAGCAGGTGGTTCCGGCGAGCTCTGCAGGTGGTACCAGCGTGTCCGGAACATGGTTCTGGCACGTCTGAGAGATGGTTCCGTCATGCCAGGCAGGTGATTCCGGAGTGTCCGGCATTTGGTTCTGGCACCTCTGAGAGGTGGTTCCGGCATGCCCGGCAGGTGATACCGGAGTCTCCGGCATGTGGTTCTGGCACCTCTGAGAGGTGGTTCCGGCATGCCCGGCAGGTGGTTCCGGAGTGTCTGCCGACTGGTTCTGGCGTAGTCGGCAGGTGATTCTGGCGTGTCCACTAGGTGGTTCTGGGGAGTGGATCAGGTGGTTCCGGCATACTCGGCAGGTGGTACTGGCGTGTCCAGAACATGGTTCTGGCAAGTCTGAGAGGTGGTTCCGGAATGCCCGGCAGGTGATTCTGGAGTGTTCGGCATGTGGTTCTGGCACCTCTGAGTGGTGGTTTGGGCATGCCCGACAGGTGATTCCGGAGTGTCCGCAACGTCGTTCTGGCGTAGCCGGCAGGTGATTTTGCATGTCCGGCAATGGTTCCGGCGAGTCGAGCCGGTGGTTCCGGCATGTCCGGCAGGTGATTCCTGCATGTCCAGCAGGTGGTTCCGGCATGCCCGGCAGGTGATTCCGGAGTGTCCGGCATGTGGTTCTGGCACCTCTGAGAGGTGGTTCCAGCATGCCCGGCAGGTGATACCGGAGTCTCCGGCATTTGGTTCTGGCACCTCTGAGAGGTGGTTCCGGAATGCCTGGCATGTGATTCCGGAGTGTCTGCCGTGTGGTTCTGGCATAGCTGGCAGGTGATTTTGGCGTGTCCAGCAGGTGGTTCCGGCGAGCTCTGCAGGTGGTACCAGCGTGTCCGGAACATGGTTCTGGCACGTCTGATAGGTGGTTCCGGCCGGCCCGACAGGTGTTTCCATGGTGTCCGCCAAGTGTTTCTGGCATAGCTGGCAGGTGATGTTGGCGTGACTGGCAGGTGGTTCCAGCCAGCCCGGCAGGTGATTCCGAAGTGTTCACCAAATGGTTGAGGCGTAGCCGGAAGGTGATTTTGGCATGTCCAGCAGGTGGTTTTGGCGAGTCGATCATGTGGTTCTGGCGTGCTCGGCAGGTGCTTCCGGTGTCATTGGCATGTGGTTCCGGCATGTCTGAGAGGTGGTTCCGCCATGCCCGGCAGGTGATTCCGGAGTGTTCCCCAAGTGGTTCTGGCATAGCCGGCAGGTGATTTTGCATGTCCGGCAATGGTTCAGGCGAGTCGAGCTGGTGGTTCCGGCATGTCCGGCAGGTGGTTCCGGCATGCCCGGCAGGAGATACCGGAGTCTCCGGCATTTGGCTCTGGCACCTCTGAGAGGTGGTTCCGGAATGCCTGGCCTGTGATTCCGGAGTGTGTGCCGAGTGGTTCTGGCGTAGCCGGCAGTTGATTTTGGCGTGTCCACTAGGTGGTTGTGGGGAGTGGATCAGCTGGTTCCGGCATACTCGGCAGGTTGTACCGGCGTGTCCAGAACATGGTTCTGGCAAGTCTGAGAGGTGGTTCCGGAACGCCCGACAGGTGATTCCGGAGCGTCCGCCAAGTGTTTCTGGCGTACCCGGCAGGTGATTTTGGCATGTCCAACAGGTGTTCCTTGCAAGTCGAGCAGGTGGCTCAGGCATGCTCAGCTGGTGCTTCCGGCGTCTCTGGCACGTGGTTGTGGTGTGTCTGAGAGCTGGTTCTGGCATGTCCGGCAGATTTTTCCGCAGTGTCCACAAAGTGGTTGTGGCATACCCGGCAGGTGATTTTAGCGTGTCAGGTAGGTGGTTCCAGCGAGTCGAGTAGGTGGTTCCAGCGTGCTCGGCAGGTGGTTCAGGCGGGTCTGGCAGGTTGTTTCGGTCTCTTCGGGGTGTGGTTCCGGCATCTCAGGCACATGGTTCTGGCACGTCTGAGAGGTGGTTCCGGCCGGCCCGACAGGTGTTTCCATGGTGTCCGCCAAGTGGTTCGGGCATAGCTGGCAGATGATGTTGGCGTGACCGGCAGGTGGTTCCAGCCAGCCCGGCAGGTGATTCCGGAGTGTCTGCCGTGTGGTTCTGGCGTAGCTGGCAGGTGATTTTGGCGTGTCCAGCAGGTGGTTCCGGCGAGCTCGGCAGGTGGTACCAGCATGTCCGGAACAAGGTTCTTGCACGTCTGAGAGATGGTTCCGGCATGCCCGGCAGGTGATTCGGGAGTTTCCGGCATGTGGTTCTGGCACCTCTGAGAGGTGGTTCCGGCATGCCCGGCAGGTGATTCCGGAGTGTTCGGCATGTGGTTCTGGCACCTCTGAGAGGTGGTTCCGGCATGCCCGGCAGGTGGTTCCGGAGTGTCTGCCGAGTGGTTCTGGCGTAGTCGGCAGGTGATTCTGGCGTGTCCAGCAGGTGGTTCTGGGGAGTGGATCAGGTGGTTCCGGCATACTCGGCAGGTGGTACCGGCGTGTCCGGAACATGGTTCTGGCAAGTCTGAGAGGCGGTTCCGGCATGCCCGACAGGTGATTCCGGAGTGTCCGCCACATGGTTCTGGCGTACCCGGCAGGTGATTTTGGCGTGTCTGGCAGGTGCTTCTTGCAAGTCGAGCATTTGGCTCAGGCATGCTCAGCAGGTGCTTCCGACATGTCTGGCACGTGGTTCAGGTTTGTCTGAGAGCTGGTTCTGGCATGTCCGGCAGATGATTCCGGAGTGTCCACCAATTGGTTGTGGCATACCCGGCAGGTGATTTTAGCGTGTCAGGTAGGTGATTCCAGCGAGTCGAGTAGGTGGTTCCGGCGTGCTCGGCAGGTGGTTCAGGCGGGTCTGGCAGGTGGTTTCGTCTGTTCGGGGTGTGGTTCCGGCATCTCAGGCACATGGTTCTGGCACGTCTGACAGATGGTTCCGGCATGCCCGGCAGGTGATTCGGGAGTGTCCGGCATGTCGTTCTGGCACCTCTGAGAGGTGGTTCCGGCATGCCCGGCAGGTGATTCCGGAGTGTCCGGCATGCAGTTCTGGCACCTCTGAGAGGTGGTTCCGGCAGGCCCGGCTGTTGGTTACGGAGTGTCTGCCAAGTGGTCCTGGAGTAGCCGGCAGGTGATTCTGGCGTATCCAGCAGGTGGTTCTGGGGAGTGGATCAGGTGGTTCCGGCATACTCGGCAGGAGGTACCTGCGTGTCCGGAACATGGTTTTGGCAAGTCTGAGAGGTGGTTCCGGCAGGCCCGAGAGGTGATTCCGGAGTGTTCGCCAAGTGGTTCTGGCATAGCCGGCAGGTCATTTTGCATGTCCGGCGGTGGTTCCGGCGAGTCGAGCCTGTGGTTGCGGCGTATCCAGCAGGTGTTTCCGGTCTGTCCGGCAGGTGGTTCTGGCGTGACAGGCACGAGGTTCTGGCACGTCTGAGAGTTGGTTCCGGCCGGCCCGACAGGTGTTTCCATGGTGTCCGCCAAGTGGTTCTGGCGTAGCTGAAAGGTGATGTTGGCGTGACCGGCAGGTGGTTCCAGAGAGCCCGGCAGGTGATTCCGGAGTGTCTGCCGTGTGGTTCTGGCGTAGCTGGCAGGTGATGTTGGCGTGTCCAGCAGGTGGTTCCGGCGAGCTCTGCAGGTGGTACCAGCGTGTCCGGAACATGGTTCTGGCACGTCTGAGAGATGGTTCCGTCATGCCAGGCAGGTGATTCCGGAGTGTCCGGCATTTGGTTCTGGCACCTCTGAGAGGTGGTTCCGGCATGCCCGGCAGGTGATACCGGAGTCTCCGGCATGTGGTTCTGGCACCTCTGAGAGGTGGTTCCGGCATGCCCGGCAGGTGGTTCCGGAGTGTCTGCCGACTGGTTCTGGCGTAGTCGGCAGGTGATTCTGGCGTGTCCACTAGGTGGTTCTGGGGAGTGGATCAGGTGGTTCCGGCATACTCGGCAGGTGGTACTGGCGTGTCCAGAACATGGTTCTGGCAAGTCTGAGAGGTGGTTCCGGAATGCCCGGCAGGTGATTCTGGAGTGTTCGGCATGTGGTTCTGGCACCTCTGAGTGGTGGTTTGGGCATGCCCGACAGGTGATTCCGGAGTGTCCGCAACGTGGTTCTGGCGTAGCCGGCAGGTGATTTTGCATGTCCGGCAATGGTTCCGGCGAGTCGAGCCGGTGGTTCCGGCATGTCCGGCAGGTGATTCCTGCATGTCCAGCAGGTGGTTCCGGCATGCCCGGCAGGTGATTCCGGAGTGTCCGGCATGTGGTTCTGGCACCTCTGAGAGGTGGTTCCAGCATGCCCGGCAGGTGATACCGGAGTCTCCGGCATTTGGTTCTGGCACCTCTGAGAGGTGGTTCCGGAATGCCTGGCATGTGATTCCGGAGTGTCTGCCGTGTGGTTCTGGCATAGCTGGCAGGTGATTTTGGCGTGTCCAGCAGGTGGTTCCGGCGAGCTCGGCAGGTGGTACCAGCGTGTCCGGAACATGGTTCTGGCACGTCTGATAGGTGGTTCCGGCCGGCCCGACAGGTGTTTCCATGGTGTCCGCCAAGTGTTTCTGGCATAGCTGGCAGGTGATGTTGGCGTGACTGGCAGGTGGTTCCAGCCAGCCCGGCAGGTGATTCCGAAGTGTTCACCAAATGGTTGAGGCGTAGCCGGAAGGTGATTTTGGCATGTCCAGCAGGTGGTTTTGGCGAGTCGATCATGTGGTTCTGGCGTGCTCGGCAGGTGCTTCCGGTGTCATTGGCATGTGGTTCCGGCATGTCTGAGAGGTGGTTCCGCCATGCCCGGCAGGTGATTCCGGAGTGTTCCCCAAGTGGTTCTGGCATAGCCGGCAGGTGATTTTGCATGTCCGGCAATGGTTCTGGCGAGTCGAGCTGGTGGTTCCGGCATGTCCGGCAGGTGGTTCCGGCATGCCCGGCAGGTGATACCGGAGTCTCCGGCATTTGGCTCTGGCACCTCTGAGAGGTGGTTCCGGAATGCCTGGCCTGTGATTCCGGAGTGTCGGCCGAGTGGTTCTGGCGTAGCCGGCAGTTGATTTTGGCGTGTCCACTACGTGGTTGTGGGGAGTGGATCAGCTGGTTCCGGCATACTCGGCAGGTTGTACCGGCGTGTCCAGAACATGGTTCTGGCAAGTCTGAGAGGTGGTTCCGGCACGCCCGACAGGTGATTCCGGAGCATCCGCCAAGTGTTTCTGGCGTACCCGGCAGGTGATTTTGGCATGTCCGACAGGTGTTCCTTGCAAGTCGATCAGGTGGCTCAGGCATGCTCAGCTGGTGCTTCCGGCGTCTCTGGCACGTGGTTGTGGTGTGTCTGAGAGCTGGTTCTGGCATGTCTGGCAGATTTTTCCGGAGTGTCCACAAAGTGGTTGTGGCATACCCGGCAGGTGATTTTAGCGTGTCAGGTAGGTGGTTCCAGCGAGTCGAGTAGGTGGTTCCAGCGTGCTCGGCAGGTGGTTCAGGCGGGTCTGGCAGGTTGTTTCGGTCTCTTCGGGGTGTGGTTCCGGCATCTCAGGCACATGGTTCTGGCACGTCTGAGAGGTGGTTCCGGCCGGCCCGACAGGTGTTTCCATGGTGTCCGCCAAGTGGTTCGGGCATAGCTGGCAGATGATGTTGGCGTGACCGGCAGGTGGTTCCAGCCAGCCCGGCAGGTGATTCCGGAGTGTCTGCCGTGTGGTTCTGGCATAGCTGGCAGGTGATTTTGGCGTGTCCAGCAGGTGGTTCCGGCGAGCTCGGCAGGTGGTACCAGCGTGTCCGGAACATGGTTCTGGCACGTCTGATAGGTGGTTCCGGCCGGCCCGACAGGTGTTTCCATGGTGTCCGCCAAGTGTTTCTGGCATAGCTGGCAGGTGATGTTGGCGTGACTGGCAGGTGGTTCCAGCCAGCCCGGCAGGTGATTCCGAAGTGTTCACCAAATGGTTGAGGCGTAGCCGGAAGGTGATTTTGGCATGTCCAGCAGGTGGTTTTGGCGAGTCGATCATGTGGTTCTGGCGTGCTCGGCAGGTGCTTCCGGTGTCATTGGCATGTGGTTCCGGCATGTCTGAGAGGTGGTTCCGCCATGCCCGGCAGGTGATTCCGGAGTGTTCCCCAAGTGGTTCTGGCATAGCCGGCAGGTGATTTTGCATGTCCGGCAATGGTTCTGGCGAGTCGAGCCGGTGGTTCCGGCATGTCCGGCAGGTGGTTCCGGCACGCCCGGCAGGTGATTCCGGAGTGTCTGGCATGTGGTTCTGGCACCTCTGAGAGGTGGTTCCAGCATGCCCGGCAGGTGATACCGGAGTCTCCAGCATTTGGTTCTGGCACCTCTGAGAGGTGGTTCCGGAATGCCTGGCATGTGATTCCGGAGTGTCTGAGGTGTGGTTCTGGCGTAGCTGGCAGGTGATTTTGGCGTGTCCAGCAGGTGGTTCCGGCGAGCTCGGCAGGTGGTACCAGCGTGTCCGGATCATGGTTCTGGCACGTCTGAGAGATGGTTCCGGCATGCCCGGCAGGTGATTCGCGAGTGTCCGGCATGTGGTTCTGGCACCTCTGAGAGGTGGTTCCGGCATGCCCGGCATGTGGTTCCGGAGTGTCTGCCGAGTGGTTCTGGCGTAGTCGGCAGGTGATTCTGGCGTGTCCAGCAGGTGGTTCTGGGGAGTGGATCCTGTGGTTCCGGCATACTCGGCAGGTGGTACCGGCGTGTCCGGAACATGGTTCTGGCAAGTCTGAGAGGCGGTTCCGACATGCCCGACATGTGATTCCGGAGTGTTCGCCAAGTGGTTCTGGCGTAGCCGGCAGGTCATTTTGCATGTCCGGCGGTGGTTCCGGCGTTTCGAGCCGCTGGTTCCGGCGTGTCCGGCAGATGGTTCTGGCGTGACCGGCACCAGGTTCTGGCACGTCTGAGAGTTGGTTCCGGCATGCCCGACAGGTGATTCCGGAGTGTCCGCAACGTGGTTCTGGCGTACCCGGCAGGTGATTTTGGCGTGTCTGGCAGGTGTTTCTTGCAAGTCGAGCATTTGGCTCAGGCATGCTCAGCAGGTGCTTCCGGCGTGTCTGGCACGTGGTTCTGGTGTGTCTGAGAGCTGGTTCTGGCATGTCCGGCAGATTTTTCCGGAGTGTCCACAAAGTGGTTGTGGCATACCCGGCAGGTGATTTTAGCGTGTCAGGTAGGTGGTTCCAGCGAGTCGAGTAGGTGGTTCCAGCGTGCTCGGCAGGTGGTTCAGGCGGGTCTGGCAGGTTGTTTCGGTCTCTTCGGGGTGTGGTTCCGGCATCTCAGGCACATGGTTCTGGCACGTCTGAGAGGTGGTTCCGGCCGGCCCGACAGGTGTTTCCATGGTGTCCGCCAAGTGGTTCGGGCATAGCTGGCAGATGATGTTGGCGTGACCGGCAGGTGGTTCCAGCCAGCCCGGCAGGTGATTCCGGAGTGTCTGCCGTGTGGTTCTGGCGTAGCTGGCAGGTGATTTTGGCGTGTCCAGCAGGTGGTTCCGGCGAGCTCGGCAGGTGGTACCAGCATGTCCGGAACAAGTTTCTTGCACGTCTGAGAGATGGTTCCGGCATGCCCGGCAGGAGATTCGGGAGTTTCCGGCATGTGGTTCTGGCACCTCTGAGAGGTGGTTCCGGCATGCCCGGCAGGTGATTCCGGAGTGTTCGGCATGTGGTTCTGGCACCTCTGAGAGGTGGTTCCGGCATGCCCGGCAGGTGGTTCCGGAGTGTCTGCCGAGTGGTTCTGGCGTAGTCGGCAGGTGATTCTGGCGTGTCCAGCAGGTGGTTCTGGGGAGTGGATCAGGTGGTTCCGGCATACTCGGCAGGTGGTACCGGCGTGTCCGGATCATGGTTCTGGCAAGTCTGAGAGGCGGTTCCGGCATGCCCGACAGGTGATTCCGGAGTGTCCGCCACATGGTTCTGGCGTACCCGGCAGGTGATTTTGGCATGTCTGGCAGGTGCTTCTTGCAAGTCGAGCATTTGGCTCAGGCATGCTCAGCAGGTGCTTCCGACATGTCTGGCACGTGGTTCAGGTTTGTCTGAGAGCTGGTTCTGGCATGTCCGGCAGATGATTCCGGAGTGTCCACCAATTGGTTGTGGCATACCCGGCAGGTGATTTTAGCGTGTCAGGTAGGTGGTTCCAGCGAGTCGAGTAGGTGGTTCCGGCGTGCTCGGCAGGTGGTTCAGGCGGGTCTGGCAGGTGGTTTCGTCTGTTCGGGGTGTGGTTCCGGCATCTCAGGCACATGGTTCTGGCACGTCTGACAGATGGTTCCGGCATGCCCGGCAGGTGATTCGGGAGTGTCCGGCATGTCGTTCTGGCACCTCTGAGAGGTGGTTCCGGCATGCCCGGCAGGTGATTCCGGAGTGTCCGGCATGCAGTTCTGGCACCTCTGAGAGGTGGTTCCGGCAGGCCCGGCTGTTGGTTCCGGAGTGTCTGCCAAGTGGTCCTGGAGTAGCCGGCAGGTGATTCTGGCGTATCCAGCAGGTGGTTCTGGGGAGTGGATCAGGTGGTTCCGGCATACTCGGCAGGAGGTACCTGCGTGTCCGGAACATGGTTTTGGCAAGTCTGAGAGGTGGTTCCGGCAGGCCCGAGAGGTGATTCCGGAGTGTTCGCCAAGTGGTTCTGGCATAGCCGGCAGGTCATTTTGCATGTCCGGCGGTGGTTCCGGCGAGTCGAGCCTGTGGTTGCGGCGTATCCAGCAGGTGTTTCCGGTCTGTCCGGCAGGTGGTTCTGGCGTGACAGGCACGAGGTTCTGGCACGTCTGAGAGTTGGTTCCGGCCGGCCCGACAGGTGTTTCCATGGTGTCCGCCAAGTGGTTCTGGCGTAGCTGAAAGGTGATGTTGGCGTGACCGGCAGGTGGTTCCAGAGAGCCCGGCAGGTGATTCCGGAGTGTCTGCCGTGTGGTTCTGGCGTAGCTGGCAGGTGATTTTGGCGTGTCCAGCAGGTGGTTCCGGCGAGCTCTGCAGGTGGTACCAGCGTGTCCGGAACATGGTTCTGGCACGTCTGAGAGATGGTTCCGTCATGCCAGGCAGGTGATTCCGGAGTGTCCGGCATTTGGTTCTGGCACCTCTGAGAGGTGGTTCCGGCATGCCCGGCAGGTGATACCGGAGTCTCCGGCATGTGGTTCTGGCACCTCTGAGAGGTGGTTCCGGCTGCCCGGCAGGTGGTTCCGGAGTGTCTGCCGAGTGGTTCTGGCGTAGTCGGCAGGTGATTCTGGCGTGTCCAGCAGGTGGTTCTGGGGAGTGGATCCTGTGGTTCCGGCATACTCGGCAGGTGGTACCGGCGTGTCCGGAACATGGTTCTGGCAAGTCTGAGAGGCGGTTCCGACATGCCCGACATGTGATTCCGGAGTGTTCGCCAAGTGGTTCTGGCGTAGCCGGCAGGTCATTTTCCATGTCCGGCGGTGGTTCCGGCGAGTCGAGCCGCTGGTTCCGGCGTGTCCGGCAGATGGTTCTGGCGTGACCGGCACGAGGTTCTGGCACGTCTGAGAGTTGGTTCCGGCATGCCCGACAGGTGATTCCGGAGTGTCCGCAACGTGGTTCTGGCGTACCCGGCAGGTGATTTTGGCGTGTCTGGCAGGTGTTTCTTGCAAGTCGAGCATTTGGCTCAGGCATGCTCAGCAGGTGCTTCCGGCGTGTCTGGCACGTGGTTCTGGTGTGTCTGAGAGCTGGTTCTGGCATGTCCGGCAGATTTTTCCGGAGTGTCCACAAAGTGGTTGTGGCATACCCGGCAGGTGATTTTAGCGTGTCAGGTAGGTGGTTCCAGCGAGTCGAGTAGGTGGTTCCAGCGTGCTCGGCAGGTGGTTCAGGCGGGTCTGGCAGGTTGTTTCGGTCTCTTCGGGGTGTGGTTCCGGCATCTCAGGCACATGGTTCTGGCACGTCTGAGAGGTGGTTCCGGCCGGCCCGACAGGTGTTTCCATGGTGTCCGCCAAGTGGTTCGGGCATAGCTGGCAGATGATGTTGGCGTGACCGGCAGGTGGTTCCAGCCAGCCCGGCAGGTGATTCCGGAGTGTCTGCCGTGTGGTTCTGGCGTAGCTGGCAGGTGATTTTGGCGTGTCCAGCAGGTGGTTCCGGCGAGCTCGGCAGGTGGTACCAGCATGTCCGGAACAAGTTTCTTGCACGTCTGAGAGATGGTTCCGGCATGCCCGGCAGGAGATTCGGGAGTTTCCGGCATGTGGTTCTGGCACCTCTGAGAGGTGGTTCCGGCATGCCCGGCAGGTGATTCCGGAGTGTTCGGCATGTGGTTCTGGCACCTCTGAGAGGTGGTTCCGGCATGCCCGGCAGGTGGTTCCGGAGTGTCTGCCGAGTGGTTCTGGCGTAGTCGGCAGGTGATTCTGGCGTGTCCAGCAGGTGGTTCTGGGGAGTGGATCAGGTGGTTCCGGCATACTCGGCAGGTGGTACCGGCGTGTCCGGATCATGGTTCTGGCAAGTCTGAGAGGCGGTTCCGGCATGCCCGACAGGTGATTCCGGAGTGTCCGCCACATGGTTCTGGCGTACCCGGCAGGTGATTTTGGCATGTCTGGCAGGTGCTTCTTGCAAGTCGAGCATTTGGCTCAGGCATGCTCAGCAGGTGCTTCCGACATGTCTGGCACGTGGTTCAGGTTTGTCTGAGAGCTGGTTCTGGCATGTCCGGCAGATGATTCCGGAGTGTCCACCAATTGGTTGTGGCATACCCGGCAGGTGATTTTAGCGTGTCAGGTAGGTGGTTCCAGCGAGTCGAGTAGGTGGTTCCGGCGTGCTCGGCAGGTGGTTCAGGCGGGTCTGGCAGGTGGTTTCGTCTGTTCGGGGTGTGGTTCCGGCATCTCAGGCACATGGTTCTGGCACGTCTGACAGATGGTTCCGGCATGCCCGGCAGGTGATTCGGGAGTGTCCGGCATGTCGTTCTGGCACCTCTGAGAGGTGGTTCCGGCATGCCCGGCAGGTGATTCCGGAGTGTCCGGCATGCAGTTCTGGCACCTCTGAGAGGTGGTTCCGGCAGGCCCGGCTGTTGGTTCCGGAGTGTCTGCCAAGTGGTCCTGGAGTAGCCGGCAGGTGATTCTGGCGTATCCAGCAGGTGGTTCTGGGGAGTGGATCAGGTGGTTCCGGCATACTCGGCAGGAGGTACCTGCGTGTCCGGAACATGGTTTTGGCAAGTCTGAGAGGTGGTTCCGGCAGGCCCGAGAGGTGATTCCGGAGTGTTCGCCAAGTGGTTCTGGCATAGCCGGCAGGTCATTTTGCATGTCCGGCGGTGGTTCCGGCGAGTCGAGCCTGTGGTTGCGGCGTATCCAGCAGGTGTTTCCGGTCTGTCCGGCAGGTGGTTCTGGCGTGACAGGCACGAGGTTCTGGCACGTCTGAGAGTTGGTTCCGGCCGGCCCGACAGGTGTTTCCATGGTGTCCGCCAAGTGGTTCTGGCGTAGCTGAAAGGTGATGTTGGCGTGACCGGCAGGTGGTTCCAGAGAGCCCGGCAGGTGATTCCGGAGTGTCTGCCGTGTGGTTCTGGCGTAGCTGGCAGGTGATTTTGGCGTGTCCAGCAGGTGGTTCCGGCGAGCTCTGCAGGTGGTACCAGCGTGTCCGGAACATGGTTCTGGCACGTCTGAGAGATGGTTCCGTCATGCCAGGCAGGTAATTCCGGAGTGTCCGGCATTTGGTTCTGGCACCTCTGAGAGGTGGTTCCGGCATGCCCGGCAGGTGATACCGGAGTCTCCGGCATGTGGTTCTGGCACCTCTGAGAGGTGGTTCCGGCATGCCCGGCAGGTGGTTCCGGAGTGTCTGCCGACTGGTTCTGGCGTAGTCGGCAGGTGATTCTGGCGTGTCCACTAGGTGGTTCTGGGGAGTGGATCAGGTGGTTCCGGCATACTCGGCAGGTGGTACTGGCGTGTCCAGAACATGGTTCTGGCAAGTCTGAGAGGTGGTTCCGGAATGCCCGGCAGGTGATTCTGGAGTTTTCGGCATGTGGTTCTGGCACCTCTGAGTGGTGGTTTGGGCATGCCCGACAGGTGATTCCGGAGTGTCCGCAACGTGGTTCTGGCATACCCGGCAGGTGATTTTGGCGTGTCTGGCAGGTGTTTCTTGCAAGTCGAGCATTTGGCTCAGGCATGCTCAGCAGGTGCTTCCGGCGTGTCTGTCACGTGGTTCTGGTGTGTCTGAGAGCTGGTTCTGGAATGTCCGGCAGATTTTTCCGGAGTGTCCACAAAGTGGTTGTGGCATACCCGGCAGGTGATTTTAGCGTGTCAGGTAGGTGGTTCCAGCGAGTCGAGTAGGTGGTTCCAGCGTGCTCGGCAGGTGGTTCAGGCGGGCCTGGCAGGTTGTTTCGGTCTCTTCGGGGTGTGGTTCCGGCATCTCAGGCACATGGTTCTGGCACGTGTGAGAGTCGGTTCCGGCCGGCCCGACAGGTGTTTCCATGGTGTCCGCCAAGTGGTTCGGGCATAGCTGGCAGGTGATGTTGGCGTGACCGGCAGGTGGTTCCAGACAGCCCGGCAGGTGATTCCGAAGAGTTCACCAAATGGTAGTGGCGTAGCCGGCAGGTGATTTTGGCGTGTCCAGCAGGTGGTTTTGGCGAGTCGAGCAGGTGTTTCTGGCGTGCTCGGCAGGTGCTTCCGGAGTCATTGGCATGTGGCTCCGGCATGTCTGAGAGGCAGGTCATTTTGCATGCCTGGCAGGTGATTCCGGAGTGTTCGCCAAGTGGTTCTGGCGTAGCCGGCAGGTGATTTTGCATGTCCGGCAATGGTTCCGGCGAGTCAAGCCGGTGGTTCCGGCATGTCCGGCAGGTGATTCCTGCATGTCCAGCAGGTGGTTCCGGCATGCCCGGCAGGTGATTCCGGAGCTTCCGGCATGTGGTTCTGGCACCTCTGAGAGGTGGTTCCAGCATGCCCGGCATGTGATACCGGAGTCTCCAGCATTTGGTTCTGGCACCTCTGAGAGGTGGTTCCGGAATGCCTGGCATGTGATTCCGGAGTGTCTGAGGTGTGGTTCTGGCGTAGCTGGCAGGTGATTTTGGCGTGTCGAGCAGGTGGTTCCGGCGAGCTCGGCAGGTGGTACCAGCGTGTCCGGATCATGGTTCTGGCACCTCTGAGAGGTGGTTCCGGCATGCCCGGCAGGTGATACCGGAGTCTCCGGCATGTGGTTCTGGCACCTCTGAGAGGTGGTTCCGGCTGCCCGGCAGGTGGTTCCGGAGTGTCTGCCGACTGGTTCTGGCGTAGTCGGCAGGTGATTCTGGCGTGTCCAGCAGGTGGTTCTGGGGAGTGGATCAGGTGGTTCCGGCATACTCGGCAGGTGGTACCGGCGTGTCCGGAACATGGTTCTGGCAAGTTTGAGAGGCGGTTCCGACATGCCCGACATGTGATTCCGGAGTGTTCCCCAAGTGGTTCTGGCATAGCCGGCAGGTCATTTTGCATGTCCGGCGGTGGTTCCGGCGAGTCGAGCCGCTTGTTCCGGCGTGTCCGGCAGATGGTTCTGGCGTGACCGGCACGAGGTTCTGGCACCTCTGAGAGTTGGTTCCGGCATGCCCGACAGGTGATTCCGGAGTGTCCGCAACGTGGTTCTGGCGTACCCGGCAGGTGATTTTGGCGTGTCTGGCAGGTGTTTCTTGCAAGTCGAGCATTTGGCTCAGGCATGCTCAGCAGGTGCTTCCGGCGTGTCTGGCACGTGGTTCTGGTGAGTCTGAGAGCTGGTTCTGGCATGTCCGGCAGATGATTCCGGAGTGTCCAACAAGTGGTTGTGGCATACCCGGCAGGTGATTTTAGCGTGTCAGGTAGGTGGTTCCAGCGAGTCGAGTAGGTGGTTCCGGAGTGCTCGGCAGGTGGTTCAGGTGGGTCTGGCAGGTGGTTACTTCTGTTCGGGGTGTGGTTCCGGCATCTCAGGCACATGGTTCTGGCACGTCTGATAGGTGGTTCCGGCCGGCCCGACAGGTGTTTCCATGGTGTCCGCCAAGTGGTTCGGGCATAGCTGGCAGATGATGTTGGCGTGACCGGCAGGTGGTTCCAGCCAGCCCGGCAGGTGATTCCGGAGTGTCTGCCGTGTGGTTCTGGCATAGCTGGCAGGTGATTTTGGCGTGTCCAGCAGGTGGTTCCGGCGAGCTCGGCAGGTGGTACCAGCGTGTCCGGAACATGGTTCTGGCACGTCTGATAGGTGGTTCCGGCCGGCCCGACAGGTGTTTCCATGGTGTCCGCCAAGTGGTTCTGGCATAGCTGGCAGGTGATGTTGGCGTGACCGGCAGGTGGTTCCAGCCAGCCCGGCAGGTGATTCCGAAGTGTTCACCAAATGGTTGAGGCGTAGCCGGAAGGTGATTTTGGCATGTCCAGCAGGTGGTTTTGGCGAGTCGATCATGTGGTTCTGGCGTGCTCGGCAGGTGCTTCCGGTGTCATTGGCATGTGGTTCCGGCATGTCTGAGAGGTGGTTCCGCCATGCCCGGCAGGTGATTCCGGAGTGTTCCCCAAGTGGTTCTGGCATAGCCGGCAGGTGATTTTGCATGTCCGGCAATGGTTCTGGCGAGTCGAGCCGGTGGTTCCGGCATGTCCGGCAGGTGGTTCCGGCATGCCCGGCAGGTGATTCCGGAGTGTCCGGCATGGGGTTCCAGCATGCCCGGCAGGTGATTCCGGAGTGTACGGCATGTGGTTCTGGCACCTCTGAGAGGTGGTTCCGGCATGCCCGGCAGGTGATACCGGAGTCTCCGGCATTTGGCTCTGGCACCTCTGAGAGGTGGTTCCGGAATGCCTGGCCTGTGATTCCGGAGTGTCTGCCGAGTGGCTCTGGCGTAGCCGGCAGTTGATTTTGGCGTGTCCACTAGGTGGTTGTGGGGAGTGGATCAGCTGGTTGCGGCATACTCGGCATGTTGTACCGGCGTGTCCAGAACATGGTTCTGGCAAGTCTGAGAGGTGGTTCCGTCACGCCCGACAGGTGATTCTGGAGCATCCGCCAAGTGTTTCTGGCGTACCCGGCAGGTGATTTTGGCATGTCCG
This sequence comes from Equus caballus, assembly GCF_041296265.1. Taxonomy (NCBI): domain Eukaryota; kingdom Metazoa; phylum Chordata; class Mammalia; order Perissodactyla; family Equidae; genus Equus; species Equus caballus. Next base: position 8,092,538 of record NC_091707.1, on the reverse strand, counting down.
ACAGGTGTTCCTTGCAAGTCGATCAGGTGGCTCAGGCATGCTCAGCTGGTGCTTCCGGCGTCTCTGGCACGTGGTTGTGGTTTGTCTGAGAGCTGGTTCTGGCATGTCCGGCAGATTTTTCCGGAGTGTCCACAAAGTGGTTGTGGCATACCCGGCAGGTGATTTTAGCGTGTCAGGTAGGTGGTTCCAGCGAGTCGAGTAGGTGGTTCCAGCGTGCTCGGCAGGTGGTTCAGGCGGGTCTGGCAGGTTGTTTCGGTCTCTTCGGGGTGTGGTTCCGGCATCTCAGGCACATGGTTCTGGCACGTGTGAGAGGTGGTTCCGGCCGGCCCGACAGGTGTTTCCATGGTGTCCGCCAAGTGGTTCGGGCATAGCTGGCAGATGATGTTGGCGTGACCGGCAGGTGGTTCCAGCCAGCCCGGCAGGTGATTCCGGAGTGTCTGCCGTGTGGTTCTGGCATAGCTGGCAGGTGATTTTGGCGTGTCCAGCAGGTGGTTCCGGCGAGCTCGGCAGGTGGTACCAGCGTGTCCGGAACATGGTTCTGGCACGTCTGATAGGTGGTTCCGGCCGGCCCGACAGGTGTTTCCATGGTGTCCGCCAAGTGGTTCTGGCATAGCTGGCAGGTGATGTTGGCGTGACCGGCAGGTGGTTCCAGCCAGCCCGGCATGTGATTCCGAAGTGTTCACCAAATGGTTGAGGCGTAGCCGGAAGGTGATTTTGGCATGTCCAGCAGGTGGTTTTGGCGAGTCGATCATGTGGTTCTGGCGTGCTCGGCAGGTGCTTCCGGTGTCATTGGCATGTGGTTCCGGCATGTCTGAGAGGTGGTTCCGCCATGCCCGGCAGGTGATTCCGGAGTGTTCCCCAAGTGGTTCTGGCATAGCCGGCAGGTGATTTTGCATGTCCGGCAATGGTTCTGGCGAGTCGAGCTGGTGGTTCCGGCATGTCCGGAAGGTGGTTCCGGCATGCCCGGCAGGTGATTCCGGATTGTCCGGCTTGTGGTTCCAGCATGCCCGGCAGGTGATTCCGGAGTGTACGGCATGTGGTTCTGGCACCTCTGAGAGGTGGTTCCGGCATGCCCGGCAGGTGATACCGGAGTCTCCGGCATTTGGCTCTGGCACCTCTGAGAGGTGGTTCCGGAATGCCTGGCCTGTGATTCCGGAGTGTCTACCGAGTGGTTCTGGCGTAGCCGGCAGTTTATTTTGGCGTGTCCACTAGGTGGTTGTGGGGAGTGGATCAGCTGGTTCCGGCATACTCGGCAGGTTGTACCGGCGTGTCCAGAACATGGTTCTGGCAAGTCTGAGAGGTGGTTCCGGCAAGCCCGACAGGTGATTCCGGAGCATCCGCCAAGTGTTTCTGGCGTACCCGGCAGGTGATTTTGGCATGTCCGACAGGTGTTCCTTGCAAGTCGATCAGGTGGCTCAGGCATGCTCAGCTGGTGCTTCCGGCGTCTCTTGCACGTGGTTGTGGTGTGTCTGAGAGCTGGTTCTGGCATGTCCGGCAGATTTTTCCGGAGTGTCCACAAAGTGGTTGTGGCATACCCGGCAGGTGATTTTAGCGTGTCAGGTAGGTGGTTCCAGCGAGTCGAGTAGGTGGTTCCAGCGTGCTGGACAGGTGGTTCAGGCGGGTCTGGCAGGTTGTTTCGGTCTCTTCGGGGTGTGGTTCCGGCATCTCAGGCACATGGTTCTGGCACGTGTGAGAGGTGGTTCCGGCCGGCCCGACAGGTGTTTCCATGGTGTCCGCCAAGTGGTTCAGGCATAGCTGGCAGATGATGTTGGCGTGACCGGCAGGTGGTTCCAGCCAGCCCGGCAGGTGATTCCGGAGTGTCTGCCGTGTGGTTCTGGCGTAGCTGGCAGGTGATTTTGGCGTGTCCAGCAGGTGGTTCCGGCGAGCTCGGCAGGTGGTACCAGCATGTCCGGAACAAGGTTCTTGCACGTCTGAGAGATGGTTCCGGCATGCCCGGCAGGTGATTCGGGAGTTTCCGGCATGTGGTTCTGGCACCTCTGAGAGGTGGTTCCGGCATGCCCGGCAGGTGATACCGGAGTCTCCGGCATTTGGCTCTGGCACCTCTGAGAGGTGGTTCCGGAATGCCTGGCCTGTGATTCCGGAGTGTCTGCCGAGTGGTTCTGGCGTAGCCGGCAGTTGATTTTGGCGTGTCCACTACGTGGTTGTGGGGAGTGGATCAGCTGGTTCCGGCATACTCGGCAGGTTGTACCGGCGTGTCCAGAACATGGTTCTGGCAAGTCTGAGAGGTGGTTCCGGCACGCCCGACAGGTGATTCCGGAGCATCCGCCAAGTGTTTCTGGCGTACCCGGCAGGTGATTTTGGCATGTCCGACAGGTGTTCCTTGCAAGTCGATCAGGTGGCTCAGGCATGCTCAGCTGGTGCTTCCGGCGTCTCTGGCACGTGGTTGTGGTGTGTCTGAGAGCTGGTTCTGGCATGTCCGGCAGATTTTTCCGGAGTGTCCACAAAGTGGTTGTGGCATACCCGGCAGGTGATTTTAGCGTGTCAGGTAGGTGGTTCCAGCGAGTCGAGTAGGTGGTTCCAGCGTGCTGGGCAGGTGGTTCAGGCGGGTGTGGCAGGTTGTTTCGGTCTCTTCGGGGTGTGGTTCCGGCATCTCAGGCACATGGTTCTGGCACGTGTGAGAGGTGGTTCCGGCCGGCCCGACAGGTGTTTCCATGGTGTCCGCCAAGTGGTTCGGGCATAGCTGGCAGATGATGTTGGCGTGACCGGCAGGTGGTTCCAGCCAGCCCGGCAGGTGATTCCGGAGTGTCTGCCGTGTGGTTCTGGCATAGCTGGCAGGTGATTTTGGCGTGTCCAGCAGGTGGTTCCGGCGAGCTCGGCAGGTGGTACCAGCGTGTCCGGAACATGGTTCTGGCACGTCTGATAGGTGGTTCCGACCGGCCCGACAGGTGTTTCCATGGTGTCCGCCAAGTGGTTCTGGCATAGCTGGCAGGTGATGTTGGCGTGACCGGCAGGTGGTTCCAGCCAGCCCGGCAGGTGATTCCGAAGTGTTCACCAAATGGTTGAGGCGTAGCCGGAAGGTGATTTTGGCATGTCCAGCAGGTGGTTTTTGCGAGTCGATCATGTGGTTCTGGCGTGCTCGGCAGGTGCTTCCGGTGTCATTGGCATGTGGTTCCGGCATGTCTGAGAGGTGGTTCCGCCATGCCCGGCTGGTGATTCCGGAGTGTTCCCCAAGTGGTTCTGGCATAGCCGGCAGGTGATTTTGCATGTCCGGCAATGGTTCTGGCGAGTCGAGCTGGTGGTTCCGGCATGTCCGGCAGGTGGTTCCGGCATGCCCGGCAGGTGATTCCGAAGAGTTCACCAAATGGTAGTGGCGTAGCCGGCAGGTGATTTTGGCGTGTCCAGCAGGTGGTTTTGGCGAGTCGAGCAGGTGTTTCTGGCGTGCTCGGCAGGTGCTTCCGGAGTCATTGGCATGTGGCTCCGGCATGTCTGAGAGGCAGGTCATTTTGCATGCCCGGCAGGTGATTCCGGAGTGTTCGCCAAGTGGTTCTGGCGTAGCCGGCAGGTGATTTTGCATGTCCGGCAATGGTTCCGGCGAGTCGAGCCGGTGGTTCCGGCATGTCCGGCAGGTGATTCCTGCATGTCCAGCAGGTGGTTCCGGCATGCCCGGCAGGTGATTCCGGAGTGTCCGGCATGTGGTTCTGGGACCTCTGAGAGGTGGTTCCAGCATGCCCGGCAGGTGATACCGGAGTCTCCGGCATTTGGTTCTGGCACCTCTGAGAGGTGGTTCCGGAATGCCTGGCCTGTGATTCCGGAGTGTCTGAGGTGTGGTTCTGGCGTAGCTGGCAGGTGGGTTTGGCGTGTCCAGCAGGTGGTTCCGGCGAGCTCGGCAGGTGGTACCAGCGTGTCCGGATCATGGTTCTGGCACGTCTGAGAGATGGTTCCGGCATGCCCGGCAGGTGATTCGGGAGTGTCCGGCATGTGGTTCTGGCACCTCTGAGAGGTGGTTCCGGCATGCCCGACAGGTGATTCTGGAGTGTTCGGCATGTGGTTCTGGCACCTCTGAGAGGTGGTTCCAGCATGCCCGGCATGTGGTTCCGGAGTGTCTGCCGAGTGGTTCTGGCGTAGTCGGCAGGTGATTCTGGCATGTCCAGCGGTGGTTCCGGCGAGTCGAGCCGGTGGTTCTGGCGTGTCCGGCAGGTGCTTCTGGCGTGACCGTCACGAGGTTCTGGCACGTCTGAGAGTTGGTTCCGGCATGCCCGACAGGTGATTCCGGAGTGTCCGCCACGTGGTTCTGGCGTACCCGGCAGGTGATTTTGGCGTGTCTGGCAGGTGTTTCTTGCAAGTCGAGCATTTGGCTCAGGCATGCTCAGCAGGTGCTTCCGGCGTGTCTGTCACGTGGTTCTGGTGTGTCTGAGAGCTGGTTCTGTCATGTCCGGCAGATTTTTCCGGAGTGTCCACAAAGTGGTTGTGGCATACCCGGCAGGTGATTTTAGCGTGTCAGGTAGGTGGTTCCAGCGAGTCGAGTAGGTGGTTCCAGCGTGCTCGGCAGGTGGTTCAGGCGGGTCTGGCAGGTTGTTTCGGTCTCTTCGGGGTGTGGTTCCGGCATCTCAGGCACATGGTTCTGGCACGTGTGAGAGGTGGTTCCGGAATGCCTGGCCTGTGATTCCGGAGTGTCTGCCGACTGGTTCTGGCGTAGCCGGCAGGTGATTTTGGCGTGTCTGGCAGGTGTTTCTTGCAAGTCAAGCATTTGGCTCAGGCATGCTCAGCTGGTGCTTCCGGCGTCTCTGGCACGTGGTTGTGGTGTGTCTGAGAGCAGGTTCTGGCATGTCCGGCAGATGATTCCGGAGTGTCCACCAAGTGGTTCTGGTATACCTGGAAGGTGATGTTGGCGTGTCAGGAAGTTGGTTCCGGCTAGTTGAGCAGGTGGATCAGGCGTTCTTGCCAGGGGATTCAGGCGGGTCTGGCAGGTGGTTTCGGTCTGTTCAGGGAGTGGTTCCGGCATCTCAGGCTCATGGTTCTGGCACGTCTGAGAGGTGATTCCGGCCGGCCCGACAGGTGTTTCCATGGTGTCCGCCAAGTGGTTCTGGCACAGCTGGCATGTGATATTGGCGTGACCGGCAGGTGGTTCCAGCCAGCCCGGCAGGAGATTCCGGAGTGTCTGCCGTGTGGTTCTGGCGTTGCCGGCACATGATTTTGGCGTGTCCAGCAGGTGGTTCCGGCATGCCCGGCAGGTGATTCGGGAGTGTCCGGCCTGTGGTTCTGGCACCTGTGAGAGGTGGTTCCGGCAAGCCAGGCAGGTGAATCTGGAGTGTTCGGCAAGTGGTTCTGGAACCTCTGAGAGGTGGTTCTGGCATGCCCGGCAGGTGGTTCCGGAGTGTCTCCCGAGTGGTTCTGGCGTACTCGGCAGGTGATTCTGGCGTGTCCAGCAGGTGGTTCTGGGGAGTGGATCAGTTGTTTCCGGCATACTTGGCAGGTGGTACCGGCGTGTAAGGAACATGGTTCTGGCAAGTCTGAGAGGCGGTTCCGGCATGCCCGACAGGTGATTCCATGGTGTCCGCCAAGTGGTTCTGGCATAGCTGGCATGTGATATTGGCGTGACCGGCAGGTGGTTCCAGCAAGCCCGGCAGGTGATTCCGAAGAGTTCACCAAATGGTTGTGGCGTAGCCGGCAGGTGATTTTGGCGTGTCCAGCAGGTGGTTTTCGCGAGTCGAGCAGGTGGTTCTGGCGTGCTCGGCAGGTGCTTCCGGTGTCATTGGCATGTGGTTCCAGCATGTCTGAGAGGTGGTTCCGCCATGCCCGGCAGGTGATTCCGGAGTGTTCGCCAAGTGGTTCTGGCATAGCCGGCAGGTGATTTTGCATGTCCGGCAATGGTTACGGCTAGTCGAGCCGGTGGTTCCGGCATGTCCAGCAGGTGGTTCCAGCATGCCCGGCAGGTGATTCCGGAGTGTCCGGCATGTGGTTCTGGCACCTCTGAGAGGTGGTTCCAGCATGCCCGGCAGGAGATACCGGAGTGTCCAGCATGTGGTTCTGGCACGTGTGAGAGGTGGTTCTGGAATGCCCGGCATGTGATTCCGGAGTGTCTGCCGAGTGGTTCTGGCGTAGCCGGCAGGTGATTTTGGCCTGTCCAGCAGGTGGTTCCGGCGAGCTCGGCAGGTGGTTCCGGCATGTCCGGGACATGGTTCTGGCACGTCTGAGAGATGGTTCCGGCATGCCCGGCAGGTGATTTCGGAGTGTCCGTCATGTGGTTCTGGCACCTCTGAGAGGTGGTTCCGGCATGCCCGGCAGTTGGTTATGGAGTGTCTGCCGAGTGGTTCTGGCGTAGCCGGCAGGTGATTCTGGCGTATCCAGCAGGTGGTTTTGGGGAGTGGATCAGGTGGTTCCGGCATACTCGGCAGGTGGTACCGGCGTGTCCGGAACTTGGTTCTGGCAAGTCTGAGAGGTGGTTCCGGCATGCCCTACAGGTGATTCCCGAGTTTTCGCCAAGTGGTTCTGGCATAGCCGGCAGGTCAGTTTGCATGTCCGGCGGTGGTTCCAGCGAGTCGAGCTGTGGTTCCGGCGTGTCCAGCAGGTGTTTCCGGTCTGTCCGGCAGGTGGTTCTGGCGTGACCGCCACGAGGTTCTAGCACGTCTGAGAGTTGGTTCCGGCATGCCCGACAGGTGTTTCCAGAGTGTCCGGAAGTGGTTCTGGCATAGCTGGCAGGTGATGTTGGCGTGACCGGCAGGTGGTTCCAGCCAGCCCGGCAGGTGATTCCGAAGTGTTCACCAAATGGTTGTGGCGTAGCCGGAAGGTGATTTTGGCATGTCCAGCAGGTGGTTTTGGCGAGTCGAGCAGGTGGTTCTGGCGTGCTCAGCAGGTGCTTCCGGTGTCATTGGCATGTGGTTCCGGCATGTCTGAGAGGTGGTTCTGCCATGCCCGGCAGTTGATTCCGGAGTGTTCCCGAAGTGGTTCTGGCATAGCCGGCAGGTGATTTTGCATGTCCGGCAATGGTTCCGGCGAGTCGAGCCGGTGGTTCCGGCATGTCCGGCAGGTGGTTCCGGCATGTCCAGCACGTGGTTCCGGCATGCCCGGCAGGTGATTCCGGAGTGTCCGGCATGTGGTTCTGGCACCTCTGAGAGGTGGTTCCGGCATGCCCGGCACGTGATACCAGAGTGTCCGGCATGTGGTTCTGGCACCTCTGAGAGGTGGTTCCGGCATGCCCGGCAGGTGGTTCCGGACTGTCTGCCGAGTGGTTCTGGCGTAGTCGGCAGGTGATTCTGGTGTGTCCAGCAGGTGGTTCTGGGGAGTGGATCATGTGGTTCCGGCATACTCGGCAGGTGGTACCGTCGTGTCCGGAACATGGTTCTGGCAAGTCTGAGAGGCGGATCCGGCATCCCCGACAGGTGATTCCGGAGTGTTTGCCAAGTGGTTCTGGCGTAGCCGGCAGGTCATTTTGCATGTCCGGCGGTGATTCCGGCGAGTCGAGCCGGTCGTTCTGGCGTGTCCGGCAGGTGGTTCTGGGGTGACCGGCACGAGGTTCTGGCACGCCTGAGAGTTCGTTCCGCCATGCCCGACAGGTGATTTCGGAGTGTCCGCCACCTGGTTCTGGCGTACCCGGCAGGTGATTTTGGCGTGTCTGGCAGGTGTTTCTTGCAAGTCGAGCATTTGGCTCAGGCATGCTCAGCAGGTGCTTCCGGCGTGTCTGGCACGTGGTTCTGGTGTGTCTGAGAGCTGGTTCTGGCATGTCCGGCAGATGATTCCGGAGTGTCCACCAAGTGGTTGTGGCATACCTGGCAGGTGATTTTAGCGTGTCAGGTAGGTGGTTCCAGCGAGTCGAGTAGGTGGTTCCGGCGTGCTCGGCAGGTGGTTCAGGTGGGTCTGGCAGGTGGTTTCGGTCTGTTCGGGGTGTGGTTCCGGCATCTCAGGCACATGGTTCTGGCACATCTGAGAGGTGGTTCCGGCCGGCCCGACAGGTGTTTCCATGGTGTCCGCCAAGTGGTTCTGGCATAGCTGGCAGGTGATGTTGGCGTGACCGGCAGGTGGTTCCAGCCAGCCCGGCAGGTGATTCCGAAGAGTTCACCAAATGGTGGTGGCGTAGCCGGCAGGTGATTTTGGCGTGTCCAGCAGGTGCTTTTGGCGAGTCGAGCAGGTGGTTCTGGCGTGCTCGGCAGGTGCTTCCGGTGTCATTGGCATGTGGTTCCGGCATGTCTGAGAGGTGGCTCCGCCATGCCCGGCAGGTGATTCCGGAGTGTTCGCCAAGTGGTTCTGGCGTAGCCGGCAGGTGATTTTGCATGTCCGGCAATGGTTCCGGCGAGTCGAGTCTGTGGTTCCGGAATGTCCGGCAGGTGGTTCCGACATGTCCGGCAAGTGGTTCCAGCATGTTTAGCACCTGGTTCCAGCATGCCCGGCAGGTGATTCCGGAGTGGCCGGCATGTGGTACTGGCACCTCTGAGAGGTGGTTCCGGCATGCCCGGCAGGTGATACCGGGGTGTCCGGCCGTTGGTTCTGGCACCTCTGAGAGGTGGTTCCGGAATGCCTGGCATGTGATTCCGGAGTGTCTGCCGAGTGGTACTGGCGTAGCTGGCAGTTGATTTTGGCGTGTCCACTAGGTGGTTCTGGGGAGTGGAGCAGCTGGTTCCGGCATACTCGGCAGGGGGTACCGCCGTGTCCAGAACATGGTTCTGACAAGTCTGAGAGGTGGTTACGGCACGCCCGACAGGTGATTCCGGAGCATCCGCCAATAGTTTCTGGCGTACCCGGCAGGTGATTTTGGCATGTCCGACAGGTGTTTCTTGCGAGTCGAGCAGGTGGCTCAGGCATGCTCAGCTGGTGCTTCCGGCGTCTCTGGCACGTGGTTCTGGTGTGTCTGAGAGCTGGTTCTGGCATGTCCGGCAGATGATTCCGGAGTGTCCACCAAGTGGTTCTGGTAGACCTGGCAGGTGATTTTGGCCTGTCAGGAAGGTGGTTCCGGCTAGTTGAGCAGGTGGATCAGGCGTGCTCGCCAGGGGGTTCAGGCTGGTCTGGCAGGTGGTTTCGGTCTGTTCGGGGAGTGGTTCCGGCATCTCAGGCACATGGTTCTGGCACGTCTGAGAGGTGGTTCCGGCCGGCCCGACAGGTGTTTCCATGGTGTTTGCCAAGTGGTTCTGGCGTAGCTGAAAGGTGATGTTGGCGTGAACGGCAGGTGGTTCCATCCAGCCCGGCAGGTGATTCCGGAGTGTCTGCCGAGTGGTTCTGCAGTAGCCGGGAGGTGATTTTGGCGTGTCCAGCAGGTGGTTCCGGCGAGCTCGGCAGGTGGTACCGGCGTGTCCGGAACATGGTTCTGGCACGTCTGAGAGATGGTTCCGGCATGCCCGGCAGGTGACTCCGGAGTCTCCGGCATGTGGTTCTGGCACCTCTGAGAGGTGGTTCCGGCATGCCCGGCAGGTGGTTCCTGAGTGTCTGCCGAGTGGTTCTGGCGTAGCCGGCAGGTGATTCTGGGGTGTCCAGCAGGTGGTTCTGGGGAGTGGATCAGGTGGTTCCAGCATACTCGGCAGGTGGTACCGGCGTGTCCGGAACATGGTTCTGGCAAGTCTGAGAGGTGGTTCCGGCATGCCCGACAGGTGATTCCGGAGTGTCCGCCACGTGGTTCTGGCGTACCCGGCAGGTGATTTTGGCGTGTCTGGCAGGTGTTTCTTGCAAGTCGAGCATTTGGCTCAGGCATGCTCAGCAGGTGCTTCCGGCGTGTCTGGCACGTGGTTCTGGTGTGTCTGAGAGCTGGTTCTGGCATGTCCGGCAGATGATTCCGGAGTGTCCACCAAGTGGTTGTGGCATACCCGGAAGGTGATTTTAGCGTGTCAGGTAGGTGGTTCCGGCGAGTCGAGTAGGTGGTTCCGGCGTGCTCGGCAGGTGGTTCAGGCGGGTCTGGCAGGTGGTATCGGTCTGTTCGGGGTGTGGTTCTGGCATCTGAGGCACATGGTTCTGGCACGTCTGATAGGTGGTTCCGGCCGGCCCGACAGGTGTTTCCATGGTGTCCGCCAAGTGGTTCTGGCATAGCTGGCAGTTGATGTTGGCGTGACCGGCAGGTGGTTCCAGCCAGCCCGGCAGGTGATTCCGAAGAGTTCACCAAATGGTTGTGGCGTAGCCGGCAGGTGATTTTGGCGTGTCCAGCAGGTGGTAGTGGCGAGTCGAGCAGGTGGTTCTGGCGTGCTCGGCAGGTGCTTCCGGTGTCATTGGCATGTGGTTCCGACATGTCTGAAAGGTGGTTCCTCCATGTCCGGCAGGTGATTCCGGAGTGTTCGCCAAGTAGTTCTGGCGTAGCCGGCAGGTGATTTTGCATGTCCGGCAATGGTTCCGGCGAGTCGAGCCGGTGGTTCCGGCATGTCCGGCATGTGGTTCCGGCATGCCCGGCAGGTGATTCCGGAGTCTCCGGCATGTGGTTCTGGCACCTCTGAGAGGTGGTTCCGGCATGCCCGGCAGGTGATACTGGAGTGTTCGCGAAGTGGTTCTGGCGTAGCCGGCAGGTGATTTTGCATGTCCAGCAATGGTTCCGGCGAGTCGAGCCGGTGGTTCCGGAATGTCAGGCAGGTGGTTCCGGCATGCCCGGCAGGTGGTTCCGGCATGCCCGGCAGGTGATTCCGGAGTGTCCGGCATGTGGTTCTGGCAACTCTGAGAGGTGGTTCTGGCATGCCCGGCAGGTGATACCAGAATCTCCGGCATTTGGTTCTGGCACCTCTGAGAGGTGGTTCCGGAATGCCTGGCATGTGATTCCGGACTGTTTGCCGAGTGGTTCTGGCGTAGCCGGCAGGTGATTAGGGCGTGTCCAGCAGGTGGTTATGGGGAGTGGATCAGGTGGTTCCGGCGTCCTCGGCACATGGTTCAGGCGGGTCTGGCAGGTGGTTTCAGTCTTTTCGGGGTGTGGTTCTTGCATCTCATGCACATGGTTCTGGCACGTCTGATAGGTGGTTCTGGCCGGCCCGACAGGTGTTTCCATGGTGTCCGCCAAGTGGTTCTGGCATAGCTGGCAGGTGATGTTGGCGTGACCGGCAGGTGGTTCCAGCCAGCCCGGCAGGTGATTCCGGAGAGTTCACCAAATGGTTGTGGCGTAGCCGGCAGGTGATTTTGGCGTGTCCAGCAGGTGGTTTTGGCGAGTCGAGCAGGTGGTTCTGGCATGGCCGGCAGGTGCTTCCGGTGTCATTGGCATGTGGTTCCGGCATGTCTGAGAGGTGGTTCCACCATGCCCGGCAGGTGATTAGGGAGTGTTCGCCAATTGGTTCTGCCGTAGCCGGCAGGTGATTTTGCATGTCCGGCAATGGTTCCGGCGAATCGAGCCAGTGGTTCCGGCATGTCCGGCTGGTGGTTCTGGCATGCCCGGCAGGTGATTCCGGAGTGTCCGGCATGCGGTTCTGGCACCTCTGAGAGGTGGTTCCGGCATGCCCGGCAGGTGATACCGGAGTGTCCGGCGTTTGGTTCTGACACCTCTGAGAGGTGGTTCCGGAATGCCTGGCATGTGATTCCGGAGAGTCTGCCGAGTGGTTATGGCGTAGCCGGCATGTGATTCTGGCGTGTCCAGCATGTGGTTCTGGGGATTGGTTCAGGTGGTTCCGGCATACTCGGCAGGTGGTACTGGAGTGTACGGAAGATGGTTCTGGCAAGTCTGAGAGGTGGTTCTGGCATGCCCGACAGGTGATTCCGGAGTGTTCGCCAAGTTGTTCTGGCGTAGCCGGCAGGTCATTTTGCATGTCCGGCGGTGGTTCCGGCGAGTCGAGCCGGTGGTTCTGGCATGTCCGGCAGATGATTCCGCAGTGTCCACCAAGTGGTTCTTGTATACCTGGCAGGTGATTTTGGCGTGTCAGGAAGTTGGTTCCGGCTAGTTGAACAGGTGGATCAGGCGTGCTTGCCAGAGGGTTCAGGCGGGTCTGGCAGGAGGTTTCGGTCTGTTCGGGGAGTGGTTCCGGCATCTCAGGCTCATGGTTCTGGCACGTCTGAGATGTGGTTCCGGCCGGCCCGACAGGTGTTTCCATGGTGTTTGCCAAGTGGTTCTGGCATAGCTGGCAGGTGATGTTGGCGTGACCGGCAAGTGGTTCCAGCAAGCCCGGCCGGTGATTCCGAAGAGTTCACCAAATGGTTGTGGCCTAGCCGGCAGGTGATTTTGGCGAGTCCAGCAGGTGGTTTTGGCGAGTCGAGCAGGTGGTTCTGGCGTGCTCGGCAGGTGCTTCCGGTGTCATTGGCATGTGGTTCCAGCATGTCTGAGAGGTGGTTCCGACATGCCCGTCAGGTGGTTCCGGAGTGTCTGCCGAGTGGTTCTGGAGCCAGGCCGGCAGGTGATTCCGAAGTGTTCACCAAATGGTTGTGGCGTAGCCGGCAGGTGATTTTGGCGTGTCCAGCAGGTGGTTTTGGCGAGTCGAGCAGGTGGTTCTGGCGTGCTCGGCAGGTGCTTCCGGTGTCATTGGCATGTGGTTCCGGCACGTCTGAGAGGTGGTTCCGGCATGCCCGGCAGGTGGTTCCGGAGTGTCTGCCGAGTGGTTCTGGAGCCAGGCCGGCAGGTGATTCCGAAGAGTTCACCAAATGGTTGTGGCGTAGCCAGCAGGTGATTTTGGCGTGTCAGGAATTTGGTTCCAGCTAGTTGAGCAGGTGGATCAGGCGTGCTCGCCAGGGGGTTCAGGCGCGTCTGGCAGGTGGTTTCGGTCTGTTCGGGGAGTGGTTCCGGGATCTCAGGCACATGGTTCTGGCATGTCTGAGAGGTGTTTCCGGCCGGCCGGAGAGGTGTTTCCGGAGTGTCCGCCAAGTGGTTCTGGCGTAGCTGAAAGGTGATGTTGGCGTGACCAGCAGGTGGTTCCAGCCAGCCCGGCAGGTGATTCCGGAGTGTCTCCCGTGTGGTTCTGGCGTAGCTGGCAGGTGATTCTGGCGTATCCAGCAGGTGGTTCTGGGGAGTGGATCAGGTGGTGCCGGCATACTCGGCAGGTGGTAACGGCGTGTCCGGAACATGGTTCTGGCAAGTCTGAGAGGTGGTTCCGGCATGCCCGACAGGTGATTCCGGAGTGTTCGCCAAGTGGTTCTGGCGTAGCCGGCAGGTCATTATGCATGTCTGGCAGTGGTTCCGGCGAGTCGAGCCGGTGGTTCCGGCGTATCCAACAGTGGTTTCCGGTCTGTCCGGCAGGTGGTTCTGGCGTGACCGGCACGAGGTTCTGGCACGTCTGAGAGTTGGTTCCGGCATGCCCGACAGGTGATTCCGGAGTGTCCGCCACGTGGTTCTGGCGTACCCGGCAGGTGATTTTGGCGTGTCTGGCAGGTGTTTCTTGCAAGTCGAGCATTTGGCTCAGGCATGCTCAGCAGGTGCTACCGGCATGTCTGTCATGTGGTTCTGGTGTGTCTGAGAGCTGGTTCTGGCATGTCCGGCAGATGATTCCGGAGTGTCCACCAAGTGGTTGTGGCATACCCGGAAGGTGATTTTAGCGTGTCAGGTAGGTGGTTCCGGCGAGTCGAGCAGGTGGTTCTGGCGTGCTCGGCAGGTGCTTCCGGTGTCATTGGCATGTGGATCCGGCATGTCTGAGAGGTGGTTCCGGCATGCCCGGCAGGTGGTTCCGGAGTGTCTGCCGAGTAGTTCTGGAGCCAGGCCGGAATGTGATTCCGAAGAGTTCACCAAATGGTTGTGGCGTAGCTGGCAGGTGATTTTGGCGTGTCCAGCATGTGGTTCCGGCGAGCTCGGCAGGTGGTACCAGCATGTCCGGAACATGGTTCTGGCACCTCTGAGAGGTGGTTCCGGCATGCACGGCAGGTGGTTCCGGAGTGTCTGCCGAGTGGTTCTGGCGTAGCCGGCAGGTGATTTTGGCGTGTCCAGCAGGTGGTTTTGGCGAGTCGAGCAGGTGGTTCTGGCGTGTTTGGCAGGTGCTTCCGGTGTCATTGGCATGTGGTTCCGGCATGTCTGAGAGGTGGTTCCGCCATGCCCGGCAGGTGATTCCGGAGTGTCCGGCATGTGGTTCTGGCACCTCTGAGAGGTGGTTCCGGCATGCCCGGCAGTTGGTTGCGGAGTGTCTGCCGAGCGGTTCAGGTGATTCTGGCGTATCCAGCAGGTGGTTCTGGGGAGTGGATCAGGTGGTTCCGGCATACTCGGCAGGTGGTACCGGCGTGTCCGGAACATGGTTCTGGCAAGTCTGACAGGTGGTTCCGGCATGCCCGACAGGTGATTCCGGAGTGTTCGCCAAGTGGTTCTGGCGTAGCCGGCAGGTCATTTTGCATGTCTGGCGGTGGTTCCGGCGAGTCGAGCCGGTGGTTCCGGCGTATCCAGCAGTGGTTTCCGGTCTGTCCGGCAGGTGGTTCTGGCGTGACCGGCACGAGGTTCTGGCACGTCTGAGAGTTGGTTCCGGCATGCCCGACAGGTGATTCCGGAGTGTCCGCCACGTGGTTCTGGCGTACCCGGCAGGTGATTTTGGCGTGTCTGGCAGGTGTTTCTTGCAAGTCGAGCATTTGGCTCAGGCATGCTCAGCAGGTGCTTCCGGCGTGTCTGGCACGTGGTTCTGGTGTGTCTGAGATCTGGTTCTGGCATGTCCGGCAGATGATTCCGGAGTGTCCACCAAGTGGTTGTGGCATACCCGGCAGGTGATTTTAGCGTGTCAGGCAGGTGGTTCGGCAAGTCCAGTAGGTGGTTCTGGCGTGCTCGTCAGGTGGTTCGTGCGTGTCCGGCAGGTGGTTCCGGCATGCCCGGCAGGTGATACCGGAGTCTCCGGCATTTGGTTCTGGCACCTCTGAGAGGTGGTTCCGGAATGCCTGGCATGTGATTCCGGAGTGTCTGCCGAGTGGTTCTGGCATAGCCGGCAGGTGATTTTGGCGTGTCCAGCAGGTGGTTTTGGTGAGTCGAGCAGGTGGTTCTGGCGTGCTCGGCAGGTGCTTCCGGTGTCATTGGCATCTGGTTCCGGCATGTCTGAGAGGTGGTTCCGCCATGCCCGGCAGGTGATTCCGGAGTGTTCGCCAAGTGGTTCTGGCGTAGCCGGCAGGTGATTTTGCATGTCCGGCAATGGTTCCGTCGAGTCGAGCCGGTGGTTCCGGCATGTCCGGCAGGTGGTTCCGGCACGCCCGGCAGGTGATTCCGGAGTGTCTGGCATGTGGTTCTGGCACCTCTGAGAGGTGGTTCCGGCATGCCCGGCAGGTGATACCAGAGTGTTCGCCAAGTGGTTCTGGCGTAGCCGGCAGGTGATTTTGCATGTCCGGCAATGGTTCCGGCGAGCCGAGCCGGTGGTTCCGGAATGTCCGGCAGGTGGTTCCGGCATGTCCAGCACGTGGTTCCAGCATGCCCGGCAGGTGATTCCGGAGTGTCCGGCATGTGGTTCTGGCACCTCTGTGAGGTGGTTCCGGCATGCCCGGCACGTGATACCAGAGTGTCCGGCATGTGGTTCTGGCACCTCTGAGAGGTGGTTCCGGCATGCCCGGCAGGTGGTTCCGGACTGTCTGCCGAGTGGTTCTGGCGTAGTCGGCAGGTGATTCTGGTGTGTCCAGCAGGTGGTTCTGGGGAGTGGATCATGTGGTTCCGGCATACTTGGCAGGTGCTACCGTCGTGTCCGGAACATGGTTCTGGCAAGTCTGAGAGGCGGTTCCGGCATCCCCGACAGGTGATTCCGGAGTGTTTGCCAAGTGGTTCTGGCGTAGCCGGCAGGTCATTTTGCATGTCCGGCAGTGATTCCGGCGAGTCGAGCCGGTCGTTCTGGCATGTCCGGCAGGTGGTTCTGGGGTGACCGGCACGAGGTTCTGGCACGCCTGAGAGTTCGTTCCGCCATGCCCGACAGGTGATTCCGGAGTGTCCGCCACGTGGTTCTGGCGTACCCGGCAGCTGATTTTGGCGTGTCTGGCAGGTGTTTCTTGCAAGTCGAGCATTTGGCTCAGGCATTCTCAGCAGGTGCTTCCGGCGTGTCTGGCACGTGGTTCTGGTGTGTCTGAGAGCTGGTTCTGGCATGTCCGGCAGATGATTCCGGAGTGTCCACCAAGTGGTTGTGGCATACCTGGCAGGTGATTTTAGCGTGTCAGGTAGGTGGTTCCAGCGAGTCGAGTAGGTGGTTCCGGCGTGCTCGGCAGGTGGTTCAGGCGGGTCTGGCAGGTGGTTTCGGTCTGTTCGGGGTGTGGTTCCGGCATCTCAGGCACATGGTTCTGGCACATCTGAGAGGTGGTTCCGGCCGGCCCGACAGGTGTTTCCATGGTGTCCGCCAAGTGGTTCTGGCGTAGCTGAAAGGTGATGTTGGCGTGAACGGCAGGTGGTTCCAGCCAGCCCGGCAGGTGATTCCGGAGTGTCTGCCGAGTGGTTCTGCAGTAGCCGGCAGGTGATTTTGGCGTGTCCAGCAGGTGGTTCCGGCGAGCTCGGCAGGTGGTACCGGCGTGTCCGGAACATGGTTCTGGCACGTCTGAGAGATGGTTCCGGCATGCCCGGCAGGTGACTCCGGAGTCTCCGGCATGTGGTTCTGGCACCTCTGAGAGGTGTTTTCTGCATGCCCGGCAGGTGGTTCCGGAGTGTCTGCCGAATGGTTCTGGCGTAGCCGGCAGGTGATTCTGGCGTGTCCAGCAGGTGGTTCTGGGGAGTGGATCAGGCGGTTTCGGCATACTCGGCAGGTTGTACCGGCGTGTCCAGAACATGGTTCTGGCGAGTCTGAGAGGTGGTTCCGGCCGGCCCGACATGTGTTTCCCTGGTGTCCGCCAAGTGGTTCTGGCATAGCTGGCAGGTGATGTTGGCATGACCGGCAGGTGGTTCCAGGCAGCCCGGCATGTGATTCCGGAGTGTCTGCCGAGTGGTTCTGGCATAGCCGGCAGGTGATTTTGGCGTGTCCAGCAGGTGGTTTTGGTGAGTCGAGCAGGTGGTTCTGGCGTGCTCGGCAGGTGCTTCCGGTGTCATTGGCATCTGGTTCCGGCATGTCTGAGAGGTGGTTCCGCCATGCCCGGCAGGTGATTCCGGAGTGTTCGCCAAGTGGTTCTGGCGTAGCCGGCAGGTGATTTTGCATGTCCGGCAATGGTTCCGGCGAGTCGAGCCGGTGGTTCCGGCATGTCCGGCAGGTGGTTCCGGCACGCCCGGCAGGTGATTCCGGAGTGTCTGGCATGTGGTTCTGGCACCTCTGAGAGGTGGTTCCGGCATGCCCGGCAGGTGATACCAGAGTGTTCGCCAAGTGGTTCTGGCGTAGCCGGCAGGTGATTTTGCATGTCCGGCAATGGTTCCGGCGAGCCGAGCCGGTGGTTCCGGAATGTCCGGCAGGTGGTTCCGGCATGTCCGGCAGGTGGTTCCGGCATGTCCAGCACGTGGTTCCAGCATGCCCGGCAGGTGATTCCGGAGTGTCCGGCATGTGGTTCTGGCACCTCTTAGAGGTGGTTCCGGCATGCCCGGCACGTGATACCAGAGTGTCCGGCATGTGGTTCTGGCACCTCTGAGAGGTGGTTCCGGCATGCCCGGCAGGTGGTTCCGGACTGTCTGCCGAGTGGTTCTGGCGTAGTCGGCAGGTGATTCTGGTGTGTCCAGCAGGTGGTTCTGGGGAGTGGATCATGTGGTTCCGGCATACTCGGCAGGTGCTACCGTCGTGTCCGGAACATGGTTCTGGCAAATCTGAGAGGCGGTTCCGGCATCCCCGACAGGTGATTCCGGAGTGTTTGCCAAGTGGTTCTGGCGTAGCCGGCAGGTCATTTTGCATGTCCGGCAGTGATTCCGGCGAGTCGAGCCGGTCGTTCTGGCGTGTCCGGCAGGTGGTTCTGGGGTGACCGGCACGAGGTTCTGGCACGCCTG
The DNA here is from genome assembly GCF_041296265.1 of Equus caballus. Taxonomy (NCBI): domain Eukaryota; kingdom Metazoa; phylum Chordata; class Mammalia; order Perissodactyla; family Equidae; genus Equus; species Equus caballus. Next base: position 8,074,876 of record NC_091707.1, on the reverse strand, counting down.
AGAGTTCGTTCCGCCATGCCCGACAGGTGATTCCGGAGTGTCCGCCACGTGGTTCTGGCGTACCCGGCAGGTGATTTTGGCGTGTCTGGCAGGTGTTTCTTGCAAGTCGAGCATTTGGCTCAGGCATTCTCAGCAGGTGCTTCCGGCGTGTCTGGCACGTGGTTCTGGTGTGTCTGAGAGCTGGTTCTGGCATGTCCGGCAGATGATTCCGGAGTGTCCACCAAGTGGTTGTGGCATACCTGGCAGGTGATTTTAGCGTGTCAGGTAGGTGGTTCCAGCGAGTCGAGTAGGTGGTTCCGGCGTGCTCGGCAGGTGGTTCAGGCGGGTCTGGCAGGTGGTTTCGGTCTGTTCGGGGTGTGGTTCCGGCATCTCAGGCACATGGTTCTGGCACATCTGAGAGGTGGTTCCGGCCGGCCCGACAGGTGTTTCCATGGTGTCCGCCAAGTGGTTCTGGCATAGCTGGCAGGTGATGTTGGCGTGACCGGCAGGTGGTTCCAGCCAGCCCGGCAGGTGATTCCGAAGAGTTCACCAAATGGTGGTGGCGTAGCCGGCAGGTGATTTTGGCGTGTCCAGCAGGTGGTTTTGGCGAGTCGAGCAGGTGGTTCTGGCGTGCTCGGCAGGTGCTTCCGGTGTCATTGGCATGTGGTTCCGGCATGTCTGAGAGGTGGCTCCGCCATGCCCGGCAGGTGATTCCGGAGTGTTCGCCAAGTGGTTCTGGCGTAGCCGGCAGGTGATTTTGCATGTCCGGCAATGGTTCCGGCGAGTCGAGCCTGTGGTTCCGGAATGTCCGGCAGGTGGTTCCGACATGTCCGGCAAGTGGTTCCAGCATGTTTAGCACCTGGTTCCAGTATGCCCGGCAGGTGATTCCGGAGTGTCCGGCATGTGGTACTGGCACCTCTGAGAGGTGGTTCCGGCATGCCCGGCAGGTGATACCGGAGTGTCCGGCATTTGGTTCTGGCACCTCTGAGATGTGGTTCCGGAATGCCTGGCATGTGATTCCGGAGTGTCTGCCGAGTGGTACTGGCGTAGCCGGCAGTTGATTTTGGCGTGTCCACTAGGTGGTTCTGGGGAGTGGAGCAGCTGGTTCCGGCATACTCGGCAGGTGGTACCGCCGTGTCCAGAACATGGTTCTGACAAGTCTGAGAGGTGGTTACGGCACGCCCGACAGGTGATTCCGGAGCATCCGCCAAGAGTTTCTGGCGTACCCGGCAGGTGATTTTGGCATGTCCGACAGGTGTTTCTTGCGAGTCGAGCAGGTGGCTCAGGCATGCTCAGCTGGTGCTTCCGGCGTCTCTGGCACGTGGTTCTGGTGTGTCTGAGAGCTGGTTCTGGCATGTCCGGCAGATGATTCCGGAGTGTCCACCAAGTGGTTCTGGTAGACCTGGCAGGTGATTTTGGCGTGTCAGGAAGGTGGTTCCGGCTAGTTGAGCAGGTGGATCAGGCGTGCTCGCCAGGGGGTTCAGGCGGGTCTGGCAGGTGGTTTCGGTCTGTTCGGGGAGTGGTTCCGGCATCTCAGGCACATGGTTCTGGCACGTCTGAGAGGTGGTTCCGGCCGGCCCGACAGGTGTTTCCATGGTGTCCGCCAAGTGGTTCTGGCGTAGCTGAAAGGTGATGTTGGCGTGAACGGCAGGTGGTTCCAGCCAGCCCGGCAGGTGATTCCGGAGTGTCTGCCGAGTGGTTCTGCAGTAGCCGGCAGGTGATTTTGGCGTGTCCAGCAGGTGGTTCCGGCGAGCTCGGCAGGTGGTACCGGCGTGTCCGGAACATGGTTCTGGCACGTCTGAGAGATGGTTCCGGCATGCCCGGCAGGTGACTCCGGAGTCTCCGGCATGTGGTTCTGGCACCTCTGAGAGGTGTTTTCTGCATGCCCGGCAGGTGGTTCCGGAGTGTCTGCCGAATGGTTCTGGCGTAGCCGGCAGGTGATTCTGGCGTGTCCAGCAGGTGGTTCTGGGGAGTGGATCAGGCGGTTTCGGCATACTCGGCAGGTTGTACCGGCGTGTCCAGAACATGGTTCTGGCGAGTCTGAGAGGTGGTTCCGGCCGGCCCGACATGTGTTTCCCTGGTGTCCGCCAAGTGGTTCTGGCATAGCTGGCAGGTGATGTTGGCATGACCGGCAGGTGGTTCCAGGCAGCCCGGCATGTGATTCCGGAGTGTCTGCCGAGTGGTTCTGGCATAGCCGGCAGGTGATTTTGGCGTGTCCAGCAGGTGGTTTTGGTGAGTCGAGCAGGTGGTTCTGGCGTGCTCGGCAGGTGCTTCCGGTGTCATTGGCATCTGGTTCCGGCATGTCTGAGAGGTGGTTCCGCCATGCCCGGCAGGTGATTCCGGAGTGTTCGCCAAGTGGTTCTGGCGTAGCCGGCAGGTGATTTTGCATGTCCGGCAATGGTTCCGGCGAGTCGAGCCGGTGGTTCCGGCATGTCCGGCAGGTGGTTCCGGCACGCCCGGCAGGTGATTCCGGAGTGTCTGGCATGTGGTTCTGGCACCTCTGAGAGGTGGTTCCGGCATGCCCGGCAGGTGATACCAGAGTGTTCGCCAAGTGGTTCTGGCGTAGCCGGCAGGTGATTTTGCATGTCCGGCAATGGTTCCGGCGAGCCGAGCCGGTGGTTCCGGAATGTCCGGCAGGTGGTTCCGGCATGTCCGGCAGGTGGTTCCGGCATGTCCAGCACGTGGTTCCAGCATGCCCGGCAGGTGATTCCGGAGTGTCCGGCATGTGGTTCTGGCACCTCTTAGAGGTGGTTCCGGCATGCCCGGCACGTGATACCAGAGTGTCCGGCATGTGGTTCTGGCACCTCTGAGAGGTGGTTCCGGCATGCCCGGCAGGTGGTTCCGGACTGTCTGCCGAGTGGTTCTGGCGTAGTCGGCAGGTGATTCTGGTGTGTCCAGCAGGTGGTTCTGGGGAGTGGATCATGTGGTTCCGGCATACTCGGCAGGTGCTACCGTCGTGTCCGGAACATGGTTCTGGCAAATCTGAGAGGCGGTTCCGGCATCCCCGACAGGTGATTCCGGAGTGTTTGCCAAGTGGTTCTGGCGTAGCCGGCAGGTCATTTTGCATGTCCGGCAGTGATTCCGGCGAGTCGAGCCGGTCGTTCTGGCGTGTCCGGCAGGTGGTTCTGGGGTGACCGGCACGAGGTTCTGGCACGCCTGAGAGTTCGTTCCGCCATGCCCGACAGGTGATTCCGGAGTGTCCGCCACGTGGTTCTGGCGTACCCGGCAGGTGATTTTGGCGTGTCTGGCAGGTGTTTCTTGCAAGTCGAGCATTTGGCTCAGGCATTCTCAGCAGGTGCTTCCGGCGTGTCTGGCACGTGGTTCTGGTGTGTCTGAGAGCTGGTTCTGGCATGTCCGGCAGATGATTCCGGAGTGTCCACCAAGTGGTTGTGGCATACCTGGCAGGTGATTTTAGCGTGTCAGGTAGGTGGTTCCAGCGAGTCGAGTAGGTGGTTCCGGCGTGCTCGGCAGGTGGTTCAGGCGGGTCTGGCAGGTGGTTTCGGTCTGTTCGGGGTGTGGTTCCGGCATCTCAGGCACATGGTTCTGGCACATCTGAGAGGTGGTTCCGGCCGGCCCGACAGGTGTTTCCATGGTGTCCGCCAAGTGGTTCTGGCATAGCTGGCAGGTGATGTTGGCGTGACCGGCAGGTGGTTCCAGCCAGCCCGGCAGGTGATTCCGAAGAGTTCACCAAATGGTGGTGGCGTAGCCGGCAGGTGATTTTGGCGTGTCCAGCAGGTGGTTTTGGCGAGTCGAGCAGGTGGTTCTGGCGTGCTCGGCAGGTGCTTCCGGTGTCATTGGCATGTGGTTCCGGCATGTCTGAGAGGTGGCTCCGCCATGCCCGGCAGGTGATTCCGGAGTGTTCGCCAAGTGGTTCTGGCGTAGCCGGCAGGTGATTTTGCATGTCCGGCAATGGTTCCGGCGAGTCGAGCCTGTGGTTCCGGAATGTCCGGCAGGTGGTTCCGACATGTCCGGCAAGTGGTTCCAGCATGTTTAGCACCTGGTTCCAGTATGCCCGGCAGGTGATTCCGGAGTGTCCGGCATGTGGTACTGGCACCTCTGAGAGGTGGTTCCGGCATGCCCGGCAGGTGATACCGGAGTGTCCGGCATTTGGTTCTGGCACCTCTGAGATGTGGTTCCGGAATGCCTGGCATGTGATTCCGGAGTGTCTGCCGAGTGGTACTGGCGTAGCCGGCAGTTGATTTTGGCGTGTCCACTAGGTGGTTCTGGGGAGTGGAGCAGCTGGTTCCGGCATACTCGGCAGGTGGTACCGCCGTGTCCAGAACATGGTTCTGACAAGTCTGAGAGGTGGTTACGGCACGCCCGACAGGTGATTCCGGAGCATCCGCCAAGAGTTTCTGGCGTACCCGGCAGGTGATTTTGGCATGTCCGACAGGTGTTTCTTGCGAGTCGAGCAGGTGGCTCAGGCATGCTCAGCTGGTGCTTCCGGCGTCTCTGGCACGTGGTTCTGGTGTGTCTGAGAGCTGGTTCTGGCATGTCCGGCAGATGATTCCGGAGTGTCCACCAAGTGGTTCTGGTAGACCTGGCAGGTGATTTTGGCGTGTCAGGAAGGTGGTTCCGGCTAGTTGAGCAGGTGGATCAGGCGTGCTCGCCAGGGGGTTCAGGCGGGTCTGGCAGGTGGTTTCGGTCTGTTCGGGGAGTGGTTCCGGCATCTCAGGCACATGGTTCTGGCACGTCTGAGAGGTGGTTCCGGCCGGCCCGACAGGTGTTTCCATGGTGTCCGCCAAGTGGTTCTGGCGTAGCTGAAAGGTGATGTTGGCGTGAACGGCAGGTGGTTCCAGCCAGCCCGGCAGGTGATTCCGGAGTGTCTGCCGAGTGGTTCTGCAGTAGCCGGCAGGTGATTTTGGCGTGTCCAGCAGGTGGTTCCGGCGAGCTCGGCAGGTGGTACCGGCGTGTCCGGAACATGGTTCTGGCACGTCTGAGAGATGGTTCCGGCATGCCCGGCAGGTGACTCCGGAGTCTCCGGCATGTGGTTCTGGCACCTCTGAGAGGTGTTTTCTGCATGCCCGGCAGGTGGTTCCGGAGTGTCTGCCGAATGGTTCTGGCGTAGCCGGCAGGTGATTCTGGCGTGTCCAGCAGGTGGTTCTGGGGAGTGGATCAGGCGGTTCCGGCATACTCGGCAGGTTGTACCGGCGTGTCCAGAACATGGTTCTGGCAAGTCTGAGAGGTGGTTCCGGCCGGCCCGATATGTGTTTCCATGGTGTCCGCCAAGTGGTTCTGGCATAGCTGGCAGGTGATGTTGGCGTGACCGGCAGGTGGTTCCAGCCGGCCCGGCAGGTGATTCCGAAGAGTTCCCCAAATGGTTGTGGCGTAGCCGGCAGGTGATTTTCGTGTGTCCAGCAGGTGGTTTTGGCGGGTCGAGCAGGTGGTTCTGGCGTGCTCGGCAGCTGCTTCCGGAGTCATTGGCATGTGTTTCCGGCATGTCTGAGAGGTGGTTCCGCCATGCCCGGCAGGTGATTCCGGAGTGTTCGCCAAGTGATTCTGGCGTAGCCGGCAGGTGATTTTGCATGTCCGGCTATGGTTCCGGCGAGTCGGGCCGGTGGTTCCGGCATGTCCGGCAGGTGGTTCCGGCATGCCCGGCAGGTGATTCCGGAGTGTCCGGCATGTGGTTCTGGCACCTCTGAGAGGTGGTTCCGGCATGCCCGTCATGTGATACCGGAGTGTTCGCCAAGTAGTTCTGGCGTAGCCGGCAGGTGATTTTACATGTCCGGCATTATTTCCGGCGAGTCGAGCCGGTGGTTCCGGAATGTCCGGGTGGTGGTTCCGGCATGTCCGGCAGGTGGTTCCGGCATGCCCGAGAGGTGATTTCGGAGTGTTTGCCAAGTGGTTCTGGCGTAGCCGGCAGGTCATTTTGCATGTCCGGCGGTGGTTCCGGCGAGTCGAGCCTGTGGTTCCGGCGTAGCCGGCAGTTGATTTTGGCGTGTCCACTAGGTGGTTCTGGGGAGTGGAGCAGCTGGTTCCGGCACGCCCGACAGGTGATTCCGGAGCGTCCGCCAAGTGTATCTGGCGTACCCGGCAGGTGACTTTAGCATGTCCGACAGGTGTTTCTTGCGAGTCGAGCAGGTGGCTCAGGCATGCTCAGCTGGTGCTTCCGGCGTCTCTGGCACGTGGTTCTGGTGTGTCTGAGAGCTGGTTCTGGCATGTCCGGCAGATGATTCCGGAGTGTCCACCAAGTGGTTCTGGTAGACCTGGCAGGTGATTTTGGCGTGTCAGGAAGGTGGTTCCGGCTAGTTGAGCAGGTGGATCAGGCGTGCTCGCCAGTGGGTTCAGGCGGGTCTGGCAGGTGTTTTCGGTCTGTTCGGGGAGTGGTTCCGGCATCTCAGGCTCATGGTTCTGTCAAGTCTGAGAGGTGGTTCCGGCCGGCTCGACAGGTGTTTCCATAGTGTCCGCCAAGTGGTTCTGGCGTAGCTGAAAGGTGATGTTGGCGTCACCAGCAGGTGGTTCCAGCAAGCCCGGCAGGTGATTCCGAAGAGTTCACCAAATGGGTGTGGCGTAGCCGGCAGGTGATTTTGGCGTGTCCAGCAGGTGGTTCCGGCGAGCTCGGCAGGTAGTACCAGCGTGTCCGGAACCTGGTTCTGGCAAGTCTGAGAGATGGTTCCGGCATGCCAGTCAGGTGATTCCGGAGTGTCCGGCATGTGGTTCTGGCACCTCTGAGAGGTGGTTCCGGCATGCCCGGCAGGTGATTCCGGAGTGTCTGGCATGTGGTTCTGGCACCTCTGAGAGGTGGTTCCGGCATGCCCGGCAGGTGGTTCCGGCATGCCCGGCATGTGATTCCAGAGTGTCTGCCGAGTGGTTCTGGCGTAGCCGGCAGTTGATTTTGGCGTGTCCACTAGGTGGTTCTGGGGAGTGGATCAGCTGGTTCCGGCATACTCGGCAGGTGGTACTGGCGTGTCCAGAACATGGTTCTGGCAAGTCTGAGAGGTGGTTCCGGCACGCCCGACAGGTGATTCCGGAGCGTCCGCCAAGTGTTTCTGGCGTACCCGGCAGGTGATTTTCGCCTGTCCGACAGTTGTATCTTGCGAGTCGAGCAGGTGGCTCAGGCATGCTCAGCTGGTGCTTCCGGCGTCTCTGGCACGTGGTTCTGGTGTGTCTGACAGCTGGTTCTGGCATCTCCGGCAGATGATTCCGGAGTGTCCACCAAGTGGTTCTTGTATACCTGGCAGGTGATTTTTGCGTGTCAGGAAGTTGGTTCCGGCTAGTTGAGCAGGTGGATCTGGGGTGCTGGCCAGGGGTTTCAGGCGGGTCTGGCAGGTGGTTTCGGTCTGTTCGGGGAGTGGTTCCGGCATCTCGGCTCATGGTTCTGGCACGTCTGAGAGGTGGTTCCGGCCGGCCCGACAGGTGTTTCCGGAGTGTCTGCCGAGTGGTTCTGGCGTAGCCGGCAGGTGATTTTGGCGTGTCCAGAAGGTGGTTCCGGCGAGCTCGGCAGGTGGTACCAGCGTGTCCGGAACATGGTTCTGGCACGTCTGAGAGATGGTTCAGGCATGCCCGGCAGGTGATTCCGGAGAGTCCGGCATGTGGTTCCGGCACCTCTGAGAGGTGGTTCCGGCATGCCCGGCAGGTGGTTCCGGAGTGTCTGCCGAGTTGTTCTGGCGTAGTCGGCAGGTGATTCTTTCGTGTCCAGCCAGTGGTTCTGTGGAGCGGTTCAGGTGGTTCCGGCATACTCGGCAGGTGGTACCGGCGTGTCCGGAACATGGTTCTGGCACGTCTGATAGGTGGTTCCGGCCGGCCCGACAGGTGTTTCCATGGTGTCCGCCAAGTGGTTCTGGCATAGCTGGCAGGTGATGTTGGCGTGACCAGCAGGTGGTTCCAGCCAGCCCTGCAGGTGATTCCGAAGTGTTCACCGAATGGTTGAGGCGTAGCCGGAAGGTGATTTTGGCATGTCCAGCAGGTGGTTTTGGCGAGTCGATCATGTGGTTCTGGCGTGCTCGGCAGGTGCTTCCGGTGTCATTGGCATGTGGTTCCGGCATGTCTGAGAGGTGGTTCCGCCATGCCCGGCAGGTGATTCCGGAGTGTTCCCCAAGTGGTTCTGGCATAGCCGGCAGGTGATTTTGCATGTCCGGCAATGGTTCTGGCGAGTCGAGCCGGTGGTTCCGGCATGTCCGGCAGGTGGTTCCGGCATGCCCGGCAGGTGATTCCGGAGTGTCCGGCATGGGGTTCCAGCATGCCCGGCAGGTGATTCCGGAGTGTACGGCATGTGGTTCTGGCACCTCTGAGAGGTGGTTCCGGCATGCCCGGCAGGTGATACCGGAGTCTCCGGCATTTGGCTCTGGCACCTCTGAGAGGTGGTTCCGGAATGCCTGGCCTGTGATTCCGGAGTGTCTGCCGAGTGGTTCTGGCGTAGCCGGCAGTTGATTTTGGCGTGTCCACTACGTGGTTGTGGGGAGTGGATCAGCTGGTTCCGGCATACTCGGCAGGTTGTACCGGCGTGTCCAGAACATGGTTCTGGCAAGTCTGAGAGGTGGTTCCGGCACGCCCGACAGGTGATTCCGGAGCATCCGCCAAGTGTTTCTGGCGTACCCGGCAGGTGATTTTGGCATGTCCGACAGGTGTTCCTTGCAAGTCGATCAGGTGGCTCAGGCATGCTCAGCTGGTGCTTCCGGCGTCTCTGGCACGTGGTTGTGGTGTGTCTGAGAGCTGGTTCTGGCATGTCCGGCAGATTTTTCCGGAGTGTCCACAAAGTGGTTGTGGCATACCCGGCAGGTGATTTTAGCGTGTCAGGTAGGTGGTTCCAGCGAGTCGAGTAGGTGGTTCCAGCGTGCTCGGCAGCTGGTTCAGGCGGGTCTGGCAGGTTGTTTCGGTCTCTTTGGGGTGTGGTTCCGGCATCTCAGGCACATGGTTCTGGCACGTGTGAGAGGTGGTTCCGGCCGGCCCGACAGGTGTTTCCATGGTGTCCGCCAAGTGGTTCGGGCATAGCTGGCAGATGATGTTGGCGTGACCGGCAGGTGGTTCCAGCCAGCCCGGCAGGTGATTCCGGAGTGTCTGCCGTGTGGTTCTGGCATAGCTGGCAGGTGATTTTGGCGTGTCCAGCAGGTGGTTCCGGCGAGCTCGGCAGGTGGTACCAGCGTGTCCGGAACATGGTTCTGGCACGTCTGATAGGTGGTTCCGGCCGGCCCGACAGGTGTTTCCATGGTGTCCGCCAAGTGGTTCTGGCATAGCTGGCAGGTGATGTTGGCGTGACCGGCAGGTGGTTCCAGCCAGCCCGGCAGGTGATTCCGAAGTGTTCACCAAATGGTTGAGGCGTAGCCGGAAGGTGATTTTGGCATGTCCAGCAGGTGGTTTTGGCGAGTCGATCATGTGGTTCTGGCGTGCTCGGCAGGTGCTTCCGGTGTCATTGGCATGTGGTTCCGGCATGTCTGAGAGGTGGTTCCGCCATGCCCGGCAGGTGATTCCGGAGTGTTCCCCAAGTGGTTCTGGCATAGCCGGCAGGTGATTTTGCATGTCCGGCAATGGTTCTGGCGAGTCGAGCTGGTGGTTCCGGCATGTCCGGCAGGTGGTTCCGGCATGCCCGGCAGGTGATTCCGGAGTGTCCGGCTTGTGGTTCCAGCATGCCCGGCAGGTGATTCCGGAGTGTACGGCATGTGGTTCTGGCACCTCTGAGAGGTGGTTCCGGCATGCCCGGCAGGTTATTCCGGAGTGTCCGGCATGTGGTTCTGGCACCTCTGAGAGGTGGTTCCGGAATGCCTGGCATGTGATTCCGGAGTGTCTGAGGTTTGGTTCTGGCGTAGCTGGCAGGTGATTTTGGCGTGTCCAGCAGGTGGTTCCGGCGAGCTCGGCAGGTGGTACCAGCGTGTCCGGATCATGGTTATGGCACGTCTGATAGATGGTTCCGGCATGCCAGGCAGGTGATACGGGAGTGTCCGGCATGTGGTTCTGGCACCTCTGAGAGGTGGTTCCGGCATGCCCGGCAGGTGATTCTGGAGTGTTCGGCATGTGGTTCTGGCACCTCTGAGAGGTGGTTCCGGAATGCCTGGCCTGTGATTCCGGAGTGTGTGCCGACTGGTTCTGGCGTAGCCGGCAGGTGATTTTGGCGTGTCTGGCAGGTGTTTCTTGCAAGTCAAGCATTTGGCTCAGGCATGCTCAGCTGGTGCTTCCGGCGTCTCTGGCACGTGGTTGTGGTGTGTCTGAGAGCTGGTTCTGGCATGTCCGGCAGATGATTCCGGAGTGTCCACCAAGTGGTTCTGGTATACCTGGAAGGTGATTTTGGCGTGTCAGGAAGTTGGTTCCGGCTAGTTGAGCAGGTGGATCAGGCGTTCTTGCCAGGGGATTCAGGCGGGTCTGGCAGGTGGTTTCGGTCTGTTCGGGGAGTGGTTCCGGCATCTCAGGCTCATGGTTCTGGCACGTCTGTGAGGTGATTCCGGCCGGCCCGACAGGTGTTTCCATGGTGTCCGCCAAGTGGTTCTGGCACAGCTGGCATGTGATATTGGCGTGACCGGCAGGTGGTTCCAGCCAGCCCGGCAGGAGATTCCGGAGTGTCTGCCGTGTGGTTCTGGCGTAGCCGGCACATGATTTTGGCGTGTCCAGCAGGTGGTTCCGGCATGCCCGGCAGGTGATTCGGGAGTGTCCGGCCTGTGGTTCTGGCACCTGTGAGAGGTGGTTCCGGCAAGCCAGGCAGGTGAATCTGGAGTGTTCGGCAAGTGGTTCTGGAACCTCTGAGAGGTGGTTCTGGCATGCCCGGCAGGTGGTTCCGGAGTGTCTCCCGAGTGGTTCTGGCGTACTCGGCAGGTGATTCTGGCGTGTCCAGCAGGTGGTTCTGGGGAGTGGATCAGTTGTTTCCGGCATACTTGGCAGGTGGTACCGGCGTGTAAGGAACATGGTTCTGGCAAGTCTGAGAGGCGGTTCCGGCATGCCCGACAGGTGATTCCATGGTGTCCGCCAAGTGGTTCTGGCATAGCTGGCATGTGATATTGGCGTGACCGGCAGGTGGTTCCAGCAAGCCCGGCAGGTGATTCCGAAGAGTTCACCAAATGGTTGTGGCGTAGCCGGCAGGTGATTTTGGCGTGTCCAGCAGGTGGTTTTCGCGAGTCGAGCAGGTGGTTCTGGCGTGCTCGGCAGGTGCTTCCGGTGTCATTGGCATGTGGTTCCGGCATGTCTGAGAGGTGGTTCCGCCATGCCCGGCAGGTGATTCCGGAGTGTTCGCCAAGTGGTTCTGGCATAGCCGGCAGGTGATTTTGCATGTCCGGCAATGGTTACGGCTAGTCGAGCCGGTGGTTCCGGCATGTCCAGCAGGTGGTTCCAGCATGCCCGGCAGGTGATTCCGGAGTGTCCGGCATGTGGTTCTGGCACCTCTGAGAGGTGGTTCCAGCATGCCCGGCAGGAGATACCGGAGTGTCCAGCATGTGGTTCTGGCACGTGTGAGAGGTGGTTCTGGAATGCCCGGCATGTGATTCCGGAGTGTCTGCCGAGTGGTTCTGGCGTAGCCGGCAGGTGATTTTGGCCTGTCCAGCAGGTGGTTCCGGCGAGCTCGGCAGGTGGTTCCGGCATGTCCGGGACATGGTTCTGGCACGTCTGAGAGATGGTTCCGGCATGCCCGTCAGGTGATTTCGGAGTGTCCGTCATGTGGTTCTGGCACCTCTGAGAGGTGGTTCCGGCATGCCCGGCAGTTGGTTATGGAGTGTCTGCCGAGTGGTTCTGGCATAGCCGGCAGGTGATTCTGGCGTATCCAGCAGGTGGTTTTGGGGAGTGGATCAGGTGGTTCCGGCATACTCGGCAGGTGGTACCTGCGTGTCCGGAACTTGGTTCTGGCAAGTCTGAGAGGTGGTTCCGGCATGCCCTACAGGTGATTCCCGAGTTTTCGCCAAGTGGTTCTGGCATAGCCGGCAGGTCAGTTTGCATGTCCGGCGGTGGTTCCAGCGAGTCGAGCTGTGGTTCCGGCGTGTCCAGCAGGTGTTTCCGGTCTGGCCGGCAGGTGGTTCTGGCGTGACCGGCACGAGGTTCTAGCACGTCTGAGAGTTGGTTCCGGCATGCCCGACAGGTGTTTCCAGAGTGTCCGGAAGTGGTTCTGGCATAGCTGGCAGGTGATGTTGGCGTGACCGGCAGGTGGTTCCAGCCAGCCCGGCAGGTGATTCCGAAGGGTTCACCAAATGGTTGTGGCGTAGCCGGAAGGTGATTTTGGCATGTCCAGCAGGTGGTTTTGGCGAGTCGAGCAGGTGGTTCTGGCGTGCTCAGCAGGTGCTTCCGGTGTCATTGGCATGTGGTTCCGGCATGTCTGAGAGGTGGTTCTGCCATACCCGGCAGTTGATTCCGGAGTGTTCCCCAAGTGGTTCTGGCATAGCCGGCAGGTGATTTTGCATGTCCGGCAATGGTTCCGGCGAGTCGAGCCGGTGGTTCCGGCATGTCCGGCAGGTGGTTCCGGCATGTCCAGCACGTGGTTCCGGCATGCCCGGCAGGTGATTCCGGAGTGTCCGGCATGTGGTTCTGGCACCTCTGAGAGGTGGTTCCGGCATGCCCGGCACGTGATACCAGAGTGTCCGGCATGTGGTTCTGGCACCTCTGAGAGGTGGTTCCGGCATGCCCGGCAGGTGGTTCCGGACTGTCTGCCGAGTGGTTCTGGCGTAGTCGGCAGGTGATTCTGGTGTGTCCAGCAGGTGGTTCTGGGGAGTGGATCATGTGGTTCCGGCATACTCGGCAGGTGGTACCGTCGTGTCCGGAACATGGTTCTTTCAAGTCTGAGAGGCGGTTCCGGCATCCCCGACAGGTGATTCCGGAGTGTTTCCCAAGTGGTTCTGGCGTAGCCGGCAGGTCATTTTGCATGTCCGGCGGTGATTCCGGCGAGTCGAGCCGGTCGTTCTGGCGTGTCCGGCAGGTGGTTCTGGGGTGACCGGCACGAGGTTCTGGCACGCCTGAGAGTTCGTTCCGCCATGCCCGACAGGTGATTCTGGAGTGTCCGCCACCTGGTTCTGGCGTACCCGGCAGGTGATTTTGGCGTGTCTGGCAGGTGTTTCTTGCAAGTCGAGCATTTGGCTCAGGCATGCTCAGCAGGTGCTTCCTGCGTGTCTGGCACGTGGTTCTGGTGTGTCTGAGAGCTGGTTCTGGCATGTCCGGCAGATGATTCCGGAGTGTCCACCAAGTGGTTGTGGCATACCTGGCAGGTGATTTTAGCGTGTCAGGTAGGTGGTTCCAGCGAGTCGAGTAGGTGGTTCCGGCGTGCTCGGCAGGTGGTTCAGGTGGGTCTGGCAGGTGGTTTCGGTCTGTTCGGGGTGTGGTTCCGGCATCTCAGGCACATGGTTCTGGCACATCTGAGAGGTGGTTCCGGCCGGCCCGACAGGTGTTTCCATGGTGTCCGCCAAGTGGTTCTGGCATAGCTGGCAGGTGATGTTGGCGTGACCGGCAGGTGGTTCCAGCCAGCCCGGCAGGTGATTCCGAAGAGTTCACCAAATGGTGGTGGCGTAGCCGGCAGGTGATTTTGGCGTGTCCAGCAGGTGGTTTTGGCGAGTCGAGCAGGTGGTTCTGGCGTGCTCGGCAGGTGCTTCCGGTGTCATTGGCATGTGGTTCCGGCATGTCTGAGAGGTGGCTCCGCCATGCCCGGCAGGTGATTCCGGAGTGTTCGCCAAGTGGTTCTGGCGTAGCCGGCAGGTGATTTTGCATGTCCGGCAATGGTTCCGGCGAGTCGAGCCTGTGGTTCCGGAATGTCCGGCAGGTGGTTCCGACATGTCCGGCAAGTGGTTCCAGCATGTTTAGCACCTGGTTCCAGTATGCCCGGCAGGTGATTCCGGAGTGTCCGGCATGTGGTACTGGCACCTCTGAGAGGTGGTTCCGGCATGCCCGGCAGGTGATACCGGAGTGTCCGGCATTTGGTTCTGGCACCTCTGAGATGTGGTTCCGGAATGCCTGGCATGTGATTCCGGAGTGTCTGCCGAGTGGTACTGGCGTAGCCGGCAGTTGATTTTGGCGTGTCCACTAGGTGGTTCTGGGGAGTGGAGCAGCTGGTTCCGGCATACTCGGCAGGTGGTACCGCCGTGTCCAGAACATGGTTCTGACAAGTCTGAGAGGTGGTTACGGCACGCCCGACAGGTGATTCCGGAGCATCCGCCAAGAGTTTCTGGCGTACCCGGCAGGTGATTTTGGCATGTCCGACAGGTGTTTCTTGCGAGTCGAGCAGGTGGCTCAGGCATGCTCAGCTGGTGCTTCCGGCGTCTCTGGCACGTGGTTCTGGTGTGTCTGAGAGCTGGTTCTGGCATGTCCGGCAGATGATTCCGGAGTGTCCACCAAGTGGTTCTGGTAGACCTGGCAGGTGATTTTGGCGTGTCAGGAAGGTGGTTCCGGCTAGTTGAGCAGGTGGATCAGGCGTGCTCGCCAGGGGGTTCAGGCGGGTCTGGCAGGTGGTTTCGGTCTGTTCGGGGAGTGGTTCCGGCATCTCAGGCACATGGTTCTGGCACGTCTGAGAGGTGGTTCCGGCCGGCCCGACAGGTGTTTCCATGGTGTCCGCCAAGTGGTTCTGGCGTAGCTGAAAGGTGATGTTGGCGTGAACGGCAGGTGGTTCCAGCCAGCCCGGCAGGTGATTCCGGAGTGTCTGCCGAGTGGTTCTGCAGTAGCCGGCAGGTGATTTTGGCGTGTCCAGCAGGTGGTTCCGGCGAGCTCGGCAGGTGGTACCGGCGTGTCCGGAACATGGTTCTGGCACGTCTGAGAGATGGTTCCGGCATGCCCGGCAGGTGACTCCGGAGTCTCCGGCATGTGGTTCTGGCACCTCTGAGAGGTGTTTTCTGCATGCCCGGCAGGTGGTTCCGGAGTGTCTGCCGAATGGTTCTGGCGTAGCCGGCAGGTGATTCTGGCGTGTCCAGCAGGTGGTTCTGGGGAGTGGATCAGGCGGTTCCGGCATACTCGGCAGGTTGTACCGGCGTGTCCAGAACATGGTTCTGGCAAGTCTGAGAGGTGGTTCCGGCCGGCCCGACATGTGTTTCCCTGGTGTCCGCCAAGTGGTTCTGGCATAGCTGGCAGGTGATGTTGGCGTGACCGGCAGGTGGTTCCAGCCAGCCCGGCATGTGATTCCGGAGTGTCTGCCGAGTGGTTCTGGCGTAGCCGGCAGGTGATTTTGGCGTGTCCAGCAGGTGGTTTTGGTGAGTCGAGCAGGTGGTTCTGGCGTGCTCGGCAGGTGCTTCCGGTGTCATTGGCATCTGGTTCCGGCATGTCTGAGAGGTGGTTCCGCCATGCCCGGCAGGTGATTCCGGAGTGTTCGCCAAGTGGTTCTGGCGTAGCCGGCAGGTGATTTTGCATGTCCGGCAATGGTTCCGGCGAGTCGAGCCGGTGGTTCCGGCATGTCCGGCAGGTGGTTCCGGCACGCCCGGCAGGTGATTCCGGAGTGTCTGGCATGTGGTTCTGGCACCTCTGAGAGGTGGTTCCGGCATGCCCGGCAGGTGATACCAGAGTGTTCGCCAAGTGGTTCTGGCGTAGCCGGCAGGTGATTTTGCATGTCCGGCAATGGTTCCGGCGAGCCGAGCCGGTGGTTCCGGAATGTCCGGCAGGTGGTTCCGGCATGTCCGGCAGGTGGTTCCGGCATGTCCAGCACGTGGTTCCAGCATGCCCGGCAGGTGATTCCGGAGTGTCCGGCATGTGGTTCTGGCACCTCTGAGAGGTGGTTCCGGCATGCCCGGCACGTGATACCAGAGTGTCCGGCATGTGGTTCTGGCACCTCTGAGAGGTGGTTCCGGCATGCCCGGCAGGTGGTTCCGGACTGTCTGCCGAGTGGTTCTGGCGTAGTCGGCAGGTGATTCTGGTGTGTCCAGCAGGTGGTTCTGGGGAGTGGATCATGTGGTTCCGGCATACTCGGCAGGTGCTACCGTCGTGTCCGGAACATGGTTCTGGCAAGTCTGAGAGGCGGTTCCAGCATCCCCGACAGGTGATTCCGGAGTGTTTGCCAAGTGGTTCTGGCGTAGCCGGCAGGTCATTTTGCATGTCCGGCAGTGATTCCGGCGAGTCGAGCCGGTCGTTCTGGCGTGTCCGGCAGGTGGTTCTGGGGTGACCGGCACGAGGTTCTGGCACGCCTGAGAGTTCGTTCCGCCATGCCCGACAGGTGATTCCGGAGTGTCCGCCACGTGGTTCTGGCGTACCCGGCAGGTGATTTTGGCGTGTCTGGCAGGTGTTTCTTGCAAGTCGAGCATTTGGCTCAGGCATTCTCAGCAGGTGCTTCCGGCGTGTCTGGCACGTGGTTCTGGTGTGTCTGAGAGCTGGTTCTGGCATGTCCGGCAGATGATTCCGGAGTGTCCACCAAGTGGTTGTGGCATACCTGGCAGGTGATTTTAGCGTGTCAGGTAGGTGGTTCCAGCGAGTCGAGTAGGTGGTTCCGGCGTGCTCGGCAGGTGGTTCAGGTGGGTCTGGCAGGTGGTTTCGGTCTGTTCGGGGTGTGGTTCCGGCATCTCAGGCACATGGTTCTGGCACATCTGAGAGGTGGTTCCGGCCGGCCCGACAGGTGTTTCCATGGTGTCCGCCAAGTGGTTCTGGCATAGCTGGCAGGTGATGTTGGCGTGACCGGCAGGTGGTTCCAGCCAGCCCGGCAGGTGATTCCGAAGAGTTCACGAAATGGTGGTGGCGTAGCCGGCAGGTGATTTTGGCGTGTCCAGCAGGTGGTTTTGGCGAGTCGAGCAGGTGGTTCTGGCGTGCTCGGCAGGTGCTTCCGGTGTCATTGGCATGTGGTTCCGGCATGTCTGAGAGGTGGCTCCGCCATGCCCGGCAGGTGATTCCGGAGTGTTCGCCAAGTGGTTCTGGCGTAGCCGGCAGGTGATTTTGCATGTCCGGCAATGGTTCCGGCGAGTCGAGACAGTGGTTCCGGAATGTCCGGAAGGTGGTTCCGACATGTCCGGCAAGTGGTTCCAGCATGTTTAGCACCTGGTTCCAGTATGCCCGGCAGGTGATTCCGGAGTGTCCGGCATGTGGTACTGGCACCTCTGAGAGGTGGTTCCGGCATGCCCGGCAGGTGATACCGGAGTGTCCGGCATTTGGTTCTGGCACCTCTGAGATGTGGTTCCGGAATGCCTGGCATGTGATTCCGGAGTGTCTGCCGAGTGGTACTGGCGTAGCCGGCAGTTGATTTTGGCGTGTCCACTAGGTGGTTCTGGGGAGTGGAGCAGCTGGTTCCGGCATACTCGGCAGTTGGTACCGGCGTGTCCGGAACATGGTTCTGGCAAGTCTGAGAGGTGGTTCCGGCATGCCCGGCAGGTGATTCCGGAGTGTCCGCCACGTGGTTCTGGCGTTCCCGGCAGGTGATTTTGGCGTGTCTGGCAGGTGTTTCTTGCAAGTCGAGCATTTGGCTCAGGCATGCTCAGCAGGTGCTTCCGGCGTGTCTGGCACGTGGTTCTGGTGTGTCTGAGAGCTGGTTCTGGCATGTCCGGCAGATGATTCCGGAGTGTCCGTCAAGTGGTTGTGGCATACCCGGAAGGTGATTTTAGCGTGTCAGGTAGGTGGGTCCGGTGAGTCGAGTAGGTGGTTCCGGCGTGCTCGGCAGGTGTTTCAGGCGGGTCTGGCAGGTGGTATCGGTCTGTTCGGGGTGTGGTACCGGCATCTGAGGCACATGGTTCTGGCACGTCTGATAGGTGGTTCCGGCCGGCCCGACAGGTGTTTCCATGGTGTCCGCCAAGTGGTTCTGGCATAGCTGGCAGTTGATGTTGGCGTGACCGGCAGGTGGTTCCAGCCAGCCCGGCAGGTGATTCCGAAGAGTTCACCAAATGGTTGTGGCGTAGCCGCCAGGTGATTTTGGCGTGTCCAGCAGGTGGTATTGGCGAGTCGAGCAGGTGGTTCTGGCGTGCTCGGCAGGTGCTTCCGGTGTCATTGGCATGTGGTTCCGACCTGTCTGAAAGGTGGTTCCTCCATGCCCGGCAGGTGATTCCGGAATGTTCGCCAAGTGGTTCTGGCGTAGCCGGCAGGTGATTTTGCATGTCCGGCAATGCTTCCGGCGAGTCGAGCCGGTGGATCCGGCATGTCCGGCAGGTGGTTCCGGCATGCCCGGCAGGTGATTCCGGAGTCTCCGGCATGTGGTTCTGGCACCTCTGAGAGGTGGTTCCGGCATGCCCGGCAGGTGATACTGGAGTGTTCGCCAAGTGGTTCTGGCGTAGCCGGCAGGTGATTTTGCATGTCCAGCAATGGTTCCGGCGAGTCGAGCCGGTGGTACCGGAATGTCAGGCAGGTGGTTCCGGCATGCCCGGCAGGTGGTTCCGGCATGCCCGGCAGGTGATTCCGGAGTGTCCGGCATGTGGTTCTGGCAACTCTGAGAGGTGGTTCCGGCATGCCCGGCAGGTGATACCGGAATCTCCGGCATTTGGTTCTGGCACCTCTGAGAGGTGGTTCCGGAATGCCTGGCATGTGATTCCGGACTGTTTGCCGAGTGGTTCTGGCGTAGCCGGCAGGTGATTAGGGCGTGTCCAGCAGGTGGTTATGGGGAGTGGATCAGGTGGTTCCGGCGTCCTCGGCACGTGGTTCAGGCGGGTCTGGCAGGTGGTTTCGGTCTGTTTGGGGTGTGGTTCTGGCATCTCAGGCACATGGTTCTGGCACGTCTGATAGGTGGTTCCGGCCGGCCCGACAGGTGTTTCCATGGTGTCCGCCAAGTGGTTCTGGCATAGCTGGCAGGTGATGTTGGCGTGACCGGCAGGTGGTTCCAGCCAGCCCGGCAGGTGATTCCGGAGAGTTCACCAAATGGTTGTGGCGTAGCCGGCAGGTGATTTTGGCGTGTCCAGCAGGTGGTTTTGGCGAGTCGAGCAGGTGGTTCTGGCGTGCTCGGCAGGTGCTTCCGGTGTCATTGGCATGTGGTTCCGGCATGTCTGAGAGGTGGCTCCGCCATGCCCGGCAGGTGATTCCGGAGTGTTCGCCAAGTGGTTCTGGCGTAGCCGGCAGGTGATTTTGCATGTCCGGCAATGGTTCCGGCGAGTCGAGACAGTGGTTCCGGAATGTCCGGAAGGTGGTTCCGACATGTCCGGCAAGTGGTTCCAGCATGTTTAGCACCTGGTTCCAGTATGCCCGGCAGGTGATTCCGGAGTGTCCGGCATGTGGTACTGGCACCTCTGAGAGGTGGTTCCGGCATGCCCGGCAGGTGATACCGGAGTGTCCGGCATTTGGTTCTGGCACCTCTGAGATGTGGTTCCGGAATGCCTGGCATGTGATTCCGGAGTGTCTGCCGAGTGGTACTGGCGTAGCCGGCAGTTGATTTTGGCGTGTCCACTAGTTGGTTCTGGGGAGTGGAGCATCTGGTTCCTGCATACTCGGCAGGTGGTACCGCCGTGTCCAGAACATGGTTCTGACAAGTCTGAGAGGTGGTTACGGCACGCCCGACAGGTGATTCCGGAGCATCCGCCAAGAGTTTCTGGCGTACCCAGCAGGTGATTTCGGCATGTCCGACAGGTGTTTCTTGCGAGTCGAGCAGGTGGCTCAGGCATGCTCAGCTGGTGCTTCCGGCGTCTCTGGCACGTGGTTCTGGTGTGTCTGAGAGCTGGTTCTGGCATGTCCGGCAGATGATTCCGGAGTGTCCACCAAGTGGTTCTGGTAGACCTGGCAGGTGATTTTGGCGTGTCAGGAAGGTGGTTCCGGCTAGTTGAGCAGGTGGATCAGGCGTGCTCGCCAGTGGGTTCAGGCGGGTCTGGCAGGTGGTTTCGGTCTGTTCGGGGAGTGGTTCCGGCATCTCAGGCACATGGTTCTGGCACGTCTGAGAGGTGGTTCCGGCCGGCCCGACAGGTGTTTCCATGGTGTCCGCCAAGTGGTTCTGGCGTAGCTGAAAGGTGATGTTGGCGTGAACGGCAGGTGGTTCCAGCCAGCCCGGCAGGTGATTCCGGAGTGTCTGCCGAGTGGTTCTGCAGTAGCCGGCAGGTGATTTTGGCGTGTCCAGCAGGTGGTTCCGGCGAGCTCGGCAGGTGGTACCGGCGTGTCCGGAACATGGTTCTGGCACGTCTGAGAGATGGTTCCGGCATGCCCGGCAGGTGACTCCGGAGTCTCCGGCATGTGGTTCTGGCACCTCTGAGAGGTGTTTTCTGCATGCCCGGCAGGTGGTTCCGGAGTGTCTGCCGAATGGTTCTGGCGTAGCCGGCAGGTGATTCTGGGGTGTCCAGCAGGTGGTTCTGGGGAGTGGATCAGGCGGTTCCGGCATACTCGGCAGGTTGTACCGGCGTGTCCAGAACATGGTTCTGGCAAGTCTGAGAGGTGGTTCCGGCCGGCCCGACATGTGTTTCCCTGGTGTCCGCCAAGTGGTTCTGGCATAGCTGGCAGGTGATGTTGGCGTGACCGGCAGGTGGTTCCAGCCGGCCCGGCAGGTGATTCCGAAGAGTTCCCCAAATGGTTGTGGCGTAGCCGGCAGGTGATTTTCGTGTGTCCAGCAGGTGGTTTTGGCGAGTCGAGCAGGTGGTTCTGGCGTGCTCGGCAGCTGCTTCCGGAGTCATTGGCATGTGTTTCCGGCATGTCTGAGAGGTGGTTCCGCCATGCCCGGCAGGTGATTCCGGAGTGTTCGCCAAGTGATTCTGGCGTAGCCGGCAGGTGATTTTGCATGTCCGGCTATGGTTCCGGCGAGTCGGGCCGGTGGTTCCGGCATGTCCGGCAGGTGGTTCCGGCATGCCCGGCAGGTGATTCCGGAGTGTCCGGCATGTGGTTCTGGCACCTCTGAGAGGTGGTTCCGGCATGCCCGTCATGTGATACCGGAGTGTTCGCCAAGTAGTTCTGGCGTAGCCGGCAGGTGATTTTACATGTCCGGCATTATTTCCGGCGAGTCGAGCCGGTGGTTCCGGAATGTCCGGGTGGTGGTTCCGGCATGTCCGGCAGGTGGTTCCGGCATGTCCAGCACGTGGTTCCAGCATGCCTGGGAGGTGATTCCGGAGTGTCCGGCATGTGGTTCTGGCAGCTCTGAGAGGTGGTTCCGGCATGCCCGGCAGGTGATGCTGGAGTCTCCGGCATTTGATTCTGGCACCTCTGAGAGGTGGTTCCGGAATGCCTGGCATGTGATTCCGGAGTGTCTGCCGAGTGGTTCTGGCACAGCCGGCAGGTGATTTTGGCGTGTCCAGCAGGTGTTTCCGGTCTGTCTGGCTGGTGGTTCTGGCGTGTCCGGCACGAGGTTCTGGCACGTCTGAGAGTTGGTTCCGGCATGCCCGACAGGTGATTTCGGAGTGTCCGCCACGTGGTTCTGGCGTACCGGGCAGGTGATTTTGGCGTGTCTGGCAGGTGTTTCTTGCAAGTCGAGCATATGGCTCAGGCATGATCAGCAGCTGCTTTCGGCGTGTCCTGCACGTGGTTCCGGTGTGTCTGAGAGCTCGTTCTGGCATGTCCGGCAGATGACTCCGGAGTGTCCACCATGTGGTTGTGGCAAACCCGGCAGGCGATTTTAGCGTGTCAGGTAGGTGGTTCCAGCGAGTCGAGTAGGTGGTTCCGGGGTGCTCGGCAGGTGGTTCAGGCAGGTCTGGCAGGTGGTTTCGGTCTGTTCGGGGTGTGATTCCGGCATCTCAGGCACATGGTTCTGGCACGTCTGAGAGGTGGTTCCGGCCGGCCCGACAGGTGTTTCCATGGTGTCTGCCAAGTGGTTCTGGCATAGCTGGCAGGTGATGTTGGCGTGACCGGCAGGTGGTTCCAGCCTGCCCGGCAGTTGATTCCGAAGAGTTCACCAAATGGTTGTGGCATATCCGGAAGGTGATTTTGGCGTGTGCAGCAGGTGTTTCCGGTCTGTCCGGCGGGTGGTTCCAGAGTGTCTGGCAAGTGGTTCTGGCGTGCTCGGCAGGTGCTTCCGGTGTCATTGGCATGTGGTTCCGGCATGTCTGAGAGGTGGTTAGGCCGCGCCCGGCAGGTGATTCCGGAGTGTTCACCAAGTGGTTCTGGCGTAGCCGGCAGGTGATTTTGCATGTCCGGCAATGGTTCCGGCGAGTCGGGCCGGTGGTTACGGCATGTCCAGCAGTTGGTTCCGGCATGCCCGGCAGGAGATTCCGGAGTGTCCGGCATGTGGTTCTGGCACCTCTGAGAGGTGGTTCTGGCATGCCCGGCAGGGGATACCAGAGTGTCCGGCATTTGGTTCTGGCATCTCTGAGAGGTGGTTCCGGAGTGCCTGGCATGTGATTCCCGAGTGTCAGCCGAGTGGTTCTGGCGTAGCCAGCAGGTGATTTTGGAGTGTGCAGCAGGTGGTTCCGGCGAGCTCGGCAGGTGGTTCCGGCATGTGCGGAACATGGTTCTGGCAAGTCTGAGAGATGGTTCCGGCATGCCCGGCAGGTGATTCCGGATTGTCCGGCATGTGGTTCTGGCACCTCTGAGAGGCGGTTGCGGCAGGCCCGGCAGGTGGTTCCGGAGTGCCTGCCGATTGGTTCTGGCATAGTCGGCAGGTGATTCTGGCGTGTTCAGCAGGTGGTTCTGGTGAGTGGATCATGTGGTTCCGGCATACTCGGCAGGTGGTACCGGCGTGTCCGGACCATGGTTCTGGCAAGTCTGAGAGGCGGTTCCGGCATGCCCGACAGGTGATTCCGGAGTTTTCGCCAAGTGGTTCTGGCATAGCCGGCAGGTCATTTTGCATATCCAGCGGTGGTTCCGGCGAGTCGAGCCGGTCGTTCCGGCGTGTCCGGCAGGTGGTTCTGGGGAGTGGATCATGTGGTTCCGGCATACTCGGCAGGTGGTACCGGCGTGTCCGGACCATGGTTCTGGCAAGTCTGAGAGGCGGTTCCGGCATGCCCGACAGGTGATTCCAGAGTTTTCGCCAAGTGGTTCTGGCGTAGCCGGCAGGACATTTTGCATATCCAGCGGTGGTTCCGGCGAGTCGAGCCGGTCGTTCCGGCGTGTCCGGCAGGTGGTTCTGGCGTGACCGGCACGAGGTTCTGGCACGTCTGAGAGTTGGTTCCGGCATGCCCGGCAGGTGATACCGGAGTGTCTGCCGAGTGGTTCTGGCACCTCTGAGAGGTGGTTCCGGCATGCCCAGCAGGTGATTCCGGAGTGTCCAGCATGTGGTTCTGGCACCTCTGTGAGTTGGTTCCGGCATGCCCGGCAGGTGATACCAGAGTGTCTGCCGAGTGGTTCTGGCACCTCCGAGAGGTGGTTCTGGCCGGCCGGAGAGGTGTTTCCGGATTGTCTGCCGAGTGGTTCTGGCGTAGCCGGCAGTTGATTTTGGCGTGTCCACTAGGTGGTTCTGGGGAGTGGATCAGCTGGTTCCGGCATACTCGGCAGGTGGTACCGGCGTGTCCAGAACATGGTTCTGGCAAGTCTGAGAGGTGGTTCCGGCACGCCCAACAGGTGATTCCGGAGCGTCCGCCAAGTGTTTCTGGCGTACCCGGCAGGTGACTTTGGCATGTCCGACAGGTGTTTCTTGCGAGTCGAGCAGGTGGCTCAGGCATGCTCAGCTGGTGCTTCCGGCGTCTCTGGCACGTGCTTCTGGTGTGTCTGAGAGCTGGTTCTGGCATGTCCGGCAGATGATTCCGGAGTGTCCACCAAGTGGTTCTGGTAGACCTGGCAGGTGATTTTGGCGTGTCAGGAAGGTGGTTCCGGTTAGTTTAGCTGGTGGATCAGGCGTGCTCGCCAGGGGGTTCAGGCGGGTCTGGCAGGTGGTTTCGGTCTGTTCGGGGAGTGGGTCCGGCATCTCAGGCACATGGTTCTGGCACCTCTGAGAGGTGGTTCCGGCCGGCCCGACAGGTGTTTCCGGAGTGTCCGCCAAGTGGTTCTGGAGTGGCTGAAAGGTGATGTTGGCGTGACCGTCAGGTGGTTCCAGCCAGCCCGGCAGGTGATTCCGGAGTGTTCGCCAAGTGGTTCTGGCATAGCCGGCAGGTGATTTTGCATGTCCGGCAATGGTTCCGGCGAGTCGAGCCGGTGGGTCCGGCATGTCCGGCAGGTCGTTCGGGCATGTCAGGCAGGTGATTCCGGAGTGTCTGGCATGTGGTTCTGGCACCTCTGAGAGGTGGTTCCGGCATGCACGGCAGGTGATTCCGAAGATTTCACCAAATGGTTGTGGCGTAGCCGGCAGGTGATTTTGGCGTGTCCAGCAGGTGGTTTTGGCGTGTCGAGCAGGTGGTTCTGGCGTGCTCGGCAGGTGCTTCCGGTGTCATTGGCATGTGGTTCCGGCATGTCAGAGAGGTGGTTCCGCCATGCCCGGCAGGTGATTCCGGAGTGTTCGCCAAGTGGTTCTGGCGTAGCCGGCAGGTGATTTTGCATGGCCGGCAGTGGTTCCGGCGAGTCGAGCCGGTGGTTCCGACATGTCCGGCAGGTGGTTCCGGCATGCCCGAGAGGTGATTTCGGAGTGTTTGCCAAGTGGTTCTGGCGTAGCCGGCAGGTCATTTTGCATGTCCGGCGGTGGTTCCGGCGAGTCGAGCCTGTGGTTCCGGCGTAGCCGGCAGTTGATTTTGGCGTGTCCACTAGGTGGTTCTGGGGAGTGGAGCAGCTGGTTCCGGCACGCCCGACAGGTGATTCCGGAGCGTCCGCCAAGTGTTTCTGGCGTACCCGGCAGGTGACTTTAGCATGTCCGACAGGTGTTTCTTGCGAGTCGAGCAGGTGGCTCAGGCATGCTCAGCTGGTGCTTCCGGCGTCTCTGGCACGTGGTTCTGGTGTGTCTGAGAGCTGGTTCTGGCATGTCCGGCAGATGATTCCGGAGTGTCCACCAAGTGGTTCTGGTAGACCTGGCAGGTGATTTTGGCGTGTCAGGAAGGTGGTTCCGGCTAGTTGAGCAGGTGGATCAGGCGTGCTCGCCAGGGGGTTCAGGCGGGTCTGGCAGGTGTTTTCGGTCTGTTCGGGAGTGGTTCCGGCATCTCAGGCTCATGGTTCTGTCAAGTCTGAGAGGTGGTTCCGGCCGGCTCGACAGGTGTTTCCATAGTGTCCGCCAAGTTGTTCTGGCATAGCTGGCAGGTGATG
Source organism: Equus caballus (assembly GCF_041296265.1). Taxonomy (NCBI): domain Eukaryota; kingdom Metazoa; phylum Chordata; class Mammalia; order Perissodactyla; family Equidae; genus Equus; species Equus caballus. The sequence goes on along the minus strand of NC_091707.1, from coordinate 8,050,114 downwards.
TTGGCGTCACCAGCAGGTGGTTCCAGCAAGCCCGGCAGGTGATTCCGAACAGTTCACCAAATGGGTGTGGCGTAGCCGGCAGGTGATTTTGGGGTGTCCAGCAGGTGGTTCCGGCGAGCTCGGCAGGTGGTACCAGCGTGTCCGGAACCTGGTTCTGGCAAGTCTGAGAGATGGTTCCGGCATGCCAGTCGGGTGATTCCGGAGTGTCCGGCATGTGGTTCTGGCACCTCTGAGAGGTGGTTCCGGCATGCCCGGCAGGTGATTCCGGAGTGTCTGGCATGTGGTTCTGGCACCTCTGAGAGGTGGTTCCGGCATGCCCGGCAGGTGGTTCCGGCATGCCCGGCAGGTGAATCCGGAGTGTCCGGCATGTGGTTCTGGCACCTCTGAGAGGTGGTTCCGGCATGCCCGACAGGTGATTTCGGAGTGTCCGCCACGTGGTTGTGGCGTACCGGGCAGGTGATTTTGGCGTGTCTGGCAGGTGTTTCTTGCAAGTCGAGCATGTGGCTCAGGCATGATCAGCAGCTGCTTTCGGCGTGTCCTGCACGTGGTTCCGGTGTGTCTGAGAGCTGGTTCTGGCATGTCCGGCAGATGACTCCGGAGTGTCCACCAAGTGGTTGTGGCAAACCCGGCAGGTGATTTTAGCGTGTCAGGTAGGTGGTTCCAGCGATTCGAGTAGGTGGTTCCGGGGTGCTCGGCAGGTGGTTCAGGCTGGTCTGGCTGGTGGTTTCGGTCTGTTCGGGGTGTGGTTCCGGCATCTCAGGCACATGGTTCTGGCACGTCTGATAGGTGGTTCCGGCCTGCCCGACAGGTGTTTCCATGGTGTCTGCCAAGTGGTTCTGGCATAGCTGGCATGTGATGTTGGCGTGACCGACAGGTGGTTCCATCCAGCCCGGCAGTTGATTCCGAAGAGTTCACCAAATGGTTGTGGCATATCCGGCAGTTGATTTTGGCGTGTGCAGCAGGTGTTTCCGGTCTGTCCAGCAGGTGGTTCTGGCATGACCGGCACGAGGTTCTTGCACGTCTGAGAGTTGGTTCCGGCATGCCCGACAGGTGATTCCGGAGTTTCCGCCACGTGGTTCTGGCGTACCGGGCAGGTGATTTTGGCGTGTCTGGCAGGTGTTTCTTGCAAGTCGAGCATTTGGCTCAGGCATGCTCAGAAGGTGCTTCCGGCGTGTCCGGCACGTGGTTCTGGTGAGTCTGAGAGCTGGTTCTGGCATGTCCGGCAGATGATTCCGGAGTGTCCACCAAGTGGTTGCAGCATACCCGGCAGGTGATTTTAGCGTGTCAGGTAGGTGGTTCCGGCGAGTCGAGTAGGTGGTTCCGGGGTGCTCGGCAGGTGGTTCAGGCGGGTCTGGCAGGTGGTTTCGGTCTGTTCGGGGTGTGGTTCCGGCATCTCAGGCACATGGTTCTGGCACGTCTGAGAGGTGGTTCCGGCCGGCCCGACAGGTGTTTCCATGGTGTCCGCCAAGTGGTTCAGGCATAGCTGGCACGTGATGTTGGCGTGACCGGCAGTTGGTTCCAGCCAGCCCGGCAGGTGATTCCGAAGAGTTCACCAAATGGTTGTGGGGTAGCCGGCAGGTGATTTTGGCGTGTCCAGCAGGTGGTTTTGGCGAGTCGAGCAGGTGGTTCCGGCGAGCTCGGCAGGTGGTACCGGCGTGTCCGGAACATGCTTCTGGCACGTCTGAGCGATGGTTCCGGCATGCTCGGCAGGTGATTCCGGAGTGTCCGGCATGTGGTTCTGGCAGCTCTGAGAGGTGGTTCCGGCATGCCCGGCAGGTGATACCGGAGTGTTCGCCAAGTGGTTCTGGGGTAGCCGGCAGGTATTTTTGCATGTCCGGCAATGGTTCCGGCGAGTCGAGCCGGTGGTTCCGGCATGTCCAGCAGCTTATTCCGGCATGTCCATCACGTGGTTCCAGCATGCCCGGCAGTTGATTCCGGCATGTCCAGCAGGTGGTTCTGGGGCGTGGATCAGGTGGTTTTGGCATGCCCGGCAGGTGATTCCAGAGTGTCCGGCATGTGGTTCTGGCACCTCTGAGAGGTTGTTCTGGCATGCCCGACAGGTGTTTCCGGGGTGTCCGCCGAGTGGTTCTGGCGTAGCTGAAGGGTGATGTTGGCGTGACCGGCAGGTGCTTCCAGCCAGCCCGGCAGGTGATTCCGGAGTGTCTGCCGAGTGGTTCTGGCGTAGCCGGCAGGTGATTTTGGCGTGTCCAGAAGGTGGTTCCGGCGAGCTCGGCAGGTGGTACCAGCGTGTCCGGAACATGGTTCTGGCACGTCTGAGAGATGGTTCAGGCATGCCCGGCAGGTGATTCCGGAGAGTCCGGCATGTGGTTCCGGCACCTCTGAGAGGTGGTTCCGGCATGCCCGGCAGGTGGTTCCGGAGTGTCTGCCGAGTGGTTCTGGCGTAGTCGGCAGGTGATTCTTTCGTGTCCAGCCAGTGGTTCTGTGGAGCGGTTCAGGTGGTTCCGGCATACTCGGCAGGTGGTACCGGCGTGTCCGGAACATGGTTCTGGCAAGACTGAGAGGTGGTTCCGGCATGCCCGACAGGTGATTCCGGAGTGTTCGCCAACTGGTTCTGGCGTAGCCGGCAGGTCATTTTGCTTGTCCGGCGGTGGTTCCGGCGAGTCGAGCCGTTGGTTCCGGCGTGTCCAGCAGGTGGTTCCGGTCTGTCCGGCAGGTGTTTCTGGCGTGTCCGGCATGAGGTTCTGGCACGTCTGAGAGTTTGTTCCGGCATGCCCGACAGGTGATTCCAGAGTGTCCGCCACGTGGTTTTGGCGTACCCGGCAGGTGATTTTGGCGTGTCTGGCAGGTGTTTCTGGCAAGTCGATCATTTGGCTCAGGCATGATCAGCAGGTGCTTCCGGCGTGTCTGGCACGTGGTTCTGGTGTGTCTGAGAGCTGGTTCTGGAATGTCCGGCAGATGATTCCGGAGTGTCCACCAAGTGGTTCTTGTATACCTGGCAGGTGATTTTTGCGTGTCAGGAAGTTGGTTCCGGCTAGTTGAGCAGGTGGATCTGGGGTGCTGGCCAGGGGTTTCAGGCGGGTCTGGCAGGTGGTTTCGGTCTGTTCGGGGAGTGGTTCCGGCATCTCAGGCTCATGGTTCTGGCACGTCTGAGAGGTGGTTCCGGCCGGCCCGACAGGTGTTTCCGGAGTGTCCGCCGAGTGGTTCTGGCGTAGCTGAAAGGTGATGTTGGCGTGACCGGCAGGTGCTTCCAGCCAGCCCGGCAGGTGATTCCGGAGTGTCTGCCGAGTGGTTCTGGCGTAGCCGGCAGGTGATTTTGGCGTGTCCAGAAGGTGGTTCCGGCGAGCTCGGCAGGTGGTACCAGCGTGTCCGGAACATGGTTCTGGCACGTCTGAGAGATGGTTCAGGCATGCCCGGCAGGTGATTCCGGAGAGTCCGGCATGTGGTTCCGGCACCTCTGAGAGGTGGTTCCGGCATGCCCGGCAGGTGGTTCCGGAGTGTCTGCCGAGTGGTTCTGGCGTAGTCGGCAGGTGATTCTTTCGTGTCCAGCCAGTGGTTCTGTGGAGCGGTTCAGGTGGTTCCGGCATACTCGGCAGGTGGTACCGGCGTGTCCGGAACATGGTTCTGGCAAGACTGAGAGGTGGTTCCGGCATGCCCGACAGGTGATTCCGGAGTGTTCGCCAACTGGTTCTGGCGTAGCCGGCAGGTCATTTTGCTTGTCCGGTGGTGGTTCCGGCGAGTCGAGCCGTTGGTTCCGGCGTGTCCAGCAGGTGGTTCCGGTCTGTCCGGCAGGTGTTTCTGGCGTGTCCGGCATGAGGTTCTGGCACGTCTGAGAGTTTGTTCCGGCATGCCCGACAGGTGATTCCAGAGTGTCCGCCACGTGGTTTTGGCGTACCCGGCAGGTGATTTTGGCGTGTCTGGCAGGTGTTTCTGGCAAGTCGATCATTTGGCTCAGGCATGATCAGCAGGTGCTTCCGGCGTGTCTGGCACGTGGTTCTGGTGTGTCTGAGAGCTGGTTCTGGAATGTCCGGCAGATGATTCCGGAGAGTCCACCAAGTGGTTCTTGTATACCCGGCAGGTGATTTTAGCGTGTCAGGTAGGTGATTCCAGCGAGTCGAGTAGGTGGTTCCGGCGTGCTCGGCAGGTGGTTCAGGCGGGTCTGGCAGGTGGTTTCGGTCTGTTCGGGGTGTGGTTCCGGCATCTCAGGCACATGGTTCTGGCACGTCTGATAGGTGGTTCCGGCCGGCCCGACAGGTGTTTCCATGGTGTCCGCCAAGTGGTTCTGGCATAGCTGGCAGGTGATGTTGGCGTGACCGGCAGGTGGTTCCAGCCAGCCCGGCAGGTGATTCCGAAGAGTTCACCAAATGGTTGTGGTGTAGCCGTCAGGTGATTTTGGCGTGTCCAGCAGGTGGTTTTGGCGAGTCGAGCAGGTGGTTCTGGCGTGCTCGGCAGGTGCTTCCGGTGTCATTGGCATGTGGTTCCGGCATGTCTGAGAGGTGGTTCCGCCATGCCCGGCAGGTGATTCCGGAGTGTTCCCCAAGTGGTTCTGGCATACCCGGCAGGTGATTTTGCATGGCCGGCAATGGTTTCGGCGAGTCGAGCCGGTGGTTCCGGCATGTCCGGCACGTGGTTCCGGCATGCCCGGCAGGTGATTCCGGAGTGTCCGGCATGTGGTTCTGGCACCTCTGAGAGGTGGTTCCGGCATGCCCGGCAGGTGATACCGGAGTGTCCGGCATTTGGTTCTGGCACCTCTGAGAGGTGGCTCCGGAATGCCCGGCATGTGATTCCGGAGTGTCTGCCGAGTGGTTCTGGCGTAGCCGGCAGTTGATTTTGGCGTGTCCACTAGGTGGTTCTGGGGAGTGGATCAGCTGGTTCCGGCATACTCGGCAGGTGGTACTGGCGTGTCCAGAACATGGTTCTGGCAAGTCTGAGAGGTGGTTCCGGCACGCCCGACAGGTGATTCCGGAGCGTCCGCCAAGTGTTTCTGGCGTACCCGGCAGGTGATTTTCGCCTGTCCGACAGTTGTATCTTGCGAGTCGAGCAGGTGGCTGAGGCATGCTCAGCTGGTGCTTCCGGCGTCTCTGGCACGTGGTTCTGGTGTGTCTGACAGCTGGTTCTGGCATCTCCGGCAGATGATTCCGGAGTGTCCACCAAGTGGTTCTTGTATACCTGGCAGGTGATTTTTGCGTGTCAGGAAGTTGGTTCCGGCTAGTTGAGCAGGTGGATCTGGGGTGCTGGCCAGGGGTTTCAGGCGGGTCTGGCAGGTGGTTTCGGTCTGTTCGGGGAGTGGTTCCGCCATCTCAGGCTCATGGTTCTGGCACGTCTGAGAGGTGGTTCCGGCCGGCCCGACAGGTGTTTCCGGAGTGTCTGCCGAGTGGTTCTGGCGTAGCCGGCAGGTGATTTTGGCGTGTCCAGAAGGTGGTTCCGGCGAGCTCGGCAGGTGGTACCAGCGTGTCCGGAACATGGTTCTGGTACGTCTGAGAGATGGTTCAGGCATGCCCGGCAGGTGATTCCGGAGAGTCCGGCATGTGGTTCCGGCACCTCTGAGAGGTGGTTCCGGCATGCCCGGCAGGTGGTTCCGGAGTGTCTGCCGAGTGGTTCTGGCGTAGTCGGCAGGTGATTCTTTCGTGTCCAGCCAGTGGTTCTGTGGAGCGGTTCAGGTGGTTCCGGCATACTCGGCAGGTGGTACCGGCGTGTCCGGAACATGGTTCTGGCAAGACTGAGAGGTGGTTCCGGCATGCCCGACAGGTGATTCCGGAGTGTTCGCCAACTGGTTCTGGCGTAGCCGGCAGGTCATTTTGCTTGTCCGGCGGTGGTTCCGGCGAGTCGAGCCGTTGGTTCCAGCGTGTCCAGCAGGTGGTTCCGGTCTGTCCGGCAGGTGTTTCTGGCGTGTCCGGCATGAGGTTCTGGCACGTCTGAGAGTTTGTTCCGGCATGCCCGACAGGTGATTCCAGAGTGTCCGCCACGTGGTTTTGGCGTACCCGGCAGGTGATTTTGGCGTGTCTGGCAGGTGTTTCTGGCAAGTCGATCATTTGGCTCAGGCATGATCAGCAGGTGCTTCCGGCGTGTCTGGCACGTGGTTCTGGTGTGTCTGAGAGCTGGTTCTGGAATGTCCGGCAGATGATTCCGGAGTGTCCACCAAGTGGTTCTTGTATACCTGGCAGGTGATTTTTGCGTGTCAGGAAGTTGGTTCCGGCTAGTTGAGCAGGTGGATCTGGGGTGCTGGCCAGGGGTTTCAGGCGGGTCTGGCAGGTGGTTTCGGTCTGTTCGGGGAGTGGTTCCGGCATCTCAGGCTCATGGTTCTGGCACGTCTGAGAGGTGGTTCCGGCCGGCCCGACAGGTGTTTCCGGAGTGTCCGCCGAGTGGTTCTGGCGTAGCTGAAAGGTGATGTTGGCGTGACCGGCAGGTGCTTCCAGCCAGCCCGGCAGGTGATTCCGGAGTGTCTGCCGAGTGGTTCTGGCGTAGCCGGCAGGTGATTTTGGCGTGTCCAGAAGGTGGTTCCGGCGAGCTCGGCAGGTGGTACCAGCGTGTCCGGAACATGGTTCTGGCACGTCTGAGAGATGGTTCAGGCATGCCCGGCAGGTGATTCCGGAGAGTCCGGCATGTGGTTCCGGCACCTCTGAGAGGTGGTTCCGGCATGCCCGGCAGGTGGTTCCGGAGTGTCTGCCGAGTGGTTCTGGCGTAGTCGGCAGGTGATTCTTTCGTGTCCAGCCAGTGGTTCTGTGGAGCGGTTCAGGTGGTTCCGGCATACTCGGCAGGTGGTACCGGCGTGTCCGGAACATGGTTCTGGCAAGACTGAGAGGTGGTTCCGGCATGCCCGACAGGTGATTCCGGAGTGTTCGCCAACTGGTTCTGGCGTAGCCGGCAGGTCATTTTGCTTGTCCGGCGGTGGTTCCGGCGAGTCGAGCCGTTGGTTCCGGCGTGTCCAGCAGGTGGTTCCGGTCTGTCCGGCAGGTGTTTCTGGCGTGTCCGGCATGAGGTTCTGGCACGTCTGAGAGTTTGTTCCGGCATGCCCGACAGGTGATTCCAGAGTGTCCGCCACGTGGTTTTGGCGTACCCGGCAGGTGATTTTGGCGTGTCTGGCAGGTGTTTCTGGCAAGTCGATCATTTGGCTCAGGCATGATCAGCAGGTGCTTCCGGCGTGTCTGGCACGTGGTTCTGGTGTGTCTGAGAGCTGGTTCTGGAATGTCCGGCAGATGATTCCGGAGTGTCCACCAAGTGGTTCTTGTATACCTGGCAGGTGATTTTTGCGTGTCAGGAAGTTGGTTCCGGCTAGTTGAGCAGGTGGATCTGGGGTGCTGGCCAGGGGTTTCAGGCGGGTCTGGCAGGTGGTTTCGGTCTGTTCGGGGAGTGGTTCCGGCATCTCAGGCTCATGGTTCTGGCACGTCTGAGAGGTGGTTCCGGCCGGCCCGACAGGTGTTTCCGGAGTGTCCGCCGAGTGGTTCTGGCGTAGCTGAAAGGTGATGTTGGCGTGACCGGCAGGTGCTTCCAGCCAGCCCGGCAGGTGATTCCGGAGTGTCTGCCGAGTGGTTCTGGCGTAGCCGGCAGGTGATTTTGGCGTGTCCAGAAGGTGGTTCCGGCGAGCTCGGCAGGTGGTACCAGCGTGTCCGGAACATGGTTCTGGCACGTCTGAGAGATGGTTCAGGCATGCCCGGCAGGTGATTCCGGAGTGTCCGGCATGTGGTTCCGGCACCTCTGAGAGGTGGTTCCGGCATGCCCGGCAGGTGGTTCCGGAGTGTCTGCCGAGTGGTTCTGGCGTAGTCGGCAGGTGATTCTTTCGTGTCCAGCCAGTGGTTCTGTGGAGCGGTTCAGGTGGTTCCGGCATACTCGGCAGGTGGTACCGGCGTGTCCGGAACATGGTTCTGGCAAGACTGAGAGGTGGTTCCGGCATGCCCGACAGGTGATTCCGGAGTGTTCGCCAACTGGTTCTGGCGTAGCCGGCAGGTCATTTTGCTTGTCCGGCGGTGGTTCCGGCGAGTCGAGCCGTTGCTTCCGGCGTGTCCAGCAGGTGGTTCCGGTCTGTCCGGGAGGTGTTTCTGGCGTGTCCGGCATGAGGTTCTGGCACGTCTGAGAGTTTGTTCCGGCATGCCCGACAGGTGATTCCAGAGTGTCCGCCACGTGGTTTTGGCGTACCCGGCAGGTGATTTTGGCGTGTCTGGCAGGTGTTTCTGGCAAGTCGATCATTTGGCTCAGGCATGATCAGCAGGTGCTTCCGGCGTGTCTGGCACGTGGTTCTGGTGTGTCTGAGAGCTGGTTCTGGAATGTCCGGCAGATGATTCCGGAGTGTCCAACAAGTGGTTGTGGCATACCCGGCAGGTGATTTTAGCGTGTCAGGTAGGTGATTCCAGCGAGTCGAGTAGGTGGTTCCGGCGTGCTCGGCAGGTGGTTCAGGCGGGTCTGGCAGGTGGTTTCGGTCTGTTCGGGGTGTGGTTCCGGCATCTCAGGCACATGGTTCTGGCACGTCTGAGAGGTGGTTCCGTCCGGCCCGACAGGTGTTTCCATGGTGTCCGCCAAGTGGTTCTGGCATAGCTGGCAGGTGATGTTGGCGTGACCGGCAGGTGGTTCCAGCCAGCCCGGCAGGTGATTCCGAAGAGTTCACCAAATGGTTGTGGTGTAGCCGTCAGGTGATTTTGGCGTGTCCAGCAGGTGGTTTTGGCGAGTCGAGCAGGTGGTTCTGGCGTGCTCGGCAGGTGCTTCCGGTGTCATTGGCATGTGGTTCCGGCATGTCTGAGAGGTGGTTCCGCCATGCCCGGCAGGTGATTCCGGAGTGTTCCCCAAGTGGTTCTGGCATACCCGGCAGGTGATTTTGCATGGCCGGCAATGGTTTCGGCGAGTCGAGCCGGTGGTTCCGGCATGTCCGGCACGTGGTTCCGGCATGCCCGGCAGGTGATTCCGGAGTGTCCGGCATGTGGTTCTGGCACCTCTGAGAGGTGGTTCCGGCATGCCCGGCAGGTGATACCGGAGTGTCCGGCATTTGGTTCTGGCACCTCTGAGAGGTGGCTCCGGAATGCCCGGCATGTGATTCCGGAGTGCTTGCCGAGTGGTTCTGGCGTAGCCGGCAGTTGATTTTGGCGTGTCCACTAGGTGGTTCTGGGGAGTGGATCAGCTGGTTCCGGCATACTCGGCAGGTGGTACTGGCGTGTCCAGAACATGGTTCTGGCAAGTCTGAGAGGTGGTTCCGGCACGCCCGACAGGTGATTCCGGAGCGTCCGCCAAGTGTTTCTGGCGTACCCGGCAGGTGATTTTCGCCTGTCCGACAGTTGTATCTTGCGAGTCGAGCAGGTGGCTGAGGCATGCTCAGCTGGTGCTTCCGGCGTCTCTGGCACGTGGTTCTGGTGTGTCTGACAGCTGGTTCTGGCATCTCCGGCAGATGATTCCGGAGTGTCCACCAAGTGGTTCTTGTATACCTGGCAGGTGATTTTTGCGTGTCAGGAAGTTGGTTCCGGCTAGTTGAGCAGGTGGATCTGGGGTGCTGGCCAGGGGTTTCAGGCGGGTCTGGCAGGTGGTTTCGGTCTGTTCGGGGAGTGGTTCCGGCATCTCAGGCTCATGGTTCTGGCACGTCTGAGAGGTGGTTCCGGCCGGCCCGACAGGTGTTTCCGGAGTGTCTGCCGAGTGGTTCTGGCGTAGCCGGCAGGTGATTTTGGCGTGTCCAGAAGGTGGTTCCGGCGAGCTCGGCAGGTGGTACCAGCGTGTCCGGAACATGGTTCTGGCACGTCTGAGAGATGGTTCAGGCATGCCCGGCAGGTGATTCCGGAGAGTCCGGCATGTGGTTCCGGCACCTCTGAGAGGTGGTTCCGGCATGCCCGGCAGGTGGTTCCGGAGTGTCTGCCGAGTGGTTCTGGCGTAGTCGGCAGGTGATTCTTTCGTGTCCAGCCAGTGGTTCTGTGGAGCGGTTCAGGTGGTTCCGGCATACTCGGCAGGTGGTACCGGCGTGTCCGGAACATGGTTCTGGCAAGACTGAGAGGTGGTTCCGGCATGCCCGACAGGTGATTCCGGAGTGTTCGCCAACTGGTTCTGGCGTAGCCGGCAGGTCATTTTGCTTGTCCGGCGGTGGTTCCGGCGAGTCGAGCCGTTGGTTCCGGCGTGTCCAGCAGGTGGTTCCGGTCTGTCCGGCAGGTGTTTCTGGCGTGTCCGGCATGAGGTTCTGGCACGTCTGAGAGTTTGTTCCGGCATGCCCGACAGGTGATTCCAGAGTGTCCGCCACGTGGTTTTGGCGTACCCGGCAGGTGATTTTGGCGTGTCTGGCAGGTGTTTCTGGCAAGTCGATCATTTGGCTCAGGCATGATCAGCAGGTGCTTCCGGCGTGTCTGGCACGTGGTTCTGGTGTGTCTGAGAGCTGGTTCTGGCATGTCCGGCAGATGATTCTGGAGTGTCCACCAAGTGGTTCTTGTATACCTGGCAGGTGATTTTTGCGTGTCAGGAAGTTGGTTCCGGCTAGTTGAGCAGGTGGATCTGGGGTGCTGGCCAGGGGTTTCAGGCGGGTCTGGCAGGTGGTTTCGGTCTGTTCGGGGAGTGGTTCCGGCATCTCAGGCTCATGGTTCCGGCACGTCTGAGAGGTGGTTCCGGCCGGCCCGACAGGTGTTTCCGGAGTGTCCGCCGAGTGGTTCTGGCGTAGCTGAAAGGTGATGTTGGCGTGACCGGCAGGTGCTTCCAGCCAGCCCGGCAGGTGATTCCGGAGTGTCTGCCGAGTGGTTCTGGCGTAGCCGGCAGGTGATTTTGGCGTGTCCAGAAGGTGGTTCCGGCGAGCTCGGCAGGTGGTACCAGCGTGTCCGGAACATGGTTCTGGCACGTCTGAGAGATGGTTCAGGCATGCCCAGCAGGTGATTCCGGAGAGTCCGGCATGTGGTTCCGGCACCTCTGAGAGGTGGTTCCGGCATGCCCGGCAGGTGGTTCCGGAGTGTCTGCCGAGTGGTTCTGGCGTAGTCGGCAGGTGATTCTTTCGTGTCCAGCCAGTGGTTCTGTGGAGCGGTTCAGGTGGTTCCGGCATACTCGGCAGGTGGTACCGGCGTGTCCGGAACATGGTTCTGGCAAGACTGAGAGGTGGTTCCGGCATGCCCGACAGGTGATTCCGGAGTGTTCGCCAACTGGTTCTGGCGTAGCCGGCAGGTCATTTTGCTTGTCCGGCGGTGGTTCCGGCGAGTCGAGCCGTTGGTTCCGGCGTGTCCAGCAGGTGGTTCCGGTCTGTCCGGCAGGTGTTTCTGGCGTGTCCGGCATGAGGTTCTGGCACGTCTGAGAGTTTGTTCCGGCATGCCCGACAGGTGATTCCAGAGTGTCCGCCACGTGGTTTTGGCGTACCCGGCAGGTGATTTTGGTGTGTCTGGCAGGTGTTTCTGGCAAGTCGATCATTTGGCTCAGGCATGATCAGCAGGTGCTTCCGGCGTGTCTGGCACGTGGTTCTGGTGTGTCTGAGAGCTGGTTCTGGAATGTCCGGCAGATGATTCCGGAGTGTCCAACAAGTGGTTGTGGCATACCCGGCAGGTGATTTTAGCGTGTCAGGTAGGTGATTCCAGCGAGTCGAGTAGGTGGTTCCGGCGTGCTCGGCAGGTGGTTCAGGCGGGTCTGGCAGGTGGTTTCGGTCTGTTCGGGGTGTGGTTCCGGCATCTCAGGCACATGGTTCTGGCACGTCTGATAGGTGGTTCCGTCCGGCCCGACAGGTGTTTCCATGGTGTCCGCCAAGTGGTTCTGGCATAGCTGGCAGGTGATGTTGGCGTGACCGGCAGGTGGTTCCAGCCAGCCCGGCAGGTGATTCCGAAGAGTTCACCAAATGGTTGTGGTGTAGCCGTCAGGTGATTTTGGCGTGTCCAGCAGGTGGTTTTGGCGAGTCGAGCAGGTGGTTCTGGCGTGCTCGGCAGGTGCTTCCGGTGTCATTGGCATGTGGTTCCGGCATGTCTGAGAGGTGGTTCCGCCATGCCCGGCAGGTGATTCCGGAGTGTTCCCCAAGTGGTTCTGGCATACCCGGCAGGTGATTTTGCATGGCCGGCAATGGTTTCGGCGAGTCGAGCCGGTGGTTCCGGCATGTCCGGCACGTGGTTCCGGCATGCCCGGCAGGTGATTCCGGAGTGTCCGGCATGTGGTTCTGGCACCTCTGAGAGGTGGTTCCGGCATGCCCGGCAGGTGATACCGGAGTGTCCGGCATTTGGTTCTGGCACCTCTGAGAGGTGGCTCCGGAATGCCCGGCATGTGATTCCGGAGTGCTTGCCGAGTGGTTCTGGCGTAGCCGGCAGTTGATTTTGGCGTGTCCACTAGGTGGTTCTGGGGAGTGGATCAGCTGGTTCCGGCATACTCGGCAGGTGGTACTGGCGTGTCCAGAACATGGTTCTGGCAAGTCTGAGAGGTGGTTCCGGCACGCCCGACAGGTGATTCCGGAGCGTCCGCCAAGTGTTTCTGGCGTACCCGGCAGGTGATTTTCGCCTGTCCGACAGTTGTATCTTGCGAGTCGAGCAGGTGGCTGAGGCATGCTCAGCTGGTGCTTCCGGCGTCTCTGGCACGTGGTTCTGGTGTGTCTGACAGCTGGTTCTGGCATCTCCGGCAGATGATTCCGGAGTGTCCACCAAGTGGTTCTTGTATACCTGGCAGGTGATTTTTGCGTGTCAGGAAGTTGGTTCCGGCTAGTTGAGCAGGTGGATCTGGGGTGCTGGCCAGGGGTTTCAGGCGGGTCTGGCAGGTGGTTTCGGTCTGTTCGGGGAGTGGTTCCGGCATCTCAGGCTCATGGTTCTGGCACGTCTGAGAGGTGGTTCCGGCCGGCCCGACAGGTGTTTCCGGAGTGTCTGCCGAGTGGTTCTGGCGTAGCCGGCAGGTGATTTTGGCGTGTCCAGAAGGTGGTTCCGGCGAGCTCGGCAGGTGGTACCAGCGTGTCCGGAACATGGTTCTGGCACGTCTGAGAGATGGTTCAGGCATGCCCGGCAGGTGATTCCGGAGAGTCCGGCATGTGGTTCCGGCACCTCTGAGAGGTGGTTCCGGCATGCCCGGCAGGTGGTTCCGGAGTGTCTGCCGAGTGGTTCTGGCGTAGTCGGCAGGTGATTCTTTCGTGTCCAGCCAGTGGTTCTGTGGAGCGGTTCAGGTGGTTCCGGCATACTCGGCAGGTGGTACCGGCGTGTCCGGAACATGGTTCTGGCAAGACTGAGAGGTGGTTCCGGCATGCCCGACAGGTGATTCCGGAGTGTTCGCCAACTGGTTCTGGCGTAGCCGGCAGGTCATTTTGCTTGTCCGGCGGTGGTTCCGGCGAGTCGAGCCGTTGGTTCCGGCGTGTCCAGCAGGTGGTTCCGGTCTGTCCGGCAGGTGTTTCTGGCGTGTCCGGCATGAGGTTCTGGCACGTCTGAGAGTTTGTTCCGGCATGCCCGACAGGTGATTCCAGAGTGTCCGCCACGTGGTTTTGGCGTACCCGGCAGGTGATTTTGGCGTGTCTGGCAGGTGTTTCTGGCAAGTCGATCATTTGGCTCAGGCATGATCAGCAGGTGCTTCCGGCGTGTCTGGCACGTGGTTCTGGTGTGTCTGAGAGCTGGTTCTGGCATGTCCGGCAGATGATTCTGGAGTGTCCACCAAGTGGTTCTTGTATACCTGGCAGGTGATTTTTGCGTGTCAGGAAGTTGGTTCCGGCTAGTTGAGCAGGTGGATCTGGGGTGCTGGCCAGGGGTTTCAGGCGGGTCTGGCAGGTGGTTTCGGTCTGTTCGGGGAGTGGTTCCGGCATCTCAGGCTCATGGTTCCGGCACGTCTGAGAGGTGGTTCCGGCCGGCCCGACAGGTGTTTCCGGAGTGTCCGCCGAGTGGTTCTGGCGTAGCTGAAAGGTGATGTTGGCGTGACCGGCAGGTGCTTCCAGCCAGCCCGGCAGGTGATTCCGGAGTGTCTGCCGAGTGGTTCTGGCGTAGCCGGCAGGTGATTTTGGCGTGTCCAGAAGGTGGTTCCGGCGAGCTCGGCAGGTGGTACCAGCGTGTCCGGAACATGGTTCTGGCACGTCTGAGAGATGGTTCAGGCATGCCCAGCAGGTGATTCCGGAGAGTCCGGCATGTGGTTCCGGCACCTCTGAGAGGTGGTTCCGGCATGCCCGGCAGGTGGTTCCGGAGTGTCTGCCGAGTGGTTCTGGCGTAGTCGGCAGGTGATTCTTTCGTGTCCAGCCAGTGGTTCTGTGGAGCGGTTCAGGTGGTTCCGGCATACTCGGCAGGTGGTACCGGCGTGTCCGGAACATGGTTCTGGCAAGACTGAGAGGTGGTTCCGGCATGCCCGACAGGTGATTCCGGAGTGTTCGCCAACTGGTTCTGGCGTAGCCGGCAGGTCATTTTGCTTGTCCGGCGGTGGTTCCGGCGAGTCGAGCCGTTGGTTCCGGCGTGTCCAGCAGGTGGTTCCGGTCTGTCCGGCAGGTGTTTCTGGCGTGTCCGGCATGAGGTTCTGGCACGTCTGAGAGTTTGTTCCGGCATGCCCGACAGGTGATTCCAGAGTGTCCGCCACGTGGTTTTGGCGTACCCGGCAGGTGATTTTGGTGTGTCTGGCAGGTGTTTCTGGCAAGTCGATCATTTGGCTCAGGCATGATCAGCAGGTGCTTCCGGCGTGTCTGGCACGTGGTTCTGGTGTGTCTGAGAGCTGGTTCTGGAATGTCCGGCAGATGATTCCGGAGTGTCCAACAAGTGGTTGTGGCATACCCGGCAGGTGATTTTAGCGTGTCAGGTAGGTGATTCCAGCGAGTCGAGTAGGTGGTTCCGGCGTGCTCGGCAGGTGGTTCAGGCGGGTCTGGCAGGTGGTTTCGGTCTGTTCGGGGTGTGGTTCCGGCATCTCAGGCACATGGTTCTGGCACGTCTGATAGGTGGTTCCGGCCGGCCCGACAGGTGTTTCCATGGTGTCCGCCAAGTGGTTCTGGCATAGCTGGCAGGTGATGTTGGCGTGACCGGCAGGTGGTTCCAGCCAGCCCGGCAGGTGATTCCGAAGAGTTCACCAAATGGTTGTGGTGTAGCCGTCAGGTGATTTTGGCGTGTCCAGCAGGTGGTTTTGGCGAGTCGAGCAGGTGGTTCTGGCGTGCTCGGCAGGTGCTTCCGGTGTCATTGGCATGTGGTTCCGGCATGTCTGAGAGGTGGTTCCGCCATGCCCGGCAGGTGATTCCGGAGTGTTCCCCAAGTGGTTCTGGCATACCCGGCAGGTGATTTTGCATGGCCGGCAATGGTTTCGGCGAGTCGAGCCGGTGGTTCCGGCATGTCCGGCACGTGGTTCCGGCATGCCCGGCAGGTGATTCCGGAGTGTCCGGCATGTGGTTCTGGCACCTCTGAGAGGTGGTTCCGGCATGCCCGGCAGGTGATACCGGAGTGTCCGGCCTTTGGTTCTGGCACCTCTGAGAGGTGGCTCCGGAATGCCCGGCATGTGATTCCGGAGTGTCTGCCGAGTGGTTCTGGCGTAGCCGGCAGTTGATTTTGGCGTGTCCACTAGGTGGTTCTGGGGAGTGGATCAGCTGGTTCCGGCATACTCGGCAGGTGGTACTGGCGTGTCCAGAACATGGTTCTGGCAAGTCTGAGAGGTGGTTCCGGCACGCCCGACAGGTGATTCCGGAGCGTCCGCCAAGTGTTTCTGGCGTACCCGGCAGGTGATTTTCGCCTGTCCGACAGTTGTATCTTGCGAGTCGAGCAGGTGGCTGAGGCATGCTCAGCTGGTGCTTCCGGCGTCTCTGGCACGTGGTTCTGGTGTGTCTGACAGCTGGTTCTGGCATCTCCGGCAGATGATTCCGGAGTGTCCACCAAGTGGTTCTTGTATACCTGGCAGGTGATTTTTGCGTGTCAGGAAGTTGGTTCCGGCTAGTTGAGCAGGTGGATCTGGGGTGCTGGCCAGGGGTTTCAGGCGGGTCTGGCAGGTGGTTTCGGTCTGTTCGGGGAGTGGTTCCGGCATCTCAGAGAGGTGGTTCCGGCGGGCCGGAGAGGTGTTTCCGGAGTGTCTGCCGTGTGGTTCTGGCGTAGCCGTCAGGTGATTTTGGCGTGTCCAGCAGGTGGTTCCGGCGAGCTCGGCAGGTGGTACCAGCGTGTCCGGAACATGGTTCTGGCACGTCTGAGAGATGGTTCAGGCATGCCCGGCAGGTGATTCCGGAGAGTCCGGCATGTGGTTCCGGCACCTCTGAGAGGTGGTTCCGGCATGCCCGGCAGGTGGTTCCGGAGTGTCTGCCGAGTGGTTCTGGCGTAGTCGGCAGGTGATTCTTTCGTGTCCAGCCAGTGGTTCTGTGGAGCGGTTCAGGTGGTTCCGGCATACTCGGCAGGTGGTACCGGCGTGTCCGGAACATGGTTCTGGCAAGACTGAGAGGTGGTTCCGGCATGCCCGACAGGTGATTCCGGAGTGTTCGCCAACTGGTTCTGGCGTAGCCGGCAGGTCATTTTGCTTGTCCGGCGGTGGTTCCGGCGAGTCGAGCCGTTGGTTCCGGCGTGTCCAGCAGGTGGTTCCGGTCTGTCCGGCAGGTGTTTCTGGCGTGTCCGGCATGAGGTTCTGGCACGTCTGAGAGTTTGTTCCGGCATGCCCGACAGGTGATTCCAGAGTGTCCGCCACGTGGTTTTGGCGTACCCGGCAGGTGATTTTGGCGTGTCTGGCAGGTGTTTCTGGCAAGTCGATCATTTGGCTCAGGCATGATCAGCAGGTGCTTCCGGCGTGTCTGGCACGTGGTTCTGGTGTGTCTGAGAGCTGGTTCTGGCATGTCCGGCAGATGATTCTGGAGTGTCCACCAAGTGGTTCTTGTATACCTGGCAGGTGATTTTTGCGTGTCAGGAAGTTGGTTCCGGCTAGTTGAGCAGGTGGATCTGGGGTGCTGGCCAGGGGTTTCAGGCGGGTCTGGCAGGTGGTTTCGGTCTGTTCGGGGAGTGGTTCCGGCATCTCAGGCTCATGGTTCCGGCACGTCTGAGAGGTGGTTCCGGCCGGCCCGACAGGTGTTTCCGGAGTGTCCGCCGAGTGGTTCTGGCGTAGCTGAAAGGTGATGTTGGCGTGACCGGCAGGTGCTTCCAGCCAGCCCGGCAGGTGATTCCGGAGTGTCTGCCGAGTGGTTCTGGCGTAGCCGGCAGGTGATTTTGGCGTGTCCAGAAGGTGGTTCCGGCGAGCTCGGCAGGTGGTACCAGCGTGTCCGGAACATGGTTCTGGCACGTCTGAGAGATGGTTCAGGCATGCCCAGCAGGTGATTCCGGAGAGTCCGGCATGTGGTTCCGGCACCTCTGAGAGGTGGTTCCGGCATGCCCGGCAGGTGGTTCCGGAGTGTCTGCCGAGTGGTTCTGGCGTAGTCGGCAGGTGATTCTTTCGTGTCCAGCCAGTGGTTCTGTGGAGCGGTTCAGGTGGTTCCGGCATACTCGGCAGGTGGTACCGGCGTGTCCGGAACATGGTTCTGGCAAGACTGAGAGGTGGTTCCGGCATGCCCGACAGGTGATTCCGGAGTGTTCGCCAACTGGTTCTGGCGTAGCCGGCAGGTCATTTTGCTTGTCCGGCGGTGGTTCCGGCGAGTCGAGCCGTTGGTTCCGGCGTGTCCAGCAGGTGGTTCCGGTCTGTCCGGCAGGTGTTTCTGGCGTGTCCGGCATGAGGTTCTGGCACGTCTGAGAGTTTGTTCCGGCATGCCCGACAGGTGATTCCAGAGTGTCCGCCACGTGGTTTTGGCGTACCCGGCAGGTGATTTTGGTGTGTCTGGCAGGTGTTTCTGGCAAGTCGATCATTTGGCTCAGGCATGATCAGCAGGTGCTTCCGGCGTGTCTGGCACGTGGTTCTGGTGTGTCTGAGAGCTGGTTCTGGAATGTCCGGCAGATGATTCCGGAGTGTCCAACAAGTGGTTGTGGCATACCCGGCAGGTGATTTTAGCGTGTCAGGTAGGTGATTCCAGCGAGTCGAGTAGGTGGTTCCGGCGTGCTCGGCAGGTGGTTCAGGCGGGTCTGGCAGGTGGTTTCGGTCTGTTCGGGGTGTGGTTCCGGCATCTCAGGCACATGGTTCTGGCACGTCTGATAGGTGGTTCCGGCCGGCCCGACAGGTGTTTCCATGGTGTCCGCCAAGTGGTTCTGGCATAGCTGGCAGGTGATGTTGGCGTGACCGGCAGGTGGTTCCAGCCAGCCCGGCAGGTGATTCCGAAGAGTTCACCAAATGGTTGTGGTGTAGCCGTCAGGTGATTTTGGCGTGTCCAGCAGGTGGTTTTGGCGAGTCGAGCAGGTGGTTCTGGCGTGCTCGGCAGGTGCTTCCGGTGTCATTGGCATGTGGTTCCGGCATGTCTGAGAGGTGGTTCCGCCATGCCCGGCAGGTGATTCCGGAGTGTTCCCCAAGTGGTTCTGGCATACCCGGCAGGTGATTTTGCATGGCCGGCAATGGTTTCGGCGAGTCGAGCCGGTGGTTCCGGCATGTCCGGCACGTGGTTCCGGCATGCCCGGCAGGTGATTCCGGAGTGTCCGGCATGTGGTTCTGGCACCTCTGAGAGGTGGTTCCGGCATGCCCGGCAGGTGATACCGGAGTGTCCGGCCTTTGGTTCTGGCACCTCTGAGAGGTGGCTCCGGAATGCCCGGCATGTGATTCCGGAGTGTCTGCCGAGTGGTTCTGGCGTAGCCGGCAGTTGATTTTGGCGTGTCCACTAGGTGGTTCTGGGGAGTGGATCAGCTGGTTCCGGCATACTCGGCAGGTGGTACTGGCGTGTCCAGAACATGGTTCTGGCAAGTCTGAGAGGTGGTTCCGGCACGCCCGACAGGTGATTCCGGAGCGTCCGCCAAGTGTTTCTGGCGTACCCGGCAGGTGATTTTCGCCTGTCCGACACTTGTATCTTGCGAGTCGAGCAGGTGGCTGAGGCATGCTCAGCTGGTGCTTCCGGCGTCTCTGGCACGTGGTTCTGGTGTGTCTGACAGCTGGTTCTGGCATCTCCGGCAGATGATTCCGGAGTGTCCACCAAGTGGTTCTTGTATACCTGGCAGGTGATTTTTGCGTGTCAGGAAGTTGGTTCCGGCTAGTTGAGCAGGTGGATCTGGGGTGCTGGCCAGGGGTTTCAGGCGGGTCTGGCAGGTGGTTTCGGTCTGTTCGGGGAGTGGTTCCGGCATCTCAGGCTCATGGTTCTGGCACGTCTGAGAGGTGGTTCCGGCCGGCCCGACAGGTGTTTCCGGAGTGTCTGCCGAGTGGTTCTGGTGTAGCCGGCAGGTGATTTTGGCATGTCCAGAAGGTGGTTCCGGCGAGCTCGGCAGGTGGTACCAGCGTGTCCGGAACATGGTTCTGGCACGTCTGAGAGATGGTTCAGGCATGCCCGGCAGGTGATTCCGGAGAGTCCGGCATGTGGTTCCGGCACCTCTGAGAGGTGGTTCCGGCATGCCCGGCAGGTGGTTCCGGAGTGTCTGCCGAGTGGTTCTGGCGTAGTCGGCAGGTGATTCTTTCGTGTCCAGCCAGTGGTTCTGTGGAGCGGTTCAGGTGGTTCCGGCATACTCGGCAGGTGGTACCGGCGTGTCCGGAACATGGTTCTGGCAAGACTGAGAGGTGGTTCCGGCATGCCCGACAGGTGATTCCGGAGTGTTCGCCAACTGGTTCTGGCGTAGCCGGCAGGTCATTTTGCTTGTCCGGCGGTGGTTCCGGCGAGTCGAGCCGTTGGTTCCGGCGTGTCCAGCAGGTGGTTCCGGTCTGTCCGGCAGGTGTTTCTGGCGTGTCCGGCATGAGGTTCTGGCACGTCTGAGAGTTTGTTCCGGCATGCCCGACAGGTGATTCCAGAGTGTCCGCCACGTGGTTTTGGCGTACCCGGCAGGTGATTTTGGCGTGTCTGGCAGGTGTTTCTGGCAAGTCGATCATTTGGCTCAGGCATGATCAGCAGGTGCTTCCGGCGTGTCTGGCACGTGGTTCTGGTGTGTCTGAGAGCTGGTTCTGGCATGTCCGGCAGATGATTCTGGAGTGTCCACCAAGTGGTTCTTGTATACCTGGCAGGTGATTTTTGCGTGTCAGGAAGTTGGTTCCGGCTAGTTGAGCAGGTGGATCTGGGGTGCTGGCCAGGGGTTTCAGGCGGGTCTGGCAGGTGGTTTCGGTCTGTTCGGGGAGTGGTTCCGGCATCTCAGGCTCATGGTTCCGGCACGTCTGAGAGGTGGTTCCGGCCGGCCCGACAGGTGTTTCCGGAGTGTCCGCCGAGTGGTTCTGGCGTAGCTGAAAGGTGATGTTGGCGTGACCGGCAGGTGCTTCCAGCCAGCCCGGCAGGTGATTCCGGAGTGTCTGCCGAGTGGTTCTGGCGTAGCCGGCAGGTGATTTTGGCGTGTCCAGAAGGTGGTTCCGGCGAGCTCGGCAGGTGGTACCAGCGTGTCCGGAACATGGTTCTGGCACGTCTGAGAGATGGTTCAGGCATGCCCAGCAGGTGATTCCGGAGAGTCCGGCATGTGGTTCCGGCACCTCTGAGAGGTGGTTCCGGCATGCCCGGCAGGTGGTTCCGGAGTGTCTGCCGAGTGGTTCTGGCGTAGTCGGCAGGTGATTCTTTCGTGTCCAGCCAGTGGTTCTGTGGAGCGGTTCAGGTGGTTCCGGCATACTCGGCAGGTGGTACCGGCGTGTCCGGAACATGGTTCTGGCAAGACTGAGAGGTGGTTCCGGCATGCCCGACAGGTGATTCCGGAGTGTTCGCCAACTGGTTCTGGCGTAGCCGGCAGGTCATTTTGCTTGTCCGGCGGTGGTTCCGGCGAGTCGAGCCGTTGGTTCCGGCGTGTCCAGCAGGTGGTTCCGGTCTGTCTGGCAGGTGTTTCTGGCGTGTCCGGCATGAGGTTCTGGCACGTCTGAGAGTTTGTTCCGGCATGCCCGACAGGTGATTCCAGAGTGTCCGCCACGTGGTTTTGGCGTACCCGGCAGGTGATTTTGGTGTGTCTGGCAGGTGTTTCTGGCAAGTCGATCATTTGGCTCAGGCATGATCAGCAGGTGCTTCCGGCGTGTCTGGCACGTGGTTCTGGTGTGTCTGAGAGCTGGTTCTGGAATGTCCGGCAGATGATTCCGGAGTGTCCAACAAGTGGTTGTGGCATACCCGGCAGGTGATTTTAGCGTGTCAGGTAGGTGATTCCAGCGAGTCGAGTAGGTGGTTCCGGCGTGCTCGGCAGGTGGTTCAGGCGGGTCTGGCAGGTGGTTTCGGTCTGTTCGGGGTGTGGTTCCGGCATCTCAGGCACATGGTTCTGGCACGTCTGATAGGTGGTTCCGGCCGGCCCGACAGGTGTTTCCATGGTGTCCGCCAAGTGGTTCTGGCATAGCTGGCAGGTGATGTTGGCGTGACCGGCAGGTGGTTCCAGCCAGCCCGGCAGGTGATTCCGAAGAGTTCACCAAATGGTTGTGGTGTAGCCGTCAGGTGATTTTGGCGTGTCCAGCAGGTGGTTTTGGCGAGTCGAGCAGGTGGTTCTGGCGTGCTCGGCAGGTGCTTCCGGTGTCATTGGCATGTGGTTCCGGCATGTCTGAGAGGTGGTTCCGCCATGCCCGGCAGGTGATTCCGGAGTGTTCCCCAAGTGGTTCTGGCATACCCGGCAGGTGATTTTGCATGGCCGGCAATGGTTTCGGCGAGTCGAGCCGGTGGTTCCGGCATGTCCGGCACGTGGTTCCGGCATGCCCGGCAGGTGATTCCGGAGTGTCCGGCATGTGGTTCTGGCACCTCTGAGAGGTGGTTCCGGCATGCCCGGCAGGTGATACCGGAGTGTCCGGCCTTTGGTTCTGGCACCTCTGAGAGGTGGCTCCGGAATGCCCGGCATGTGATTCCGGAGTGTCTGCCGAGTGGTTCTGGCGTAGCCGGCAGTTGATTTTGGCGTGTCCACTAGGTGGTTCTGGGGAGTGGATCAGCTGGTTCCGGCATACTCGGCAGGTGGTACTGGCGTGTCCAGAACATGGTTCTGGCAAGTCTGAGAGGTGGTTCCGGCACGCCCGACAGGTGATTCCGGAGCGTCCGCCAAGTGTTTCTGGCGTACCCGGCAGGTGATTTTCGCCTGTCCGACACTTGTATCTTGCGAGTCGAGCAGGTGGCTGAGGCATGCTCAGCTGGTGCTTCCGGCGTCTCTGGCACGTGGTTCTGGTGTGTCTGACAGCTGGTTCTGGCATCTCCGGCAGATGATTCCGGAGTGTCCACCAAGTGGTTCTTGTATACCTGGCAGGTGATTTTTGCGTGTCAGGAAGTTGGTTCCGGCTAGTTGAGCAGGTGGATCTGGGGTGCTGGCCAGGGGTTTCAGGCGGGTCTGGCAGGTGGTTTCGGTCTGTTCGGGGAGTGGTTCCGGCATCTCAGGCTCATGGTTCTGGCACGTCTGAGAGGTGGTTCCGGCCGGCCCGACAGGTGTTTCCGGAGTGTCTGCCGAGTGGTTCTGGTGTAGCCGGCAGGTGATTTTGGCATGTCCAGAAGGTGGTTCCGGCGAGCTCGGCAGGTGGTACCAGCGTGTCCGGAACATGGTTCTGGCACGTCTGAGAGATGGTTCAGGCATGCCCGGCAGGTGATTCCGGAGAGTCCGGCATGTGGTTCCGGCACCTCTGAGAGGTGGTTCCGGCATGCCCGGCAGGTGGTTCCGGAGTGTCTGCCGAGTGGTTCTGGCGTAGTCGGCAGGTGATTCTTTCGTGTCCAGCCAGTGGTTCTGTGGAGCGGTTCAGGTGGTTCCGGCATACTCGGCAGGTGGTACCGGTGTGTCCGGAACATGGTTCTGGCAAGACTGAGAGGTGGTTCCGGCATGCCCGACAGGTGATTCCGGAGTGTTCGCCAACTGGTTCTGGCGTAGCCGGCAGGTCATTTTGCTTGTCCGGCGGTGGTTCCGGCGAGTCGAGCCGTTGGTTCCGGCGTGTCCAGCAGGTGGTTCCGGTCTGTCCGGCAGGTGTTTCTGGCGTGTCCGGCATGAGGTTCTGGCACGTCTGAGAGTTTGTTCCGGCATGCCCGACAGGTGATTCCAGAGTGTCCGCCACGTGGTTTTGGCGTACCCGGCAGGTGATTTTGGCGTGTCTGGCAGGTGTTTCTGGCAAGTCGATCATTTGGCTCAGGCATGATCAGCAGGTGCTTCCGGCGTGTCTGGCACGTGGTTCTGGTGTGTCAGAGAGCTGGTTCTGGCATGTCCGGCAGATGATTCCGGAGTGTCCACCAAGTGGTTCTTGTATACCTGGCAGGTGATTTTTGCGTGTCAGGAAGTTGGTTCCGGCTAGTTGAGCAGGTGGATCTGGGGTGCTGGCCAGGGGTTTCAGGTGGATCTGGCAGGTGGTTTCGGTCTGTTCGGGGAGTGGTTCCGGCATCTCAGGCTCATGGTTCTGGCACGTCTGAGAGGTGGTTCCGGCCGGCCCGACAGGTGTTTCCGGAGTGTCCGCCGAGTGGTTCTGGCGTAGCTGAAAGGTGATGTTGGCGTGACCGGCAGGTGCTTCCAGCCAGCCCGGCAGGTGATTCCGGAGTGTCTGCCGAGTGGTTCTGGCGTAGCCGACAGGTGATTTTGGCGTGTCCAGAAGGTGGTTCCGGCGAGCTCGGCAGGTGGTACCAGCGTGTCCGGAACATGGTTCTGGCACGTCTGAGAGATGGTTCAGGCATGCCCGGGAGGTGATTCCGGAGTCTCCGGCATGTGGTTCCGGCACCTCTGAGAGGTGGTTCCGGCATGCCCGGCAGGTGGTTCCGGAGTGTCTGCCGAGTGGTTCTGGCGTAGTCGGCAGGTGATTCTTTCGTGTCCAGCCAGTGGTTCTGTGGAGCGGTTCAGGTGGTTCCGGCATACTCGGCAGGTGGTACCGGCGTGTCCGGAACATGGTTCTGGCAAGACTGAGAGGTGGTTCCGGCATGCCCGACAGGTGATTCCGGAGTGTTCGCCAACTGGTTCTGGCGTAGCCAGCAGGTCATTTTGCTTGTCCGGCGGTGGTTCCGGCGAGTCGAGCCGTTGGTTCCGGCGTGTCCAGCAGGTGGTTCCGGTCTGTCCGGCAGGTGTTTCTGGCGTGTCCGGCACGAGGTTCTGGCACGTCTGAGAGTTTGTTCCGGGATGCCCGACAGGTGATTCCAGAGTGTCCGCCACGTGGTTTTGGCGTACCCGGCAGGTGATTTTGGCGTGTCTGGCAGGTGTTTCTGGCAAGTCGATCATTTGGCTCAGGCATGATCAGCAGGTGCTTCCGGCGTGTCTGGCACGTGGTTCTGGTGTGTCTGAGAGCTGGTTCTGGAATGTCCGGCAGATGATTCCGGAGTGTCCACCAAGTGGTTGTGGCATACCCGGCAGGTGATTTTAGCGTGTCAGGTAGGTGGTTCCAGCGAGTCGAGTAGGGGGTTCCGGCGTGCTCGGCAGGTGGTTCAGGCGGGTCTGGCAGGTGGTTTCGGTCTGTTCGGGGTGTGGTTCCGGCATCTCAGGCACATGGTTCTGGCACGTCTGATAGGTGGTTCCGGCCGGCCCGACAGGTGTTTCCATGGTGTCCGCCAAGTGGTTCTGGCATAGCTGGCAGGTGATGTTGGCGTGACCGGCAGGTGGTTCCAGCCAGCCCGGCAGGTGATTCCGAAGAGTTCACCAAATGGTTGTGGAGTAGCGGGAAGGTGATTTTGGCGTGTCCAGCAGGTGGTTTTGGCGAGTCAAGCAGGTGGTTCTGGTGTGCTCGGCAGGTGCTTCCGGTGTCATTGGCATGTGGTTCCGGCATGTCTGAGAGGTGGTTCCGCCATGCCCGGCAGGTGATTCTGCAGTGTTCGCCAAGTGGTTCTGGCGTAGCCGGCAGGTGATTTTGCATGTCCGGCAATGGTTCCGGCGAGTCGAGCCGGTGGTTCCGGCATGTCCGGCAGGTGGTTCCGGCATGCCCGGCAGGTGATTCCGGAGTGTTCGCCAAGTGGTTCTGGAGTAGCCGGCAGGTCATTTTGCATGTCCGGCGGTGGTTCCGGCGATTCGAGACGGTGGTTCCGGCGTAGACGGCAGTTGATTTTGGCGTGTCCACTAGGTGGTTCTGGGGAGTGGATCAGCTGGTTCCGGCATACTCGGCAGGTGCTACCGGCATGTCCAGAACATGGTTCTGGCAAGTCTGAGAGGTGGTTCCGGCACGCCCGACAGGTGATTCCGGAGCGTCCGCCAAGTGTTTCTGGCGTGCCCGGCAGGTGATTTTGGCATGTCCGACAGGTGTTTCTTGCGAGTCGAGCAGGTGGCTCAGGCATGCTCAGCTGGTGCTTCCGGCGTCTCTGGCACGTGGTTCTGGTGTGTCTGAGAGCTGGTTCTGGCATGTCAGGCAGGTGATTCCGGAGTGTCCGGCATGTGGTTCTGGCACCTCTGAGAGGTGGTTCCGGCATGCCCGGCAGGTGGTTCCGGAGTGTCTGCCGAGTGGTTCTGGCGTAGCCGGCAGGTGATTCTGGGGTTTCCAGCAGGTGGTTCTGGGGAGTGGATCATGTGGTTCCGGCATACTCGGCAGGTGGTACCGGCGTGTCCGGAACATGGTTCTGGCAAGTCTGTGAGGTGGTTCCGGCATGCCCGACAGGTGATTCCGGAGTGTTCGCCAAGTGGTTCTGGCCTAGACGGCAGGTCATTTTGCATGTCCGGCGGTGGTTCTGGCGAGTCGAGCCGGTGGTTCCGGCGTAGCCGGCAGTTGATTTTGGCGTGTCTACCAGGTGGTTCTGGGGAGTGGATCAGCTGGTTCCGGCATACTCGGCAGGTGGTACTGGCGTGTCCAGAACATGGTTCTTGCAAGTCTGATAGGTGGTTCCGGCCGGCCCGACAGGTGTTTCCATGGTGTCCGCCAAGTGGTTCTGGCATAGCTGGCAGGTGATGTTGGCGTGACCGGCAGGTGATTCCAGCCAGCCCGGCAGGTGATTCCGAAGAGTTCACCAAATGGTTGTGGAGTAGCGGGAAGGTGATTTTGGCGTGTCCAGCAGGTGGTTTTGGCGAGTCGAGCAGGTGGTTCTGGCGTGCTCGGCAGGTGCTTCTGGTGTCATTGGCATGTGGTTCCGTCATGTCTGAGAGGTGGTTCCGCCATGCCCGGCAGGTGATTACGGAGTGTTCGCCAAGTAGTTCTGGCGTAGCCGGCAGGTGATTTTGCATGTCCGGCAATGGTTCCGGCGAGTCGAGCCGGTGGTTCCGGCATGTCCGGCAGGTGATTCCGGCATGTCCAGCAGGTGGTTCTGGTGGAGTGGATCAGGTGGTTCTGGCATGCAAGGCAGGTGATTCCGGAGTGTTCGCCAAGTGGTTCTGGTGTAGACGGCAGGTGGTTTTGCATGTCCGGCAATGGTTCCGGCGAGTCGAGCCGGTGGTTCCGGCATGTCCGGCAGGTGATTCCGGCATGTCCAGCAGGTGGTTCTGGTGGAGTGGATCAGGTGGTTCCGGCATGCCCGGCAGGTGATTCCGGCATGCCCGGCCGGTGATTCCGGAGTGTCCGGCATGTTGTTCTGGCACCTCGGAGAGGTGGTTCCGGCATGCCCGGCAGGTGATACCGGAGTGTTCGCCAAGTGGTTCTGGGGTAGCCGGCAGGTATTTTTGCATGTCCGGCAATGGTTCCGGCGAGTCGAGCCGGTGGTTCCGGCATTTCCAGCAGCTTATTCCGGCATGTCCAGCACGTGGTTCCAGCAGGTGGTTCTGGGGCGTGGATCAGGTGGTTTTGGCATGCCCGGCAGGTGATTCCAGAGTGTCCGGCATGTGGTTCTGGCACCTCTGAGAGGTTGTTCTGGCATGCCCGGCAGGTGATACCGGAGTGTCCGGCATTTGGTTCTGGCACCTCTGAGATATGGTTCCGGGATGCCTGGCATGTGATTCCGGAGTGTCTGCCGAGTGGTTCTGGCGTGTCCAGCAGGTTTTTCCGGTCTGTCCGGCAGGTGGTTCTGGCGTGTCCGGCACGAGGTTCTGGGACGTCTGAGAGTTGGTTCCGGCATGCCCGAAAGGTGATTCCGGAGTGTCCGCCACGTGGTTCTGGCGTACCCGGCAGGTGATTTTGGCGTGTCTGGCAGGTGTTTATTGCAAGTCGAGCATTTGGCTCAGGCATGCTCAGCAGGTGCTTCCGGCGAGTCTGGCACGTGGTTCTGGTGTGTCTGAGAGCTGGTTCTGGCATGTCCGGCAGATGATTCCGGAGTGTCCACCAAGTGGTTGTGGCATACCCGGCAGGTGATTTTAGCGTGTCAGGTAGGTGGTTCCAGCGAGACGAGTAGGTGGTTCCGGCGTGCTCGGCAGGTGGTTCAGGCGGGTCTGGCAGGTGGTTTCGGTCTGTTCGGTGTGTGGTTCCGGCATCTCAGGCACATGGTTTTGTCACGTCTGAGAGGTGGTTGCGGCCGGCCCGACAGGTGTTTCCGGAGTGTCCGCCAAGTGGTTCTGGCGTAGCTGAAAGGTGATGTTGGCGTGACCGGCAGGTGGTTCCAGCCAGCCCGGCAGGTGATTCCGGAGTGTCTGCCGAGTGGTTCTGGCATAGCCTGCAGGTGATTTTGGCGTGTCCAGAGGGTGGTTTTGGCGAGTCGACCAGGTTGTTCTGGCGTGCTCGGCAGGTGCTTCCGGTGTCATTGGCATGTGGTTCCGGCATGTCAGAGAGGTGGTTCCGCCATGCCCGGCAGGTGATCCTGGAGTGTTCGCCAAGTGGTTCTGGCGTAGCCGGCAGGTGATTTTGCATGTCCGGCAATGGTTCCGGCGAGTCGAGCCGGTGGTTCCGGAATGTCCGTCAGGTGGTTCCGGCATGTCCGGCAGGTGGTTCCGGCATCGCAAGCACGTGGTTCCAGCATGCCCGGCAGGTGATTCCGGAGTGTCCGGCATGTGGTTCTGGCACCTCTGAGAGGTGGTTCCGGCATGCCCGGCAGGTGATACCGGAGTCTCCGGCATTTGGTTCTGGCACCTCTGAGAGGTGGTTCCGGAATGCCTGGCCTGTGATTCCGGAGTGTCTGCCGAGTGGTTCTGGCGTAGCCAGCAGTTGATTTTGGCGTGTCCACTAGGTGGTTCTTGGGACTGGATCAGCTGGTTCCGGCATACTCGGCAGGTGGTACCGGCGTGTCCAGAACATGGTTCTGGCATGTCTGAGAGGTGGTTCTGGCACGCCCGACAGGTGATTCCGCAGCGTCCGCCAAGATTTTCTGGCGTACACAGCAGGTGATTTTCGCCTGTCCGACAGTTGTATCTTGCGAGTCGAGCAGGTGGCTGAGGCATGCTCAGCTGGTGCTTCCGGCGTCTCTGGCACGTGGTTCTGGTGTGTCTGACAGCTGGTTCTGGCATCTCCGGCAGATGATTCCGGAGTGTCCACCAAGTGGTTCTTGTATACCTGGCAGGTGATTTTTGCGTGTCAGGAAGTTGGTTCCGGCTAGTTGAGCAGGTGGATCTGGCGTGCTGGCCAGGGGTTTCAGGTGGGTCTGGCAGGTGGTTTCGGTCTGTTCGGGGAGTGGTTCCGGCATCTCAGGCTCATGGTTCTGGCACGTCTGAGAGGTGGTTCCGGCCGGCCCGACAGGTGTTTCCGGAGGGTCTGCCGAGTGGTTCTGGTGTAGCCGGCAGGTGATTTTGGCATGTCCAGAAGGTGGTTCCGGCGAGCTCGGCAGGTGGTACCAGCGTGTCCGGAACATGGTTCTGGCACGTCTGAGAGATGGTTCAGGCATGCCCGGCAGGTGATTCCGGAGAGTCCGGCATGTGGTTCCGGCACCTCTGAGAGGTGTTTCCTGCATGCCCGGCAGGTGGTTCCGGAGTGTCTGCCGAGTGGTTCTGGCGTAGTCGGCAGGTGATTCTTTCGTGTCCAGCCAGTGGTTCTGTGGAGCGGTTCAGGTGGTTCCGGCATACTCGGCAGGTGGTACCGGCGTGTCCGGAACATGGTTCTGGCAAGACTGAGAGGTGGTTCCGGCATGCCCGACAGGTGATTCCGGAGTGTTCGCCAACTGGTTCTGGCGTAGCCAGCAGGTCATTTTGCTTGTCCGGCGGTGGTTCCGGCGAGTCGAGCCGTTGGTTCCGGCGTGTCCAGCAGGTGGTTCCGGTCTGTCCGGCAGGTGTTTCTGGCGTGTCCGGCACGAGGTTCTGGCACGTCTGAGAGTTTGTTCCGGCATGCCCGACAGGTGATTCCAGAGTGTCCGCCACGTGGTTTTGGCGTACCCGGCAGGTGATTTTGGCGTGTCTGGCAGGTGTTTCTGGCAAGTCGATCATTTGGCTCAGGCATGATCAGCAGGTGCTTCCGGCGTGTCTGGCACGTGGTTCTGGTGTGTCAGAGAGCTGGTTCTGGCATGTCCGGCAGATGATTCCGGAGTGTCCACCAAGTGGTTCTTGTATACCTGGCAGGTGATTTTTGCGTGTCAGGAAGTTGGTTCCGGCTAGTTGAGCAGGTGGATCTGGGGTGCTGGCCAGGGGTTTCAGGTGGGTCTGGCAGGTGGTTTCGGTCTGTTCGGGGAGTGGTTCCGGCATCTCAGGCTCATGGTTCTGGCACGTCTGAGAGGTGGTTCCGGCCGGCCCGACAGGTGTTTCCGGAGTGTCCGCCGAGTGGTTCTGGCGTAGCTGAAAGGTGATGTTGGCGTGACCGGCAGGTGCTTCCAGCCAGCCCGGCAGGTGATTCCGGAGTGTCTGCCGAGTGGTTCTGGCGTAGCCGACAGGTGATTTTGGCGTGTCCAGAAGGTGGTTCCG
Organism: Equus caballus; assembly: GCF_041296265.1. Lineage (NCBI taxonomy): Eukaryota > Metazoa > Chordata > Mammalia > Perissodactyla > Equidae > Equus > Equus caballus. Next base: position 8,020,742 of record NC_091707.1, on the reverse strand, counting down.
GCGAGCTCGGCAGGTGGTACCAGCGTGTCCGGAACATGGTTCTGGCACGTCTGAGAGATGGTTCAGGCATGCCCGGGAGGTGATTCCGGAGTCTCCGGCATGTGGTTCCGGCACCTCTGAGAGGTGGTTCCGGCATGCCCGGCAGGTGGTTCCGGAGTGTCTGCCGAGTGGTTCTGGCTTAGTCGGCAGGTGATTCTTTCGTGTCCAGCCAGTGGTTCTGTGGAGCGGTTCAGGTGGTTCCGGCATACTCGGCAGGTGGTACCGGCGTGTCCGGAACATGGTTCTGGCAAGACTGAGAGGTGGTTCCGGCATGCCCGACAGGTGATTCCGGAGTGTTCGCCAACTGGTTCTGGCGTAGCCAGCAGGTCATTTTGCTTGTCCGGCGGTGGTTCCGGCGAGTCGAGCCGTTGGTTCCGGCGTGTCCAGCAGGTGGTTCCGGTCTGTCCGGCAGGTGTTTCTGGCGTGTCCGGCACGAGGTTCTGGCACGTCTGAGAGTTTGTTCCGGCATGCCCGACAGGTGATTCCAGAGTGTCCGCCACGTGGTTTTGGCGTACCCGGCAGGTGATTTTGGCGTGTCTGGCAGGTGTTTCTGGCAAGTCGATCATTTGGCTCAGGCATGATCAGCAGGTGCTTCCGGCGTGTCTGGCACGTGGTTCTGGTGTGTCTGAGAGCTGGTTCTGGAATGTCCGGCAGATGATTCCGGAGTGTCCACCAAGTGGTTGTGGCATACCCGGCAGGTGATTTTAGCGTGTCAGGTAGGTGGTTCCAGCGAGTCGAGTAGGGGGTTCCGGCGTGCTCGGCAGGTGGTTCAGGCGGGTCTGGCAGGTGGTTTCGGTCTGTTCGGGGTGTGGTTCCGGCATCTCAGGCACATGGTTCTGGCACGTCTGATAGGTGGTTCCGGCCGGCCCGACAGGTGTTTCCATGGTGTCCGCCAAGTGGTTCTGGCATAGCTGGCAGGTGATGTTGGCGTGACCGGCAGGTGGTTCCAGCCAGCCCGGCAGGTGATTCCGAAGAGTTCACCAAATGGTTGTGGAGTAGCGGGAAGGTGATTTTGGCGTGTCCAGCAGGTGGTTTTGGCGAGTCAAGCAGGTGGTTCTGGTGTGCTCGGCAGGTGCTTCCGGTGTCATTGGCATGTGGTTCCGGCATGTCTGAGAGGTGGTTCCGCCATGCCCGGCAGGTGATTCTGCAGTGTTCGCCAAGTGGTTCTGGCGTAGCCGGCAGGTGATTTTGCATGTCCGGCAATGGTTCCGGCGAGTCGAGCCGGTGGTTCCGGCATGTCCGGCAGGTGGTTCCGGCATGCCCGGCAGGTGATTCCGGAGTGTTCGCCAAGTGGTTCTGGAGTAGCCGGCAGGTCATTTTGCATGTCCGGCGGTGGTTCCGGCGATTCGAGACGGTGGTTCCGGCGTAGACGGCAGTTGATTTTGGCGTGTCCACTAGGTGGTTCTGGGGAGTGGATCAGCTGGTTCCGGCATACTCGGCAGGTGCTACCGGCATGTCCAGAACATGGTTCTGGCAAGTCTGAGAGGTGGTTCCGGCACGCCCGACAGGTGATTCCGTAGCGTCCGCCAAGTGTTTCTGGCGTGCCCGGCAGGTGATTTTGGCATGTCCGACAGGTGTTTCTTGCGAGTCGAGCAGGTGGCTCAGGCATGCTCAGCTGGTGCTTCCGGCGTCTCTGGCACGTGGTTCTGGTGTGTCTGAGAGCTGGTTCTGGCATGTCCGGCAGGTGATTCCGGAGTGTCCGGCATGTGGTTCTGGCACCTCTGAGAGGTGGTTCCGGCATGCCCGGCAGGTGGTTCCGGAGTGTCTGCCGAGTGGTTCTGGCGTAGCCGGCAGGTGATTCTGGGGTGTCCAGCAGGTGGTTCTGGGGAATGGATCAGGTGGTTCCGGCATACTCGGCAGGTGGTACCGGCGTGTCCGGAACATGGTTCTGGCAAGTCTGTGAGGTGGTTCCGGCATGCCCGACAGGTGATTCCGGAGTGTTCGCCAAGTGGTTCTGGCGTAGACGGCAGGTCATTTTGCATGTCCGGCGGTGGTTCTGGCGAGTCGAGCCGGTGGTTCCGGCGTAGCCGGCAGTTGATTTTGGCGTGTCTACTAGGTGGTTCTGGGGAGTGGATCAGCTGGTTCCGGCATACTCGGCAGGTGGTACTGGCGTGTCCAGAACATGGTTCTTGCAAGTCTGATAGGTGGTTCCGGCCGGCCCGACAGGTGTTTCCATGGTGTCCGCCAAGTGGTTCTGGCATAGCTGGCAGGTGATGTTGGCGTGACCGGCAGGTGATTCCAGCCAGCCCGGCAGGTGATTCCGAAGAGTTCACCAAATGGTTGTGGCGTTGCCAGCGGGTGATTTTGGCGTGTCCAGCAGGTGGTTTTGGCGAGTCGAGCAGGTGGTTCTGGCGTGCTCGGCAGGTGCTTCTGGTGTCATTGGCATGTGGTTCCGTCATGTCTGAGAGGTGGTTCCGCCATGCCCGGCAGGTGATTCCGGAGTGTTCGCCAAGTAGTTCTGGCGTAGCCGGCAGGTGATTTTGCATGTCCGGCAATGGTTCCGGCGAGTCGAGCCGGTGGTTCCGGCATGTCCGGCAGGTGATTCCGGCATGTCCAGCAGGTGGTTCTGGTGGAGTGGATCAGGTGGTTCTGGCATGCAAGGCAGGTGATTCCGGAGTGTTCGCCAAGTGGTTCTGGTGTAGACGGCAGGTGGTTTTGCATGTCCGGCAATGGTTCCGGCGAGTCGAGCCGGTGGTTCCGGCATGTCCGGCAGGTGATTCCGGCATGTCCAGCAGGTGGTTCTGGTGGAGTGGATCAGGTGGTTCCGGCATGCCCGGCAGGTGATTCCGGCATGCCCGGCCGGTGATTCCGGAGTGTCCGGCATGTTGTTCTGGCACCTCGGAGAGGTGGTTCCGGCATGCCCGGCAGGTGATACCGGAGTGTTCGCCAAGTGGTTCTGGGGTAGCCGGCAGGTATTTTTGCATGTCCGGCAATGGTTCCGGCGAGTCGAGCCGGTGGTTCCGGCATGTCCAGCAGCTTATTCCGGCATGTCCAGCACGTGGTTCCAGCAGGTGGTTCTGGGGCGTGGATCAGGTGGTTTTGGCATGCCCGGCAGGTGATTCCAGAGTGTCCGGCATGTGGTTCTGGCACCTCTGAGAGGTTGTTCTGGCATGCCCGGCAGGTGATACCGGAGTGTCCGGCATTTGGTTCTGGCACCTCTGAGATATGGTTCCGGGATGCCTGGCATGTGATTCCGGAGTGTCTGCCGAGTGGTTCTGGCGTGTCCAGCAGGTTTTTCCGGTCTGTCCGGCAGGTGGTTCTGGCGTGTCCGGCACGAGGTTCTGGGACGTCTGAGAGTTGGTTCCGGCATGCCCGAAAGGTGATTCCGGAGTGTCCGCCACGTGGTTCTGGCGTACCCGGCAGGTGATTTTGGCGTGTCTGGCAGGTGTTTATTGCAAGTCGAGCATTTGGCTCAGGCATGCTCAGCAGGTGCTTCCGGCGAGTCTGGCACGTGGTTCTGGTGTGTCTGAGAGCTGGTTCTGGCATGTCCGGCAGATGATTCCGGAGTGTCCACCAAGTGGTTGTGGCATACCCGGCAGGTGATTTTAGCGTGTCAGGTAGGTGGTTCCAGCGAGACGAGTAGGTGGTTCCGGCGTGCTCGGCAGGTGGTTCAGGCAGGTCTGGCAGGTGGTTTCGGTCTGTTCGGTGTGTGGTTCCGGCATCTCAGGCACATGGTTTTGTCACGTCTGAGAGGTGGTTGCGGCCGGCCCGACAGGTGTTTCCGGAGTGTCCGCCAAGTGGTTCTGGCGTAGCTGAAAGGTGATGTTGGCGTGACCGGCAGGTGGTTCCAGCCAGCCCGGCAGGTGATTCCGGAGTGTCTGCCGAGTGGTTCTGGCATAGCCTGCAGGTGATTTTGGCGTGTCCAGAGGGTGGTTTTGGCGAGTCGACCAGGTTGTTCTGGCGTGCTCGGCAGGTGCTTCCGGTGTCATTGGCATGTGGTTCCGGCATGTCAGAGAGGTGGTTCCGCCATGCCCGGCAGGTGATCCTGGAGTGTTCGCCAAGTGGTTCTGGCGTAGCCGGCAGGTGATTTTGCATGTCCGGCAATGGTTCCGGCGAGTCGAGCCGGTGGTTCCGGAATGTCCGTCAGGTGGTTCCGGCATGTCCGGCAGGTGGTTCCGGCATCGCAAGCACGTGGTTCCAGCATGCCCGGCAGGTGATTCCGGAGTGTCCGGCATGTGGTTCTGGCACCTCTGAGAGGTGGTTCCGGCATGCCCGGCAGGTGATACCGGAGTCTCCGGCATTTGGTTCTGGCACCTCTGAGAGGTGGTTCCGGAATGCCTGGCCTGTGATTCCGGAGTGTCTGCCGAGTGGTTCTGGCGTAGCCAGCAGTTGATTTTGGCGTGTCCACTAGGTGGTTCTTGGGACTGGATCAGCTGGTTCCGGCATACTCGGCAGGTGGTACCGGCGTGTCCAGAACATGGTTCTGGCATGTCTGAGAGGTGGTTCTGGCACGCCCGACAGGTGATTCCGCAGCGTCCGCCAAGATTTTCTGGCGTACACAGCAGGTGATTTTCGCCTGTCCGACAGTTGTATCTTGCGAGTCGAGCAGGTGGCTGAGGCATGCTCAGCTGGTGCTTCCGGCGTCTCTGGCACGTGGTTCTGGTGTGTCTGACAGCTGGTTCTGGCATCTCCGGCAGATGATTCCGGAGTGTCCACCAAGTGGTTCTTGTATACCTGGCAGGTGATTTTTGCGTGTCAGGAAGTTGGTTCCGGCTAGTTGAGCAGGTGGATCTGGCGTGCTGGCCAGGGGTTTCAGGTGGGTCTGGCAGGTGGTTTCGGTCTGTTCGGGGAGTGGTTCCGGCATCTCAGGCTCATGGTTCTGGCACGTCTGAGAGGTGGTTCCGGCCGGCCCGACAGGTGTTTCCGGAGTGTCCGCCGAGTGGTTCTGGCGTAGCTGAAAGGTGATGTTGGCGTGACCGGCAGGTGCTTCCAGCCAGCCCGGCAGGTGATTCCGGAGTGTCTGCCGAGTGGTTCTGGCGTAGCCGGCAGGTGATTTTGGCGTGTCCAGAAGGTGGTTCCGGCGAGCTCGGCAGGTGGTACCAGCGTGTCCGGAACATGGTTCTGGCACGTCTGAGAGATGGTTCAGGCATGCCCGGCAGGTGATTCCAGAGAGTCCGGCATGTGGTTCAGGCACCTCTGAGATGTGGTTCCGGCTTGCCCGGTAGGTGGTTCCGGAGTGTCTGCCGAGTGGTTCTGGCGTAGTCGGCAGGTGATTCTTTCGTGTCCAGCCGGTGGTTCTGGGGAGTGGTTCAGGTGGTTCCGGCATACTCGGCAGGTGGTACCGGCGTGTCCGGAACATGGTTCTGGCAAGACTGAGAGGTGGTTCCGGCATGCCCGACAGGTGATTCCGGAGTGTTCGCCAACTGGTTCTGGCGTAGCCGGCAGGTCATTTTGCTTGTCCGGCGGTGGTTCCGGCGAGTCGAGCCGTTGGTTCCGGCGTGTCCAGCAGGTGGTTCCGGTCTGTCCGGCAGGTGTTTCTGGCGTGTCCGGCACGAGGTTCTGGCACGTCTGAGAGTTTGTTCCGGCATGCCAGACAGGTGATTCCGGAGTGTCCGCCACGTGGTTCTGGCGTACCCGGCAGGTGATTTTGGCGTGTCTGGCAGGTGTTTATGGCAAGTCGATCATTTGGCTCAGGCATGATCAGCAGGTGCTTCCGGCGTGTCTGGCACGTGGTTCTGTGTGTCTGAGAGCTGGTTCTGGAATGTCCGGCAGATGATTCCGGAGTGTCCAACAAGTGGTTGTGGCATACCCGGCAGGTGATTTTAGCGTGTCAGGTAGGTGGTTCCAGCGAGTCGAGTAGGTGGTTCCGGCGTGCTTGGCAGGTGGTTCAGGCGGGTCTGGCAGGTGGTTTCGGTCTGTTCGGGGTGTGGTTCCGGCATCTCAGGCACATGGTTCTGGCACGTCTGATAGGTGGTTCCGGCCGGACCGACAGGTGTTTCCATGGTGTCCGCCACGTGGTTCTGGCATAGCTGGCAGGTGATGTTGGCGTGACCGGCAGGTGGTTCCAGCCAGCCCGGCAGGTGATTCCGAAGAGTTCACCAAATGGCTGTGGTGTAGCCGTCAGGTGATTTTGGCGTGTCCAGCAGGTGGTTTTGGCGAGTCGAGCAGGTGGTTCTGGCGTGCTCGGCAGGTGCTTCCGGTGTCATTGGCATGTGGTTCCGGCATGTCTGAGAGGTGGTTCCGCCATGCCCGGCAGGTGATTCCGGAGTGTTCCCCAAGTGGTTCTGGCATACCCGGCAGGTGATTTTGCATGGCCGGCAATGGTTTCGGCGAGTCGAGCCGGTGGTTCCGGCATGTCCGGCACGTGGTTCCGGCATGCCCGGCAGGTGATTCCGGAGTGTCCGGCATGTGGTTCTGGCACCTCTGAGAGGTGGTTCCGGCATGCCCGGCAGGTGATACCGGAGTGTCCGGCATTTGGTTCTGGCACCTCTGAGAGGTGGCTCCGGAATGCCCGGCATGTGATTCCGGAGTGTCTGCCGTGTGGTTCCGGCGTAGCCGGCAGTTGATTTTGGCGTGTCCACTAGGTGGTTCTGGGGTGTGGATCAGCTGGTTCCGGCATACTCGGCAGGTGGTACCGGCGTGTCCAGAACATGGTTCTGGCAAGTCTGAGAGGTGGTTCCGGCACGCCCGACAGGTGATTCCGGAGCGTCCGCCAAGTGTTTCTGGCGTACCCGGCAGGTGATTTTGGCATGTCCGAAAGGTGTTTCTTGAGAGTCGAGCAGGTGGCTGAGGCATGCTCAGCTGGTGCTTCCGGCGTCTCTGGCACGTGGTTCTGGTGTGTCTGAGATCTGGTTCTGGCATGTCCGGCAGATGATTCCGGAGTGTCCACCAAGTGGTTCTGGTATACCTGGCAGGTGATTTTGGCGTGTCAGGAAGGTGGTTCCGGCTAGTTGAGCAGGTGGATCAGGCGTGCTCGCCAAGGGGTTCAGGCGGGTCTGGCAGGTGGTTTCGGTCAGTTCGGGGAGTGGTTCCGGCATCTCAGGCACATGTTTCTGGCACGTCTGAGAGGTGGTTCCGGCCAGCCCGACAGGTGTTTCCGGAGTGTCCGCCAAGTGGTTCTGGCGTAGCTGAAAGGTGATGTTGGCGTGACCGGCAGGTGGTTCCAGCCAGCCCGGCAGGTGATTCCGGAGTGTCTGCCGAGTGGTTCTGGCGTAGCCGGCAGGTGATTTTGGCGTGTCCTGCGGGTGGTTTTGGCGACTGGACCAGGTGGTTCTGGCGTGCTCGGCAGGTGCTTCCGGTGTCATTGGCATGTGGTTCCGGCATGTCTGAGAGGTGGTTCCGCCATGCCCGGCAGGTGATTCAGGAGTGTTCGCCAAGTGGTTCTGGCGTAGCCGGCAGGTGATTTTGCATGTCCGGCAATGATTCCGGCGAGTCTAGCCGGTGGTTCCGGCATGTCCGGCAGGTGGTTCCGGCATGCCCGGCAGGTGATTCAGGAGTGTTCGCCAAGTGGTTCTGGAGTAGCCGGCAGGTCATTTTGCATGTCCGGCGGTGGTTCCGGCGATTCGAGACGGTGGTTCCGGCGTAGACGGCAGTTGATTTTGGCCTGTCCACTAGGTGGTTCTGGGGAGTGGATCAGCTGGTTCCGGCATACTCGGCAGGTGCTTCCGGCGTGTCCAGAACATGGTTCTGGAAAGTCTGAGAGGTGGTTCTGGCACGCCCGACAGTTGATTCCGGAGCGTCCGCCAAGTGTTTCTGGCGTACCCGGCAGGTGATTTTGGCATGTCCGACGGGTGTTTCTTGCGAGTCGAGCAAGTGGCTACGGCATGCTCAGCTGGTGCTTCCGGCGTCTCTGGCACGTGGTTCTGGTGTGTCTGAGAGCTGGTTCTGGCATGTCAGGCAGGTGATTCCGGAGTGTCCGGCATGTGGTTCTGGCACCTCTGAGAGGTGGTTCCGGCATGCCCGGCAGGTGGTTCCGGAGTGTCTGCCGAGTGGTTCTGGCGTAGCCGGCAGGTGATTCTGGGGTTTCCAGCAGGTGGTTCTGGGGAGTGGATCATGTGGTTCCGGCATACTCGGCAGGTGGTACCGGCAGGTCCGGAACATGTTTCTGGCAAGTCTGTGAGGTGGTTCCGGCATGCCCGACAGGTGATTCCGGAGTGTTCGCCAAGTGGTTCTGGCCTAGACGGCAGGTCATTTTGCATGTCCGGCGGTGGTTCTGGCGAGTCGAGCCGGTGGTTCCGGCGTAGCCGGCAGTTGATTTTGGCGTGTCTACTAGGTGGTTCTGGCGAGTGGATCAGCTGGTTCCCGCATACTTGGCAGGTGGTACTGGCGTGTCCAGAACATGGTTCTTGCAAGTCTGATAGGTGGTTCGGGCCGGCCCGACAGGTGTTTCCATGGTGTCCGCCAAGTGGTTCTGGCATAGCTGGCAGGTGATGTTGGCGTGACCGGCAGGTGATTCCAGCCAGCCCGGCAGGTGATTCGGAAGACTTCACCAAATGGTTGTGGCGTTGCCAGCGGGTGACTTTGGAGTGTCCAGCAGGTGGTTTTGGCGAGTCGAGCAGGTGGTTCTGGCGTGCTCGGCAGGTGCTTCCGGTGTCATTGGCATGTGGTTCCGTCATGTCTGAGAGGTGGTTCCGCCATGCCCGGCAGGTGATTCCGGAGTGTTCGCCAAGTGGTTCTGGCGTAGCCGGCAGGTGATTTTGCATGTCCGGCAATGGTTCCGGCGAGTCGAGCCGGTGGTTCCGGCATGTCCGGCAGGTGATTCCGGCATGTCCAGCAGGTGGTTCTGGTGGAGTGGATCAGGTGGTTCTGGCATGCAAGGCAGGTGATTCCGGAGTGTTCGCCAAGTCGTTCTGGTGTAGCCGGCAGGTGGTTTTGCATGTCCGGCAATGGTTCCGGCGAGTCGAGCCGCTGGTTCCAGCATGCCCGGCAGGTGATTCCGGAGTGTCCGGCATGTGGTTCTGGCACCTCTGAGAGGTGGTTCCGGCATGCCCGGCAGGTGGTTCCGGAGTGTCTGCCGTGTGGTTCTGGCGTAGTCGGCAGTTGATTCTGGCGTTTCCAGCAGGTGGTTCTGGGGAGTGGATCAGGTGGTTCCGGCATACTCGGCATGTGGTACCGGCGTGTCCGGAACATGCTTCTGGCAAGTCTGAGAGGTGGTTCCGGCACGCCCGACAGGTGATTCCGGAGCGTCCGCCAAGTGTTTCTGGCGTACCCGGCAGGTGATTTTGGCATGTCCGACCGGTGTTTCTTGCGAGTCGAGCAGGTGGCTCAGGCATGCTCAGCTGGTGCTTCCGGCGTCTCTGGCACGTGGTTCTGGTGTGTCTGTGAGCTGGTTCTGGCATGTCCGGCAGATGATTCCGGAGTGTCCACCAAGTGGTTCTGGTATACCTGGCAGGTGAATTTGGCGTGTCAGGAAGGTGGTTCCGGGTAGTTGAGCAGGTGGATCCGGCGTGCTCGCCAGGGGGTTCAGGCGGGTCTGGCAGGTGGTTTCGGGCTGTTCGGGGAGTGGTTACGGCATCTCAGGCACATGGTTCTGGCACGTCTGAGAGTTGGTTGCGCCATGCCCGGCAGGTGATTCCGGAGTGTTCGCCAAGTGGTTCTGGCATAGCCGGCAGGTGATTTTGCATGTCCGGCAATGGTTCCGGCGAGTCGACCCGGTGGTTCCGGCGTGTCCGGCAGGTGGTGCTGGCGTGACCGGCACGAGGTTCTGGCACGTTTGAGAGTTGGTTCCGGCATGCCCGACAGGTGATTCCGGAGTGTCCGCCACGTGGTTCTGGCGTAGCCGGCAGGTGATTTTGGTGTGTCCAGCGGGTGGTTCTGGCGAGTCGAGCAGGTTGTTCTGGCGTGCTCGGCAGGTGCTTCCGGTGTCATTGGCAAGTGGTTCCGGCATGTCTGAGAGGTGGTTCCGGCATGCCCGGCAGGTGGTTCCGGAGTGTCTGTCGAGTGGTTCTGGAGCCAGCACGGCAGGTGATTGCGAAGAATTCACCAAATGGCTGTGGCGTAGCCGGCAGGTGATTTTGGCGTGTCTGGAATGTGGTTCCCGCTAGTTGAGCAGGTGGATCAGGCGTGGTTGCCAGGGGGTTCAGGAGGGTCTGGCAGGTGGTTTCGGTCTGTTCGGGGAGTGGTTCCGGCATCTGAGGCACATGGTTCTGGCACGTCAGAGAGGTGGTTCCGGCCGGCCGGAGAGGTGTTTCCGGAGTGTCCGCCACGTGGTTCTGGCTTAGCTGAAATGTGATGTTGGCGTGATCGGCAGGTGGTTCCAGCCAGCCCGGGAGGTGATTCCGGAGTGTCTGCCGTGTGGTTCTGGCGTAGTTCGCAGGTGATTTTGGCGTGTCCAGCAGGTGGTTCCGGCGAGCTCGGCAGGTGGTAGCAGCGTGTCCGGAACATGGTTCTGGCACGTTTGAGAGATGGTTCCGGCATGCCCGGCAGTTGATTCTGGAGTGTCCGGCATGTGGTTCTGGCACCTCTGAGAGGTGGTTCCGGAATGCCCGGCAGGTGGTTCCGGAGTGTCTGCCGAGTGGTTCTGGCGTAGCCGGCAGGTGATTCTGGGGTTTCCAGCAGGTGGTTTTGGGGAGTGGATCAGGTGGTTCCGGCATACTCGGCAGGTGGTACCGGCGTGTCCCGAACATGGTTCTGGCAAGTATGAGAGGCGGTTCCGGCATGCCCGACAGGTGATTCCGGAGTGTTCGCCAAGTGGTTCTGGCGTAGCCGGCAGGTCATTGTGCATGTCCGGCGGTGGTTCCGGCGAGTCGAGCCGGTGGTTCCGGCGTGTGCGGCAGTGGTTCTGGGGTGACCGGAACGAGGTTCTGGCACGTCTGAGAGTTGGTTCCGGCATGCCCGACAGGTGATTCCGGAGTGTCCGCCACGTGGTTCTGGCGTACCCGGCAGGTGATTTTGGCGTGTCTGGCAGGTGTTTCTTGCAAGTCGAGCATTTGGCTCAGGCATGCTCAGCAGGTGCTTCCGGCGTGTCTGGCACGTGGTTCTGGTGTGTCTGAGAGCTGGTTCTGGCATGTCCGGCAGATGATTCCGGAGTGTCCACCAAGTGGTTCTGGTATACCTGGCAGGTGAATTTGGCGTGTCAGGAAGGTGGCTCCGGGTAGTTGAGCAGGTGGATCAGGCGTGCTCGCCAGGGGGTTCAGGTGGGTCTGGCAGGTGGTTTCGGGCTGTTTGGGGAGTGGTTCCGGCATCTCAGGCACATGGTTCTGGCACGTCTGAGAGGTGGTTGCGGCCGGCCCGACAGCTGTTTCCGGAGTGTCCGCCAAGTGGTTCTGGCGTAGCTGAAATGTGATGTTGGCGTGACCGGCAGGTGGTTCCAGCCAGCCCGGCTGGTGATTCCGGAGTGTCTGCCGAGTGGTTCTGGCGTGCTCGGCAGGTGCTTCCGGTGTCATTGGCATGTGGTTCCGGCATGTCTGAGAGGTGGTTAGGCCGTGCCCGGCAGGTGATTCCGGAGTGTTCACCAAGTGGTTCTGGCGTTGCCGGCAGGTGATTCTGCATGTCCGGCAATGGTTCCGGCGAGTCGAGCCGTTGGTTCCGGCATGTCCAGCAGGTGGTTCCGGCATGCCCGGCAGGTGATTCCGGAGTGTCCGGCATGTGGTTCTCGCACCTCTGAGAAGTGGTTGCGGCAGGCCCGGCAGGTGGTTCCGGAGTGCCTGCCGAGTGGTTCTGGCATAGTCGGCAGGTGATTCTGGCGTGTCCAGCAGGTGGTTCTGGGGAGTGGATCAGGTGGTTCCGGCATACTCGGCAGGTGATACCGGCGTGTCCGGAACATGGTTCTGGCAAGTCTGAGAGGCGGTTCCGGCATGCCCGACAGGTGATTCCGGAGTTTTCGCCAAGTGGTTCTGGCGTAGCCGGCAGGTCATTTTGCATGTCCAGCGGTGGTTCCGGCGAGTCGAGCCGGTCGTTCCGGCGTGTCCGGCAGGTGGTTCTGGCGTGACCGGCACGAGGTTCTGGCACGTCTGAGAGTTGGTTCCGGCATGCCCGACAGGTGATTTCGGAGTGTCCGCCACATGGTTCTGATGTACCCGGCAGGTGATTTTGGCGTGTCTGGCAGGTGTTTCTTGCAAGTCGAGCATTTGGCTCAGGCATGCTCAGCAGGTGCTTCCGGCGTGTCTGGCACGTGGTTCTGGTGTGTCTGAGAGCTGGTTCTGGCATGTCCGGCAGATGATTCCGGAGTGTCCACCAAGTGGTTGTGGCATACCCGGCAGGTGATTTTAGCGTGTCAGGTAGGTGGTTCCAGCGAGTCGAGTAGGTGGTTCCGGCGTGCTCGGCAGGTGGTTCAGGCGGGTCTGGCAGGTGATTTCGGTGTGTTCGGGGTGTGGTTCCAGCATCTCAGGCACATGGTTCTGGCACGTCTGATAGGTGGTTCTGGCCGGCCCGACAGGTGTTTCAATGGTGTCCGCCAAGTGGTTCTGGCAAAGCTGGCACGTGATGTTGGCATGACCGGCAGGTGGTTCCAGCCAGCCCGGCAGGTGATTCCGAAGTGTTCACCAAATGGTTGTGGCGTAGCCGGCAGGTGATTTTGGCGTGTCCAGCAGGTGGTTTTGGCGAGTCGAGCAGGTGGTTCTGGCATGCTCGGCAGGTGCTTCCGGTGTCATTGGCATGTGGTTCCGGCATGTCTTAGAGGTGGTTCCGCCATGCCCGGCAGGTGATTCCGGAGTGTTCGCCAAGTGGTTCTGGCCTAGCCGGCAGGTGATTTTGCATGTCCGGCAATGGTTCCGGCGAGTCGAGCCGGTGGTTCCGGCATGCCCGGCAGGTGATACCGGAGTGTCTGCCGAGTGGTTCTGGCACCTCTGAGAGGTGGTTCCGGCATGCCCAGCAGGTGATTCCGGAGTGTCCGGCATGTGGTTCTGGCACCTCTGTGAGTTGGTTCCGGCATGCCCGGCCGATGAGACCGGAGTGTCTGCCGAGTGGTTCTGGCACCTCTGAGAGGTGGTTCCGGCCGGCCGGAGAGGTGTTTCCGGAGTGTCCGCCAAGTGGTTCTGGCGTAGCTGAAAGGTGATGTTGGCGTGACCTGCAGGTGGTTCCAGCCAGCCCGGCAGGTGATTCCGGAGTGTCTGCTGTGCGGTTCTGGCGTAGCTGGCAGGTGATTTTGGCGTGTCCAGCAGGTGGTTCCGGCGAGCTCGGCAGGTGGTACCAGCGTGTAAGGAACATGGTTCTGGCACGTCTGAGAGATGGTTCCGGCATGCCCGGCAGGTGATTCCGGAGTGTCCGGCATGTGGTTCCGGCACCTCTGAGAAGTGGTTGCGGCAGGCCCGGCAGGTGGTTCCGGAGTGCCTGCCGAGTGGTTCTGACATAGTCGGCAGGTGATTCTGGCGTGTCCAGCAGGTGGTTCTGGGGAGTGGATCAGGTGGTTCCGGCATACTCGGCAGGTGATACCGGCGTGTCCGGAACATGGTTCTGGCAAGTCTGAGAGGTGGTTCCGGCATGCCCGACAGGTGATTCCGGAGTTTTCGCCAAGTGGTTCTGGCGTAGCCGGCAGGTCATTTTGCATGTCCAGCGGTGGTTCCGGCGAGTCGAGCCGGTCGTTCCGGCGTGTCCAGCAGGTGGTTCTGGCGTGACCGGCACGAGGTTCTGGCACGTCTGAGAGTTGGTTCCGGCATGCCCGACAGGTGATTTCGGAGTGTCCGCCACATGGTTCTGATGTACCCGGCAGGTGATTTTGGCGTGTCTGGCAGGTGTTTCTTGCAAGTCGAGCATTTGGCTCAGGCATGCTCAGCAGGTGCTTCCGGCGTGTCTGGCACGTGGTTCTGGTGTGTCTGAGAGCTGGTTCTGGCATGTCCGGCAGATGATTCCGGAGTGTCCACCAAGTGGTTGTGGCATACCCGGCAGGTGATTTTAGCGTGTCAGGTAGGTGGTTCCAGCGAGTCGAGTAGGTGGTTCCGGCGTGCTCGGCAGGTGGTTCAGGCGGGTCTGGCAGGTGATTTCGGTGTGTTCGGTGTGTGGTTCCAGCATCTCAGGCACATGGTTCTGGCACGTCTGATAGGTGGTTCTGGCCGGCCCGACAGGTGTTTCCATGGTGTCCGACAAGTGCTTCTGGCATAGCTGGCACGTGATGTTGGCGTGACCGGCAGGTGGTTTTGACGAGTCGAGCAGGTGGTTCTGGCGTGCTCGGCAGCTGCTTCCGGTGTCATTGGCATGTGGTTCTGGCATGTCTGAGACGTGGTTCCGGCATGCCCGGCAGGTGATTCCGGAGTTTCCGGCATGTGGCTCCGGCCCCTCTGAGAGGTGGTTCCGGCAGGCCCGGCAGTTGGTTCCGGAGTGTCTGCCGATCGGTTCTGGCGTAGCCGGCAGGTGATTCTGCCGTGTCCAGCAGGTGGTTCTGGGGAGTGGATTATGTGGTTCCGGCATACTCGGCTGGTGGTACCGGCGTGTCCGGAACATGGTTCTGGAGAGTCTGAGAGGTGGTTCCGGCATGCCCGACAGGTGATTCCGGAGTGTTCGCCAAGTGGTTCTGGCGTAGTCGGCAGGTGAGACCGGAGTGTCTGCCGAGTGGTTCTGGCACCTCTGAGAGGTGGTTCCGGCCGGCCGGAGAGGTGTTTCCGGAGTGTCCACCAAGTGGTTCTGGCGTAGCTGAAAGGTGATGTTGGCGTGACCTGCAGGTGGTTCCAGCCAGCCCGGCAGGTGATTCCGGAGTGTCTGCCGTGCGGTTCTGGCGTAGCTGGCAGGTGATTTTGGCGTGTCCAGCAGGTGGTTCCGGCGAGCTCGGCAGGTGGTACCAGCGTGTAAGGAACATGGTTCTGGCACGTCTGAGAGATGGTTCCGGCATGCCCGGCAGGTGATTCCGGAGTGTCCGGCATGTGGTTCCGGCACCTCTGAGAGGTGGTTCCAATATGCCCGGCAGGTGATACCGGAGTGTCCAGCATGTGGTTCTGGCACCTCTGAGAGGTGGTTCCGGCATGCCCGGCAGGTGATTCTGGAGTGTCCGGCATGTGGTTCCGGCATCTCTGAGAGGTGGTTCCGGCATGCCCGGCAGTTGGTTACGGAGTGTCTGCCACGTGGTTCTGGAGTAGCCGGCAGGTGATTCTGGCGTATCCAGCAGGTGGTTCTGGGGAGTGGAGCAGGTGGTTCCGGCATACTCGGCAGGTGGTACCGGCGTGTCCGGAACTTGGTTCTGGCAAGTCTGAGAGGTGGTTCTGGCATGCCCGACAGGTGATTCCGGAGTGTTCGCCAAGAGGTTCTGGCATAGCCGGCAGGTCATTTTGCATGTCCGGCGGTGGTTCCGGCGAGTCGAGCCGGTGGTTCCGGCGTAGCTGGCCGTTGATTTTGGCGTGTCCACTAGGTGGTTCTGGGGAGTGGATCAGCTGGTTCCGGCATACTCGGCAGGTGGTACCGCCGTGTCCAGAACACGGTTCTGGCAAGTCTGAGAGGTGGTTACGGCACGCCCGACAGGTGATTCCGGAGCGTCTGCCAAGTGTTTCTGGCGTACCCGGCAGGTGATTTTGGCATGTCCGACAGGTGTTTCTTGCGAGTCGAGCGGGTGGCTCAGGCATGCTCAGCTGGTGCTTCCGGCGTCTCTGGCACGTGGTTCTGGTGTGTCTGAGAGCTGGTTCTGGCATGTCCGGCAGATGATTCTGGAGTGTCCACCAAGTGGTTCTGGTATACCTGGCAGGTGATTTTGGCTTGTCAGGAACTTGGTTCCGGCTAGTTGAGCAGGTGGATCAGGCGTGCTCGCCAGGGGGTTCAGGCAGGTCTGGCAGGTGGTTTCGACCTCTTCGGGGAGTGGTTCCGGCAACTCAGGCACATGGTTCTGGCACGTCTGAGAGGTAGTTCCGGCCGGCCCGACAGGTGTTTCCGGAGTGTCCGCCAAGTGGTTCCGGCGTAGCTGAAAGATGATGTTGGCGTGACCGGCAGGTGGTTCCAGCCAGCCCCGCAGGTGATTCCGGAGTGTCTGCCGCGTGGTTCTGGCGTAGCCGACAGGTGATTTTGGCGTGTCCAGCAGGTGGTTCCGGCGAGCTCGGCAGGTGGTACCGGCGTGTCCGGAACATGGTTCTGGCAAGTCTGAGAGGCGGTTCCGGCATGCCCGACAGGTGATTCCGGAGTGTTCGCCAAGTGGTTCTGGCATAGCCGGCAGGTGATTTTGCATGTCCGGCAATGGTTCCGGCGAGTCGACCCGGTGGTTCCGGCGTGTCCGGCATGTGATGCTGGGGTGACCGGCACGCGGTTCTGGCACGTCTGAGAGTTGGTTCCGGCATGCCCGACAGGTGATTCCGGAGTGTCCGCCACGTGGTTCTGGCGTAGCCGGCAGGTGATTTTCGTGTGTCCAGCGGGTGGTTCTGGCGAGTCGAGCAGGTTGTTCTGGCGTGCTCGGCAGGTGCTTCTGATGTCATTGGCATGTGGTTCCGGCATGTCTGAGAGGTGGTTCCGGCATGCCCGGCAGGTGGTTCCGGAGTGTCTGTCGAGTGGTTCTGGAGCCAGCCCGGCAGGTGATTGCGAAGAGTTCACCAAATGGCTGTGGCGTAGCCGGCAGGTGATTTTGGCGTGTCTGGAATGTGGTTCCGGCTAGTTGAGCCGGTGGATCAGGCGTGCTTGCCAGGGGGTTCAGGCGGGTCTGGCAGGTGGTTTCGGTCTGTTCGGGGAGTGGTTCCGGCATCTGAGGCACATGGTTCTGGCACGTCTGAGAGGTGGTTCCGGCCGGCCGGAGAGGTGTTTCCGGAGTGTCCGCCAAGTGGTTCTGGCTTAGCTGAAAAGTGATTTTGGCGTGACCGGCAGGTGGTTCCAGCCAGCCCGGGAGGTGATTCCGGAGTGTCTGCCGTGTGGTTCTGGCGTAGCTGGCAGGTGATTTTGGCGTGTCTAGCATGTGGTTCCGGCGAGCTCGGCAGGTGGTAGCAGCGTGTCCGGAACATGGTTCTGGAACGTTTGAGAGATGGTTCCGGCATGCCCGGCAGTTGATTCTGGAGTGTCCGGCATGTGGTTCTGGCACCTCTGAGAGGTGGTTCCGGAATGCCCGGCAGGTGGTTCCGGAGTGTCTGCCGAGTGGTTCTGGCGTACTCGGCAGGTGATTCTGGCGTGTCCAGCAGGTGGTTCTGGGGAGTGGATCAGGTGGTTCCGGCATACTCGGCAGGTGGTACCGGCGTGTCCCGAACATGGTTCTGGCAAGTATGAGAGGCGGTTCCGGCATGCCCGAAAGCTGATTCCGGAGTGTTCGCCAAGTGGTTCTGGCATAGCCAGCAGGTCATTGTGCGTGTCCGGCGGTGGTTCCGGCGACTCGAGACGGTGGTTCCGGCGTGTCCGGCAGGTGGTTCTGGGGTGACCGGCACGAGGTTCTGGCACGTCTGAGAGTTGGTTCCGGCATGCCCGACAGGTGATTCCGGAGTGTCCGCCACGTGGTTCTGGCGTACCCGGCAGGTGATTTCGGCGTGTCTGGCAGGTGTTTCTTGCAAGTCGAGCATTTGGCTCAGGCATGCTCAGCAGGTGCTTCCGGCGTCTCTGGCACGTGGTTCTGGTGTGTCTGAGAGCTGGTTCTGGCATGTCCGGAAGATGATTCCGGAGTGTCCAACAAGTGGTTGTGGCATACCCGGCAGGTGATTTTAGCGTGTCAGGTAGGTGGTTCCAGCGAGTCGAGTAGGTGGTTCCGGCTTGCTCAGCAGGTGGTTCAGGCGGGTCTGGCAGGTGGTTTCGGTCTGTTCGGGGTGTGGTTCCGGCATCTCAGGCACATGGTTCTGGCACGTCTGATAGGAGGTTCCGGCCGGCCCGACAGGTGTTTCCATGGTGTCCGCCAAGTGGTTCTGGCATAGCTGGCAGGTGATGTTGGCGTGACCGGCAGGTGGTTCCAGCCAGCCCGGCAGGTGATTCCGAAGAGTTCACCAAAAGGTTGTGGCGTAGCCGGCAGGTGATTTTGGCGTGTCCAGCAGGTGGTTTTGGCGAGTCGAGCAGGTGGTTCTGGCGTGCTCGGCGGGTGCTTCCGGTGTCATTGGCATGTGGTTCCGGCATGTCTGAAAGGTGGTTCCGCCATGCCCGGCAGGTGATTCCAGAGTGTTCGCCAAGTGGTTCTGGCATAGCCGGCAGGTGATTTTGCATGTCAGGCAATGGTTCCGGCGAGTCGAGCCGGTGGTTCCGGAATGTCCGGCAGGTGGTTCCGACATGTCCGGCAAGTGGTTCCAGCATGTTTAGCACCTGGTTCCAGCATTCCCGGCAGGTGATTCCGGAGTGTCCGGCATGTGGTACTGGCACCTCTGAGAGGTGGTTCCGGAATGCCTGGCATGTGATTCCGTAGTGTCTGCCGAGTGGTACTGGCGTAGCCGGCAGTTGATTTTGGCGTGTCCACTAGGTGGTTCTGGGGAGTGGATCAGCTGGTTCCGGCATACTCGGCAGGTGGTACCGGCGTGTCCAGAACATGGTTCTGGCAATTCTGAGAGGTGGTTCCTGCACGCCCGACAGGTGATTCCGGAGCGTCCGCCAAGTGTTTCTGGCGTACCCGGCAGGTGATTTTGGCATGTCCGACCGGTGTTTCTTGCGAGTCGAGCAGGTGGCTCAGGCATGCTCAGCTGGTGCTTCCGGCGTCTCTGGCACGTGGTTCTGGTGTGTCTGTGAGCTGGTTCTGGCATGTCCGGCAGATGATTCCGGACTGTCCACCAAGTGGTTCTGGTATACATGGCAGGTGAATTTGGCGTGTCAGGAAGGTGGTTCCGGGTAGTTGATCAGGTGGATCCGGCATGCTCGCCAGGGGGCTCTGGTGGGTCTGGCAGGTGGTTTCGGGCTGTTCGGGGAGTGGTTACGGCATCTCAGGCACATGATTCTGGCACGTCTGAGTGGTGGTGGCGCCATGCCCGGCAGTTGATTCCGGAGTGTTCGCCAAGTGGTTCTGGCATAGCCGGCAGGTGATTTTGCATGTCCGGCAATGGTTCCGGCGAGTCGAGCCGGTGGTTCCGGCATGTCCGGCAGGTGATTCCGGAGTGTCCGGCATGTGGTTCTGGCACCTCTGAGAGCTGGTTCCGGCATGCCCGGCAGGCGATACCAGAGTGTCTGCCGAGTGGTTCTGGCACCTCTGAGAGGTGGTTCCGGCATGCCCAGCAGGTGATTCCGGAGTGTCCGGCATGTGGTTCTGGCACCTCTGTGAGTTGGTTCCGGCATGCCCGGCAGGTGATACCGGAGTGTCTGCCGAGTGGTTCTGGCACCTCTGAGAGGTGGTTCCGGCCGGCCGGAGAGGTGTTTCCGGAGTGTCCGCCAAGTGGTTCTGGCGTAGCTGAAAGGTGATGTTGGCGTGACCGGCAGGTGGTTCCAGCCAGCCCGGCAGGTGATTCCGGAGTGTCTGCCGTGCGGTTCTGGCGTAGCTGGCAGGTGATTTTGGCGTGTCCAGCAGGTGGTTTTGACGAGTCGAGCAGGTGGTTCTGGCGTGCTCGGCAGCTGCTTCCGGTGTCATTGGCATGTGGTTCTGGCATGTCTGAGACGTGGTTCCGGCATGCCCGGCAGGTGATTCCGGAGTTTCCGGCATGTGGAACCGGCCCCTCTGAGAGGTGGTTCCGGCAGGCCCGGCAGTTGGTTCCGGAGTGTCTGCCGATCGGTTCTGGCGTAGCCGGCAGGTGATTCTGCCGTGTCCAGCAGGTGGTTCTGGGGAGTGGATTATGTGGTTCCGGCATACTCGGCTGGTGGTACCGGCGTGTCCGGAACATGGTTCTGGAGAGTCTGAGAGGTGGTTCCGGCATGCCCGACAGGTGATTCCGGAGTGTTCGCCAAGTGGTTCTGGCGTAGTCGGCAGGTGATACCGGAGTGTCCGGCATTTGGTTCTGGCACCTCTGAGAGGTGGTTCCGGCATGCCCGACAGGTGATTCCGGAGTGTCCGGCATTTGGTTCTGGCACCTCTGAGTGGTGGTTCCGGCATGCCCGACAGGTGATTCCGGAGTGTTCGCCAAGTGGTTCTGGCATAGCTGGCAGGTGATGTTGGCGTGACCGGCAGGTGGTTCCAGCCAGCCCGGCAGGTGATTCCGGATTGTCTGCCGAGTGATTCTGGAGTAGCCGGCATGTGACTTTGGCGTGTCCAGCAGCTGGTTCCGGCGAGCTCGGCAGGTGGTACCGGCATGTCCGGAACATGGTTCTGGCACGTCTGAGAGATGGTTCCCGCATGCCCGGCAGGTGATTCCGGAGTGTCCGGCATGTGGTTCCGGCACCTCTGAGAGGTGGTTCCGGCATGCCCGACAGGTGATTCGGGAGTATTCGCCAAGTGGTTCTGGCGTAGCCGGCAGGTCATTATGCTTGTCCGGCGGTGGTTCCCGCGAGTCAAGCCGGTCGTTCCGGCGTTTCTGGCAGGTGTTTCCGGTCTGTCCGGCAGGTGGTTCTGGCGTGTCCGGCACGAGTTTCTGGCACGTCTGAGAGTTGGTTCCGGCATGCACGACAGGTGATTACGGAGTGTCTGCCACGTGGTTCTCGCATTCCCGGCAGGTGATTTTGGCGTGTCTGGCAGGTGTTTCTTGCAAGTCGAGCATGTGGCTCAGGCATGCTCAGCAGGTGCTTCCGGCGTGTCCGGCACGTGGTTTTGGTGTGTCAGATGGCTGGTTCTGGCATTTCCGGTAGATGATCCTGGAGTGTCCACCAAGTGGTTCTTGTAGACCTGGCAGGTGATATTGGCGTGTCTGGAAGGTGGTTCCGGCTAGTTGAGCAGGTGGATCAGGCGTGCTATACAGGGGGTTCAGGCGGGTCTGGCAGGTGGTTTCGGTCTGTTCGGGGTGTGGTTCTGACATCTCAGGCACATGGTTCTGGCACGTCTGAGAGGTGGTTGCGGCCGGCCCTACAGGTGTTTCCGGAGTGTCCGCCAAGTGGTTCCGGCGTAGCTGAAAGGTGATTTTGGCGTGTCCGGCAGGTGGTTCCGGCGAGCTCGGCAGGTGGTACCGGCGTGTCCGGAACATGGTTCTGGCACGTCTGAGAGATGGTTCCGGCATGCCCGGCAGCTGATTCCGGAGTGTCCGGCATGTGCTTCTGGCACCTCTGAGAGGTGGTTCCGGCATGCCCGGCTGGTGGATGCGGAGTGTCTGCTGAGTGGTTCTGGCGTAGCCGGCAGGTGATTCTGGCGTGTCCAGCAGGTGGTTCTTGGGAGTGGATCAGGTGGTTCCGGCATACTCGGCAGGTGGTACCGGCGTGTCCGGAACATGGTTCTGGCAAGTCGGAGAGGCGGTTCCGGCATGCCCGAGAGGTGATTCCGGAGTGTTTGCCAAGTGGTTCTGGCGTAGCCGGCAGGTCATTTTGCATGTCCGGCGGTGGTTCCGGCGAGTCGACCCTGTGGTTCCGGCATAGCCGGCAGTTGATTTTGGCGTGTCCACTAGGTGGTTCTGGGGAGTGGAGCAGCTGGTTCCGGCACGCCCGACAGGTGAATTCCGGAGCGTCCGCCAAGCGTTTCTGGCGTACCCGGCAGGTGACTTTGGCATGTCCGACAGGTGTTTCCATAGTGTGCGCCAATTTGTTCTGGCATAGCTGGCAGGTGATGTTGGCGTGACCAGCATGTGGTTCCAGCAAGCCCGGCAGGTGATTCCGAAGAGTTCACCAAATGGGTGTGGCGTAGCCGGCAGGTGATTTTGTCGTGTCCAGCGCTCCGGCGAGCTCGGCAGGTGGTACCAGCGTGTCCTGAACATGGTTCTGGCCAGTCTGAGAGATGGTTCCGGTATGCCAGTCAGGTGATTCCGGAGTGTCCGGCATTTGGTTCTGGCACCTCTGAGAGGTGGTTCCGGCATGCCCGGCAGGTGATTCCGGAGTGTCCGGCATGTGGTTCTGGCACCTCTGAGAGGTGGTTCCGGCATGCCCGTCAGGTGATACCGGAGTGTTCGGCAAGTGGTTGTGGCATAGCCGGCAGGTGATTTTGCATGTCCGGCAATGGTTCCGGCGAGTCGAGCCGGTGGTTCCGGAATGTCCGACAGGTGGTTCCGGCATGTCCGGCAGGTGGTTCCGGCATGTCCAGCACGTGGTTCCAGCATGCACGGCAGGTGATTCCGGAGTGTCCGGCATGTGGTTCTGGCAGCTCTGAGAGGTGGTTCCGGAATGCCTGGCCTGTGATTCCGGAGTGTCTGCCGAGTGGTTCTGGCGTAGCCGGCAGTTGATTTTGGCGTGTCCACTAGGTGGTTCTGGGGAGTGGAACAGCTGGTTCCGGCATACTGGGCAGGTGGTACCGGCGTGTCCAGAACATGGTTCTGGCAAGTCTGAGAGGTGGTTCCGGCATGCCCGACAGGTGATTCCGGAGCGTCCGCCAAGTGTTTCTGGCGTACCCGGCAGGTGATTTTCGCCTGTCCGACAGGTGTATCTTGCGAGTCGAGCAGGTGGCTCAGGCATGCTCAGCTGGTGCTTCCGGCGTCTCTGGCACGTGGTTCTGGTGTGTCTGAGAGCTGGTTCTGGCATCTCCGGCAGATGATTCCGGAGTGTCCACCAAGTGGTTCTTGTATACCTGGCAGGTGATTTTGGCATGTCAGGAAGTTGGTTCCGGCTAGTTGAGCAGGTGGATCAGGCGTGCTCGCCAGGGGGTTCAGGCGGGTCTGGCAGGTGGTTTCGGTCTGTTCGGGGAGTGGTTCCGGGATCTCAGGCACATGGTTCTGGCACGTCTGAGAGGTGGTTCCGGCCGGCCGGAGAGGTGTTTCCGGAGTGTCCGCCAAGTGGTTCTGGCGTAGCTGAAAGGTGATGTTGGCGTGACCGGCAGGTGGTTCCAGCCAGCCCGGCAGGTGATTCCGGAGTGTCTGCCGTGTGGTTCTGCCGTAGCTGGCAGGTGATTTTGGCGTGTCCAGCAGGTGGTTCCGGCGAGCTCGGCCGGTGGTACCAGCGTGTCCGGAACATGGTTCAGGCACGTCTGAGACATGGTTCCGGCATGCCCGGCAGGTGATTCGGGAGTGTCCGGCATGTGGTTCTGGCACCTCTGAGAGGTGGTTCCGGCATGCCCGGCAGGTGGTTCCGGAGTGTCTGCCGAGTGGTTCTGGCATAGTCGGAAGGTGATTCTGGCGTGTCCAGCAGGTGGTTCTGGGGAGTGGATCAGGTGGTTCTGGCATACTCGGCAGGTGGTACCGGCGTGTCCGGAACATGGTTCTGGCAAGTCTGAGAGGCGGTTCCGGCATGCCCGACAGGTGATTCCGGAGTGTTCGCCAAGTGGTTCTGGCGTAGCCGGCAGGTCATTTTGCATGTCCAGAAGGTGGTTCCGGCATGCCCGACAGGTGATTCTGGAGTGTTCGCCAAGTGGTTCTGGTGTAGCCGGCAGGTGATTTTCCATGTCCGGCAATGGTTCCGGCGAGTCGAGCCGGTGGTTCCGGCATGTCCGGCAGGTGGTTCCAGCATGCCCGGCTGGTGATTCCGGAGTGTCCGGCATGTGGTTCTGGCACCTCTGTGAGCTGGTTCCGGCATTCCTGGCAGGTGATACCGGAGTGTCCGGCATTTGGTTCTGGCACCTCTGAGAGGTGGTTCCGGAATGCCTGGCATGTGATTCCGGAGTGTCTGCCGAGTGGTTCTGGCATTGCCGGCAGTTGATTTTGGCGTGTCCACTACGTGGTTCTGGGGAGTGGATCAGCTGGTTCCGGCATACTCGGCAGGTGGTACCCGCGTGTCCAGAACATGGTTCAGGCAAGTCTGAGAGGTGGTTCCGGCACGCCCGACAGGTGATTCCGGAGCGTCCGCCAAGTGTTTCTGGCGTACCCGGCAGGTGATTTTGGCATGTCCGACAGGTGTTTCTTGCGAGTCAAGCAGGTGGCTCAGGCATGCTCAGCTGGTGCTTCCGGCGTCTCTGGCACGTGGTTCTGGTGTGTCTGAGAGCTGGTTCTGGCATGTCTGGCAGATGATTCCGGAGTGTCCACCAAGTGGTTCTGGTATACCTGGCAGGTGATTTTAGCGTGTCCAGCAGGTGGTTCCGGCGAGCTCGGCAGGTGGTACCGGCGTGTCCGGAACATGCTTCTGGCACCTCTGAGAGGTGGTTCCGGCATGCCCGACAGGTGATTCTGGAGTGTTCGCCAAGTGGTTCTGGCGTAGCCGGCAGGTCACTTTGCATGTCCGGCTGTGGTTCCGGCGAGTCGAGCCGGTTGTTCCGGCGTAGCCGGCAGTTGATTTTGGCGTGTCCACTAGGTGGTTCTGGGCAGTGGATCAGATGGTTCCGGCATACTCGGCAGGTGGTACCGGCGTGTCCAGAACATGGTTCTGGCAATTCTGAGAGGTGTTTCCGGCACGCCCGACAGGTGATTCCGGAGTCTCCGGCATGTGGTTCTGGCACCTCTGAGAGGTGGTTCCGGCATGCCCGGCAGGTGATTCCGGAGTGTCCGGCATGTGGTTCTGGCACCTCTGAGAGGTGGTTCCGGCATGCCCGGCAGGTGATTCCGGAGTGTCCGGCATGTGGTTCTGGCACCTCTGAGAGGTGGTTCCGGCATGCCCGGCATGTGATACCGGAGTGTCCAGCATTTGGTTCTGGCACCTCTGAGAGGTGGTTCCGGAATGCCTGGCATGTGATTCCGGAGTGTCTGCCGAGTGGTTCTGGCACACCCGGCAGGTGATTTTGGCGTGTCCAGCAGGTGGTTCCGGCGAGCTCGGCAGGTGGTTCCGGCATGTCCGGAACATGGTTCTGGCACGTCTGAGAGATGGTTCCGGCATGCCCGGCAGGTGATTCCGGAGTGTCCGGCATGTGGTTCCGGCACCTCTGAGAGGTGGTACCGGCATGCCCGGCAGTTGGTTACGGAGTGTCTGCCGAGTGGTTCTGGAGTAGCCGGCAGGTGATTCTGGCATATCCAGCAGGTGGTTCTGGGGAGTGGATCAGGTGGTTCCGGCATACTCGGCAGGTGGTACCGGCGTTTCCGGAACTTGGTTCGGGCAAGTCTGAGAGGTGGTTCCGGCATGCCCGACAGGTGATTCCGGAGAGTTCGCCAAGTGGTTCTGGCGTAGCCGGCAGGTCATTTTGCATGTCCGGTGGTGGTTCCGGCGTGTCCAGCAGGTGTTTCCGATCTGTCCGGCAGGTGTTTCTGGCGTGACCGGCACGAGGTTCTGGCACGTCTGAGAGTTGGTTCCGGCATGCCCGACAGGTGATTTCGGAGTGTCCGCCACGTGGTTGTGGCGTACCGGGCAGGTGATTTTGGCGTGTCTGGCAGGTGTTTCTTGCAAGTCAAGCATATGGCTCAGGCATGATCAGCAGGTGCTTCCGGCGCGCCCTTCACGTGGTTCTGGTGTGTCTGAGAGCTGGTTCTGGCATGTCCGGCAGATGATTCTGGAGTGTCCTCCAAGTGGTTGTGGCATACCCGGCAGGTGATTTTAGCGTGTCAGGTAGGTGGTTCCGGCGAGTCGAGTAGGTGGTTCCGGGGTGCTCGGCAGGTGGTTCAGGCGGGTCTGGCAGGTGGTTTCGGTCTGTTCGGGGTGTGGTTCCGGCATCTCAGGCACATGGTTCTGGCACGTCTGATAGGTGGTTCCGGCCGGCCCGACAGGTGTTTCCATGGTGTCCACCAAGTGGTTCTGGCATAGCTGCAACGTGATGTTGGCGTGACCGGCAGGTGGTTCCAGCGAGCCCGGCAGGTGATTCCGAAGAGTTCACCAAGTGGTTGTGGCGTAGCCGGCAGGTGATTTTGGCGTGTCCAGCAGGTGGTTTTGGCGAGTCGAGCAGGTGGTTCTGGAGTGCTCGGCAGGTGCTTCCAGTGTCATTGGCATGTAGTTCCGGCATGTCTGAGAGGTGGCTCCGCCATGCCCCGCAGGTGATTCTGGAGTGTTCGCCAAGTGGTTCTGGCGTAGTCGGCAGGTGATTTTGCATGGCCGGCAATGGGTCCGGCGATTCGAGCCGGTGGTTCCGCCATGTCCGGCAGGTGGTTCCGGCATGCCCCGCAGGTGATTCCGGAGTGTCCAGCATGTGGTTCTGGCACCTCTGAGATGTGGTTCCGGCATGCCTGGCAGGTGATACTGGAGTGTCCGGCATTTGGTTCTGGCACCTCTGAGAGGTGGTTCCGGAATGCCTGGCATGTGATTCCAGAGTGTCTGCCGAGTGGTTCTGGCGTAGCCGGCAGTTGATTTTGGCGTGTCCACTAGGTGGTTCTGGGGAGTGGATCAGCTGGTTCCAGCATACTCGGCAGGTGGTACCGACGTGTCCAGAACATGGTTCTGGCAAGTCTGAGAGGTGGTTCCGGCACGCCCGACAGGTGATTCCGGAGCGTCCGCCAAGTGTTTCTGGCGTACCCGGCAGGTGATTTTGTCATGTCCGACAGGTGTATCTTGCGAGTCGAGCAGGTGGCTCAGGCATGCTCAGCTAGTGCTTCCGGCGCCTCTGGCACGTGGTTCTGGTGTGTCTGAGAGCTGG
The DNA here is from genome assembly GCF_041296265.1 of Equus caballus. Classification (NCBI taxonomy): domain Eukaryota; kingdom Metazoa; phylum Chordata; class Mammalia; order Perissodactyla; family Equidae; genus Equus; species Equus caballus. Next base: position 7,994,554 of record NC_091707.1, on the reverse strand, counting down.
TTCTGGCATCTCCAGCAGATGATTCCGGAGTGTCCACCAAGTGGTTCTTGTATACCTGGCAGGTGATTTTGGCGTGTCAGGAAGGTGGTTCCGGATAGTTGAGCAAGTGGATCAGGCGTGCTCGCCAGGGGGTTCAGGCGGGTCTGACAGGTGGTTTCGGTCTGTTCGGGGAGTGGTTCCGGCATCTCAGGCTCATGGTTCTGGCACGTCTGAGAAGTGGTTCCTGGCCGGCCCGACAGGTGTTTCCATGGGGTCCGCCAAGTGGTTCTGGCATAGCTGGCAGTTGATGTTGGCGAGACCGGCAGGTGGTTCCAGCAAGCCCGGCAGGTGATTCCGGCGTGTCCGGCATGTGTTTCTGGCACCTCTGAGAGGTGGTTCCTGCATGCCAGGCAGGTGATACCGGAGTGTCTGCCGAGTGGTTCTGGCACCTCTGAGAGGTGGTTCCGGCATGCCCAGCAGGTGATTCTGGAGTGTCCGGCATGTGGTTCTGGCACCTCTGAGAGGTGGTTCCGGCATGCCCGGCAGGTGATACCGGAGTGTCTGCCGAGTGGTTCTGGCACCTCTGAGAGTTGGTTCCGGCATGCCCAGCAGGTGATTCCGGAGTGTCCGGCATGTGGTTCTGGCACCTCTGTGAGTTGGTTCCGGCATGCCCGGCAGGTGATACCGCAGTGTCTGCCGAGTGGTTCTGGCACCTCTGAGAGGTGGTTCCGGCCGGCCGGAGAGGTGTTTCAGGAGTGTCCGCCAAGTGATTCTGGCGTAGCTGAAAGGTGATGTTGGCGTGACCGGCAGGTGGTTCCAGCCAGCCCGGCAGGTGATTCCGGAGTGTCTGCCGTGTGGTTCTGCCATGGCTGGCAGGTGATTTTGGCGTGTCCAGCAGGTGGTTCCGGCGAGCTCAGCAGGTGGTACCAGCGTGTCCGGAACATGGTTCTGGCACGTCTGAGAGATGGTTCCGGCATGCCCGGCAGGTGATTCCGGAGTGTCCGGCATGTGGTTCTGGCACCTCTGAGAGGTGGTTCCGGCATGCCTGGCAGGTGATTCCGGAGTGTCCAGCATGTGGTTCTGGCACCTCTGAGAGGTGGTTCCGGCATGCCTGGCAGGTGATTCCGGAGTGTCCAGCATGTGGTTCTGGCACCTCTGAGAGGTGGTTCCGGCATGCCCGGCATGTGATACCGGAGTGTCCAGCATTTGGTTCTGGCACCTCTGAGAGGTGGTTCCGGAATGCCTGGCATGTGATTCCGGAGTGTCTGCTGAGTGGTTCTGGCGTTGCCGGCAGTTGATTTTGGCGTGTCCACTAGGTTGTTCTGGGGAGTGGATCAGGTGGTTCCGGCATACTCGGCAGGTGGTACCCGCGTGTGAGAACATGGTTCTGGCAAGTCTGAGAGGTGGTTCCGGCACGCCCGACAGGTGATTCCGGAGCGTCCGCCAAGTGTTTCTGGCCTACGCGGCAGGTGATTTTGGCATGTCCGACAGGTGTTTCTTGCGAGTCGAGCAGGTGGCTCAGGCATGCTCAGCTGGTGCTTCCGGCGTCTCTGGCACGTGCTTCTGGTGTGTCTGAGAGCTGGTTCTGGCATGTCCGTCAGATGATTCCGGAGTGTCCACCAAGTGGTTATGGTATACCTGGCAGGTGATTTTAGCGTGTCCAGCAGGTGGTTCCGGCGAGCTCGGCAGGTGGTACCGGCGTGTCCGGAACATGGATCTGGCACGTCTGAGAGATGGTTCCGGCATGCCCGGCAGGTGATTCCGGAGTGTCCGGCATGTGGTTCTGGCACCTCTGAGAGGTGGTTCCGGCATGCCCGACAGGTGATTCCGGAGTGTTCGCCAAGTGGTTCTGGCGTAGCCGGCAGGTCACTTTGCATGTCCGGCTGTGGTTCCGGCGAGTCGAGCCGGTGGTTCCGGCATAGCCGGCAGTTGATTTTAGCGTGTCCGCTAGGTCGTTCTGGGGAGTGGATCAGCTGGTTCCGTCATACTCGGCAGGTGGTACCCACGTGTCCAGAACATGGTTCTGGCAAGTTTGAGAGGTGGTTCCGCCACGCCCGACAGGTGATTCCGGAGCGTCCGCCAAGTGTTTCTGGCGTACCCGGCAGGTGATTTTGGCATGTCCGAGAGGTGTTTCTTGCGAGTCGAGCAGGTGGCTCAGGCATGCTCAGCTGGTGCTTCCGGCGTCTCTGGCCCGTGGTTCTGGTGTGTCTGAGAGCTGGTTCTGGCATGTCCGGCAGATGATTCCGGAGTGTCCACCAAGTGGTTCTGGTATACCTGGCAGGTGATCTTGGCGTGTCAGTAAGTTGGTTCCGGATAGTTGAGCAGGTGGATCAGGCGTGCTCGCCAGGGGGTTCAGGCGGGTCTGGCAGGTGGTTTCGGTCTGTTCGGGGAGTGGTTCCGGCATCTCAGGCTCATGGTTCTGGCACGTCTGAGAGGTGGTTCCGGCCGGCCCGACAGCTGTTTCAGGCATGCACGGCAGGTGATTCCAGAGTGTCCGGCATGTTGTTCTGGCACCTCTGAGAGGTGGTTCCGGCATGCCCGGCAGGTGATACCGGAGTGTCCGGCATGTGGTTCTGGCACCTCTGAGAGGTTGCTCTTGCATGCCCGGCTGGTGATACCGGAGTGTCCGGCATTTGGTTCTGGCACCTCTGAGAGGTGGTTCCGGGATGCCTGGCATGTGATTACGGAGTGTCTGCCGAGTGGTTCTGGCGTGTCCAGCAGGTGTTTCCGGTCTGTCCGGCAGGTGGTTGTGGCGTGCCCGGCACGAGGTTCTGGCACGTCTGAGAGTTGGTTCCGGCATGCCCGACAGGTGATTCCGGAGTGTTCGCCAAGTGGTTCTGGTGTAGCCGGCAGGTCATTTTGCATGTCCGGCGGTGGTTCCGGCGAGTCGAACCGGTAGTTCCGGCGTAGCCGGCAGGTGATTTTGGCGTGTCAGGAAGGGGGTTCCGGCTAGTTGAGCAGTTGGATCAGGCGTGCTCGCCAGGGGGTTCAGGCGGGTCTGGCAGGTGGTTTCGGTGTGTTCGGGGAGTGGTTCCGGCATCTCAGGCACATGGTTCTGGCACGTCTGAGAGGTGGTTCCGGCCGGCCCGACAGGTGTTTCCGGAGTGTCCGCCAAGCGGTTCTGGAGTGGCTGAAAGGTGATGTTGGTGTGACCGGAAGGTGGTTCCAGCCAGCCCGGCAGGTGATTCCGGAGTGTCTGCCGAGTGGTTCTGGCGTGCTCGGCTGGTGCTTCCGGTGTCATTGGCATGTGGTTCCTGCATGTCTGAGAGGTGGTTAGGCCGTGCCCGGCAGGTGATTCCGGAGTGTTCACCAAGTGGTTCTGGCGTAGCCGGCAGGTGATTTTGCATGTCCGGCAATGGTTCCGGCGAGTCGAGCCGGTGGTTCCGGCACGTCCAGCAGTTGGTTCCGGCATGCCCGGCAGGTGATTCCGGAGTGTCCGGCATGTGGTTCTGGCACCTCTGAGAGGTGGTTCTGGCATGCCCGGCAGGGGATACCGGAGTGTCCGGCATTTGGTTCTGGCACCTCTGAGAGGTGGTTCCGGAGTGCCTGGCATGTGATTCCCGAGTGTCAGCCGAGTGGTTCTGGCGTAGCCAGCAGGTGATTTTGGCGTGTGCAGCAGGTGGTTCCGGCGAGCTCGGCAGGTGGTTCCGGCATGTGCGGAACATGGTTCTGGCAAGTCTGAGAGATGCTTCCGGCATGCCCGGCAGGTGATTCCGGATTGTCCGGCATGTGGTTCTGGCACCTCTGAGAGGTGGTTGCGGCAGGCCCGGCAGGTGGTTCCGGAGTGCCTGCCGAGTGGTTCTGGCATAGTCGGCAGGTGATTCTGGCGTGTCCAGCAGGTGGTTCTGGGGAGAGGATCAGGTGGTTCCGGCATACTCGGCAGGTGGTACCGGCGTGTCCGGAACATGGTTCTGGCAAGTCTGAGAGGCGGTTCCGGCATGCCCGACAGGTGATTCCGGAGTTTTCGCCAAGTGGTGCTGGTGTAGCCGGCAGGTCATTTTGCATGTCCGGCGGTGGTTCCGGCGAGTCGAGCCGGTCGTTCCGGCGTGTCCGGCAGGTGGTTCTGGCGTGACCGGCACGAGGTTCTGGCACGTCTGAGAGTTGGTTCCGGCATGCCCGACAGGTGATTTCGGAGTGTCCGCCACATGGTTCTGGCGTACCCGGCAGGTGATTTTGGCGTGTCTGGCAGGTGTTTCTTGCAAGTCGAGCATTTGGCTCAGGCATGCTCAGCAGGTGCTTACGGCGTGTCTGGCACGTGGTTCTGGTGTGTCTGAGATCTGGTTCTGGCATGTCCGGCAGATGATTCCGGAGTGTCCGCCAAGTGGTTGTGGCATACCCGGCAGGTGATTTTAGCGTGTCAGGTAGGTGGTTCCAGCGAGTCGAGTAGGTGGTTCCGGCGTGCTCGGCAGGTGGTTCAGGCGGGTCTGGCAGGTGATTTCGGTGTTTTCGGGGTGTGGTTCCAGCATCTCAGGCACATGGTTCTGGCACGTCTGATAGGTGGTTCTGGCCGGCCCGACAGGTGTTTCCTTGGTGTCCGCCAAGTGGTTCTGGCATAGCTGAAAGGTGATGTTGGCGTGACCGGCAGGTGGTTCCAGCCAGCCCGGCGGGTGATTCCGGAGTGTCTGCAGCGTGGTTCTGGCGTAGCTGGCAGCTGATTTTGGCGTGTCCAGCAGGTGGTTCCGGCGAGCTCGGCAGGTGGTACCGGCGTGTCCGGAACATGGTTCTGGCACGTCTGAGAGATGGTTCCGGCATGCCCGGCAGGTGATTCCGGAGTGTCCGGCATGTGGTTCTGGCACCTCTGAGAGGTGGTTCCGGCATGCCCGGCTGGTGGTTCCGGAGTGTCTGCCGAGTGGTTCTGGCGTAGCCGGCAGGTGATTCTGGCGTGTCCAGCAGGTTGTTCTGGGGTGTGGATCAGCTGGTTCCGGCATACTCGGCAGGTGGTACCGGTGTGTCCGGAACATGGTTCTGGCAAGTCTGAGAGGTGGTTCCGGCATGCCCGACAGGTGATTCCGGAGTGTTCGCCAAGTGGTTCTAGCGTAGCCGGCAGGTAATTTTGCATGTCCGGCGGTGGTTCCGGCGAGTCGACCCTGTGGTTCCGGCATAGCCGGCAGTTGATTTTGGCGTGTCCACTAGGTGGTTCTGGGGAGTGGAGCAGCTGGTTCCGGCACGCCCGACAGGTGATTCCGGAGCGTCCGCCAAGCGTTTCTGGCGTACCCGGCAGGTGACTTTGGCATGTCCGACAGGTGTTTCCATAGTGTGCGCCAATTTGTTCTGGTATAGCTGGCAGGTGATGTTGGCGTGACCAGCATGTGGTTCCAGCAAGCCTGGCAGGTGATTCCGAAGAGTTCACCAAATGGGTGTGGCGTAGCCGGCAGGTGATTTTGTCGTGTCCAGCGCTCCGGCGAGCTCGGCAGGTGGTACCAGCGTGTCCTGAACATGGTTCTGGCCAGTCTGAGAGATGGTTCCGGTATGCCAGTCAGGTGATTCCGGAGTGTCCGGCATGTGGTTCTGGCACCTCTGAGAGGTGGTTCCGGCATGCCCGGCAGGTGATTCCGGAGTGTCCGGCATGTGGTTCTGGCACCTCTGAGAGGTGGTTCCGGCATGCCCGTCAGGTGATACCGGAGTGTTCGCCAAGTGGTTGTGGCATAGCCGGCAGGTGATTTTGCATGTCCGGCAATGGTTCCGGCGAGTCGAGCCGGTGGTTCCGGAATGTCCGACAGGTGGTTCCGGCATGTCCGGCAGGTGGTTCCGGCATGTCCAGCACGTGGTTCCAGCATGCACGGCAGGTGATTCCGGAGTTTCCGGCATGTGGTTCTGGCAGCTCTGAGAGGTGGTTCCGGAATGCCTGGCCTGTGATTCCGGAGTGTCTGCCGAGTGGTTCTGGCGTAGCCGGCAGTTGATTTTGGCGTGTCCACTAGGTGGTTCTGGGGAGTGGAACAGCTGGTTCCGGCATACTGGGCAGGTGGTACCGGCGTGTCCAGAACATGGTTCTGGCAAGTCTGAGAGGTGGTTCCGGCACGCCCGACAGGTGATTCCGGAGCGTCCGCCAAGTGTTTCTGGCGTACCCGGCAGGTGATTTTCGCCTGTCCGACAGGTGTATCTTGCGAGTCGAGCAGGTGGCTCAGGCATGCTCAGCTGGTGCTTCCGGCGTCTCTGGCACGTGGTTCTGGTGTGTCTGAGAGCTGGTTCTGGCATCTCCGGCAGATGATTCCGGAGTGTCCACCAAGTGGTTCTTGTATACCTGGCAGGTGATTTTGGCATGTCAGGAAGTTGGTTCCGGCTAGTTGAGCAGGTGGATCAGGCGTGCTCGCCAGGGGGTTCAGGCGGGTCTGGCAGGTGGTTTCGGTCTGTTCGGGGAGTGGTTCCGGGATCTCAGGCACATGGTTCTGGCACGTCTGAGAGGTGGTTCCGGCCGGCCGGAGAGGTGTTTCCGGAGTGTCCGCCAAGTGGTTCTGGCGTAGCTGAAAGGTGATGTTGGCGTGACCGGCAGGTGGTTCCAGCCAGCCCGGCAGGTGATTCCGGAGTGTCTGCCGTGTGGTTCTGCCGTAGCTGGCAGGTGATTTTGGCGTGTCCAGCAGGTGGTTCCGGCGAGCTCGGCCGGTGGTACCAGCGTGTCCGGAACATGGTTCAGGCACGTCTGAGAGATGGTTCCGGCATGCCCGGCAGGTGATTCGGGAGTGTCCGGCATGTGGTTCTGGCACCTCTGAGAGGTGGTTCTGGCATGCCCCGCAGGTGATTCCGCAGTGTCCGGCATGTGGTTTTGGCACCTCTGAGAGGTGGTTCCGGCATGCCCGGCAGGTGGTTCCGGAGTGTCTGCCGAGTGGTTCTGGCATAGTCGGAAGGTGATTCTGGCGTGTCCAGCAGGTGGTTCTGGGGAGTGGATCAGGTGGTTCTGGCATACTCGGCAGGTGGTACCGGCGTGTCCGGAACATGGTTCTGGCAAGTCTGAGAGGCGGTTCCGGCATGCCCGACAGGTGATTCCGGAGTGTTCGCCAAGTGGTTCTGGCGTAGCCGGCAGGTTATTTTGCATGTCCAGAAGGTGGTTCCGGCATGCCCGACAGGTGATTCTGGAGTGTTCGCCAAGTGGTTCTGGCGTAGCCGGCAGGTGATTTTCCATGTCCGGCAATGGTTCCGGCGAGTCGAGCCGGTGGTTCCGGCATGTCCGGCAGGTGGTTCCAGCATGCCCGGCAGGTGATTCCGGAGTGTCCGGCATGTGGTTCTGGCACCTCTGTGAGCTGGTTCCGGCATTCCTGGCAGGTGATACCGGAGTGTCCGGCATTTGGTTCTGGCACCTCTGAGAGGTGGTTCCGGAATGCCTGGCATGTGATTCCGGAGTGTCTGCCGAGTGGTTCTGGCATTGCCGGCAGTTGATTTTGGCGTGTCCACTAGGTGGTTCTGGGGAGTGGATCAGCTGGTTCCGGCATACTCGGCAGGTGGTACCCGCGTGTCCAGAACATGGTTCAGGCAAGTCTGAGAGGTGGTTCCGGCACGCCCGACAGGTGATTCCGGAGCGTCCGCCAAGTGTTTCTGGCGTACCCGGCAGGTGATTTTGGCATGTCCGACAGGTGTTTCTTGCGAGTCAAGCAGGTGGCTCAGGCATGCTCAGCTGGTGCTTCCGGCGTCTCTGGCACGTGGTTCTGGTGTGTCTGAGAGCTGGTTCTGGCATGTCTGGCAGATGATTCCGGAGTGTCCACCAAGTGGTTCTGGTATACCTGGCAGGTGATTTTAGCGTGTCCAGCAGGTGGTTCCGGCGAGCTCGGCAGGTGGTACCGGCGTGTCCGGAACATGCTTCTGGCACCTCTGAGAGGTGGTTCCGGCATGCCCGACAGGTGATTCCGGAGTGTTCGCCAAGTGGTTCTGGCGTAGCCGGCAGGTCACTTTGCATGTCCGGCTGTGGTTCCGGCGAGTCGAGCCGGTTGTTCCGGCGTAGCCGGCAGTTGATTTTGGCGTGTCCACTAGGTGGTTCTGGGGAGTGGATCAGATGGTTCCGGCATACTCGGCAGGTGGTACCGGCGTGTCCAGAACATGGTTCTGGCAATTCTGAGAGGTGGTTCCAGCACGCCCGACAGGTGATTCCGGAGTCTCCGGCATGTGGTTCTGGCACCTCTGAGAGGTGGTTCCGGCATGCCCGGCAGGTGATTCCGGAGTGTCCGGCATGTGGTTCTGGCACCTCTGAGAGGTGGTTCCGGCATGCCCGGCTGGTGGATGCGGAGTGTCTGCCGAGTGGTTCTGGCGTAGCCGGCAGGTGATTCTGGCGTGTCCAGCAGGTGGTTCTTGGGAGTGGATCAGGTGGTTCCGGCATACTCGGCAGGTGGTACCGGCGTGTCCGGAACATGGTTCTGGCAAGTCGGAGAGGCGGTTCCGGCATGCCCGAGAGGTGATTCCGGAGTGTTTGCCAAGTGGTTCTGGCGTAGCCGGCAGGTCATTTTGCATGTCCGGCGGTGGTTCTGGCGAGTCGACCCTGTGGTTCCGGCATAGCCGGCAGTTGATTTTGGCGTGTCCACTAGGTGGTTCTGGGGAGTGGAGCAGCTGGTTCCGGCACGCCCGACAGGTGATTCCGGAGCGTCCGCCAAGCGTTTCTGGCGTACCCGGCAGGTGACTTTGGCATGTCCGACAGGTGTTTCCATAGTGTGCGCCAATTTGTTCTGGTATAGCTGGCAGGTGATGTTGGCGTGACCAGCATGTGGTTCCAGCAAGCCTGGCAGGTGATTCCGAAGAGTTCACCAAATGGGTGTGGCGTAGCCGGCAGGTGATTTTGTCGTGTCCAGCGCTCCGGCGAGCTCGGCAGGTGGTACCAGCGTGTCCTGAACATGGTTCTGGCCAGTCTGAGAGATGGTTCCGGTATGCCAGTCAGGTGATTCCGGAGTGTCCGGCATGTGGTTCTGGCACCTCTGAGAGGTGGTTCCGGCATGCCCGGCAGGTGATTCCGGAGTGTCCGGCATGTGGTTCTGGCACCTCTGAGAGGTGGTTCCGGCATGCCCGTCAGGTGATACCGGAGTGTTCGCCAAGTGGTTGTGGCATAGCCGGCAGGTGATTTTGCATGTCCGGCAATGGTTCCGGCGAGTCGAGCCGGTGGTTCCGGAATGTCCGACAGGTGGTTCCGGCATGTCCGGCAGGTGGTTCCGGCATGTCCAGCACGTGGTTCCAGCATGCACGGCAGGTGATTCCGGAGTGTCCGGCATGTGGTTCTGGCAGCTCTGAGAGGTGGTTCCGGAATGCCTGGCCTGTGATTCCGGAGTGTCTGCCGAGTGGTTCTGGCGTAGCCGGCAGTTGATTTTGGCGTGTCCACTAGGTGGTTCTGGGGAGTGGAACAGCTGGTTCCGGCATACTGGGCAGGTGGTACCGGCGTGTCCAGAACATGGTTCTGGCAAGTCTGAGAGGTGGTTCCGGCACGCCCGACAGGTGATTCCGGAGCGTCCGCCAAGTGTTTCTGGCGTACCCGGCAGGTGATTTTCGCCTGTCCGACAGGTGTATCTTGCGAGTCGAGCAGGTGGCTCAGGCATGCTCAGCTGGTGCTTCCGGCGTCTCTGGCACGTGGTTCTGGTGTGTCTGAGAGCTGGTTCTGGCATCTCCGGCAGATGATTCCGGAGTGTCCACCAAGTGGTTCTTGTATACCTGGCAGGTGATTTTGGCATGTCAGGAAGTTGGTTCCGGCTAGTTGAGCAGGTGGATCAGGCGTGCTCGCCAGGGGGTTCAGGCGGGTCTGGCAGGTGGTTTCGGTCTGTTCGGGGAGTGGTTCCGGGATCTCAGGCACATGGTTCTGGCACGTCTGAGAGGTGGTTCCGGCCGGCCGGAGAGGTGTTTCCGGAGTGTCCGCCAAGTGGTTCTGGCGTAGCTGAAAGGTGATGTTGGCGTGACCGGCAGGTGGTTCCAGCCAGCCCGGCAGGTGATTCCGGAGTGTCTGCCGTGTGGTTCTGCCGTAGCTGGCAGGTGATTTTGGCGTGTCCAGCAGGTGGTTCCGGCGAGCTCGGCCGGTGGTACCAGCGTGTCCGGAACATGGTTCAGGCACGTCTGAGAGATGGTTCCGGCATGCCCGGCAGGTGATTCGGGAGTGTCCGGCATGTGGTTCTGGCACCTCTGAGAGGTGGTTCTGGCATGCCCCGCAGGTGATTCCGCAGTGTCCGGCATGTGGTTCTGGCACCTCTGAGAGGTGGTTCCGGCATGCCCGGCAGGTGGTTCCGGAGTGTCTGCCGAGTGGTTCTGGCATAGTCGGAAGGTGATTCTGGCGTGTCCAGCAGGTGGTTCTGGGGAGTGGATCAGGTGGTTCTGGCATACTCGGCAGGTGGTACCGGCGTGTCCGGAACATGGTTCTGGCAAGTCTGAGAGGCGGTTCCGGCATGCCCGACAGGTGATTCCGGAGTGTTCGCCAAGTGGTTCTGGCGTAGCCGGCAGGTCATTTTGCATGTCCAGAAGGTGGTTCCGGCATGCCCGACAGGTGATTCTGGAGTGTTCGCCAAGTGGTTCTGGCGTAGCCGGCAGGTGATTTTCCATGTCCGGCAATGGTTCCGGCGAGTCGAGCCGGTGGTTCCGGCATGTCCGGCAGGTGGTTCCAGCATGCCCGGCTGGTGATTCCGGAGTGTCCGGCATGTGGTACTGGCACCTCTGAGAGGTGGTTCCGGAATGCCTGGCATGTGATTCCGTAGTGTCTGCCGAGTGGTACTGGCGTAGCCGGCAGTTGATTTTGGCGTGTCCACTAGGTGGTTCTGGGGAGTGGATCAGCTGGTTCCGGCATACTCGGCAGGTGGTACCGGCGTGTCCAGAACATGGTTCTGGCAATTCTGAGAGGTGGTTCCTGCACGCCCGACAGGTGATTCCGGAGCGTCCGCCAAGTGTTTCTGGCGTACCCGGCAGGTGATTTTGGCATGTCCGACCGGTGTTTCTTGCGAGTCGAGCAGGTGGCTCAGGCATGCTCAGCTGGTGCTTCCGGCGTCTCTGGCACGTGGTTCTGGTGTGTCTGTGAGCTGGTTCTGGCATGTCCGGCAGATGATTCCGGACTGTCCACCAAGTGGTTCTGGTATACATGGCAGGTGAATTTGGCGTGTCAGGAAGGTGGTTCCGGGTAGTTGATCAGGTGGATCCGGCGTGCTCGCCAGGGGGCTCAGGTGGGTCTGGCAGGTGGTTTCGGGCTGTTCGGGGAGTGGTTACGGCATCTCAGGCACATGATTCTGGCACGTCTGAGTGGTGGTGGCGCCATGCCCGGCAGTTGATTCCGGAGTGTTCGCCAAGTGGTTCTGGCATAGCCGGCAGGTGATTTTGCATGTCCGGCAATGGTTCCGGCGAGTCGAGCCGGTGGTTCCGGCATGTCCGGCAGGTGATTCCGGAGTGTCCGGCATGTGGTTCTGGCACCTCTGAGAGCTGGTTCCGGCATGCCCGGCAGGCGATACCAGAGTGTCTGCCGAGTGGTTCTGGCACCTCTGAGAGGTGGTTCCGGCATGCCCAGCAGGTGATTCCGGAGTGTCCGGCATGTGGTTCTGGCACCTCTGTGAGTTGGTTCCGGCATGCCCGGCAGGTGATACCGGAGTGTCTGCCGAGTGGTTCTGGCACCTCTGAGAGGTGGTTCCGGCCGGCCGGAGAGGTGTTTCCGGAGTGTCCGCCAAGTGGTTCTGGCGTAGCTGAAAGGTGATGTTGGCGTGACCGGCAGGTGGTTCCAGCCAGCCCGGCAGGTGATTCCGGAGTGTCTGCCGTGCGGTTCTGGCGTAGCTGGCAGGTGATTTTGGCGTGTCCAGCAGGTGGTTTTGACGAGTCGAGCAGGTGGTTCTGGCGTGCTCGGCAGCTGCTTCTGGTGTCATTGGCATGTGGTTCTGGCATGTCTGAGACGTGGTTCCGGCATGCCCGGCAGGTGATTCCGGAGTTTCCGGCATGTGGCTCCGGCCCCTCTGAGAGGTGGTTCCGGCAGGCCCGGCAGTTGGTTCCGGAGTGTCTGCCGATCGGTTCTGGCGTAGCCGGCAGGTGATTCTGCCGTGTCCAGCAGGTGGTTCTGGGGAGTGGATTATGTGGTTCCGGCATACTCGGCTGGTGGTACCGGCGTGTCCGGAACATGGTTCTGGAGAGTCTGAGAGGTGGTTCCGGCATGCCCGACAGGTGATTCCGGAGTGTTCGCCAAGTGGTTCTGGCGTAGTCGGCAGGTGATACCGGAGTGTCCGGCATTTGGTTCTGGCACCTCTGAGAGGTGGTTCCGGCATGCCCGACAGGTGATTCCGGAGTGTCCGGCATTTGGTTCTGGCACCTCTGAGTGGTGGTTCCGGCATGCCCGACAGGTGATTCCGGAGTGTTCGCCAAGTGGTTCTGGCATAGCTGGCAGGTGATGTTGGCGTGACGGGCAGGTGGTTCCAGCCAGCCCGGCAGGTGATTCCGGATTGTCTGCCGAGTGATTCTGGAGTAGCCGGCATGTGACTTTGGCGTGTCCAGCAGCTGGTTCCGGCGAGCTCGGCAGGTGGTACCGGCATGTCCGGAACATGGTTCTGGCACGTCTGAGAGATGGTTCCCGCATGCCCGGCAGGTGATTCCGGAGTGTCCGGCATGTGGTTCCGGCACCTCTGAGAGGTGGTTCCGGCATGCCCGACAGGTGATTCGGGAGTATTCGCCAAGTGGTTCTGGCGTAGCCGGCAGGTCATTATGCTTGTCCGGCGGTGGTTCCCGCGAGTCAAGCCGGTCGTTCCGGCGTTTCTGGCAGGTGTTTCCGGTCTGTCCGGCAGGTGTTTCTGGCGTGTCCGGCACGAGTTTCTGGCACGTCTGAGAGTTGGTTCCGGCATGCACGACAGGTGATTACGGAGTGTCTGCCACGTGGTTCTCGCATTCCCGGCAGGTGATTTTGGCGTGTCTGGCAGGTGTTTCTTGCAAGTCGAGCATGTGGCTCAGGCATGCTCAGCAGGTGCTTCCGGCGTGTCCGGCACGTGGTTTTGGTGTGTCAGACGGCTGGTTCTGGCATTTCCGGTAGATGATCCTGGAGTGTCCACCAAGTGGTTCTTGTAGACCTGGCAGGTGATATTGGCGTGTCTGGAAGGTGGTTCCGGCTAGTTGAGCAGGTGGATCAGGCGTGCTATACAGGGGGTTCAGGCGGGTCTGGCAGGTGGTTTCGGTCTGTTCGGGGTGTGGTTCTGACATCTCAGGCACATGGTTCTGGCACGTCTGAGAGGTGGTTGCGGCCGGCCCTACAGGTGTTTCCGGAGTGTCCGCCAAGTGGTTCCGGCGTAGCTGAAAGGTGATTTTGGCGTGTCCGGCAGGTGGTTCCGGCGAGCTCGGCAGGTGGTACCGGCGTGTCCGGAACATGGTTCTGGCACGTCTGAGAGATGGTTCCGGCATGCCCGGCAGCTGATTCCGGAGTGTCCGGCATGTGCTTCTGGCACCTCTGAGAGGTGGTTCCGGCATGCCCGGCTGGTGGATGCGGAGTGTCTGCTGAGTGGTTCTGGCGTAGCCGGCAGGTGATTCTGGCGTGTCCAGCAGGTGGTTCTTGGGAGTGGATCAGGTGGTTCCGGCATACTCGGCAGGTGGTACCGGCGTGTCCGGAACATGGTTCTGGCAAGTCGGAGAGGCGGTTCCGGCATGCCCGAGAGGTGATTCCGGAGTGTTTGCCAAGTGGTTCTGGCGTAGCCGGCAGGTCATTTTGCATGTCCGGCGGTGGTTCCGGCGAGTCGACCCTGTGGTTCCGGCATAGCCGGCAGTTGATTTTGGCGTGTCCACTAGGTGGTTCTGGGGAGTGGAGCAGCTGGTTCCGGCACGCCCGACAGGTGAATTCCGGAGCGTCCGCCAAGCGTTTCTGGCGTACCCGGCAGGTGACTTTGGCATGTCCGACAGGTGTTTCCATAGTGTGCGCCAATTTGTTCTGGCATAGCTGGCAGGTGATGTTGGCGTGACCAGCATGTGGTTCCAGCAAGCCCGGCAGGTGATTCCGAAGAGTTCACCAAATGGGTGTGGCGTAGCCGGCAGGTGATTTTGTCGTGTCCAGCGCTCCGGCGAGCTCGGCAGGTGGTACCAGCGTGTCCTGAACATGGTTCTGGCCAGTCTGAGAGATGGTTCCGGTATGCCAGTCAGGTGATTCCGGAGTGTCCGGCATGTGGTTCTGGCACCTCTGAGAGGTGGTTCCGGCATGCCCGGCAGGTGATTCCGGAGTGTCCGGCATGTGGTTCTGGCACCTCTGAGAGGTGGTTCCGGCATGCCCGTCAGGTGATACCGGAGTGTTCGCCAAGTGGTTGTGGCATAGCCGGCAGGTGATTTTGCATGTCCGGCAATGGTTCCGGCGAGTCGAGCCGGTGGTTCCGGAATGTCCGACAGGTGGTTCCGGCATGTCCGGCAGGTGGTTCCGGCATGTCCAGCACGTGGTTCCAGCATGCACGGCAGGTGATTCCGGAGTGTCCGGCATGTGGTTCTGGCAGCTCTGAGAGGTGGTTCCGGAATGCCTGGCCTGTGATTCCGGAGTGTCTGCCGAGTGGTTCTGGCGTAGCCGGCAGTTGATTTTGGCGTGTCCACTAGGTGGTTCTGGGGAGTGGAACAGCTGGTTCCGGCATACTGGGCAGGTGGTACCGGCGTGTCCAGAACATGGTTCTGGCAAGTCTGAGAGGTGGTTCCGGCACGCCCGACAGGTGATTCCGGAGCGTCCGCCAAGTGTTTCTGGCGTACCCGGCAGGTGATTTTCGCCTGTCCGACAGGTGTATCTTGCGAGTCGAGCAGGTGGCTCAGGCATGCTCAGCTGGTGCTTCCGGCGTCTCTGGCACGTGGTTCTGGTGTGTCTGAGAGCTGGTTCTGGCATCTCCGGCAGATGATTCCGGAGTGTCCACCAAGTGGTTCTTGTATACCTGGCAGGTGATTTTGGCATGTCAGGAAGTTGGTTCCGGCTAGTTGAGCAGGTGGATCAGGCGTGCTCGCCAGGGGGTTCAGGCGGGTCTGGCAGGTGGTTTCGGTCTGTTCGGGGAGTGGTTCCGGGATCTCAGGCACATGGTTCTGGCACGTCTGAGAGGTGGTTCCGGCCGGCCGGAGAGGTGTTTCCGGAGTGTCCGCCAAGTGGTTCTGGCGTAGCTGAAAGGTGATGTTGGCGTGACCGGCAGGTGGTTCCAGCCAGCCCGGCAGGTGATTCCGGAGTGTCTGCCGTGTGGTTCTGCCGTAGCTGGCAGGTGATTTTGGCGTGTCCAGCAGGTGGTTCCGGCGAGCTCGGCCGGTGGTACCAGCGTGTCCGGAACATGGTTCAGGCACGTCTGAGACATGGTTCCGGCATGCCCGGCAGGTGATTCGGGAGTGTCCGGCATGTGGTTCTGGCACCTCTGAGAGGTGGTTCCGGCATGCCCGGCAGGTGGTTCCGGAGTGTCTGCCGAGTGGTTCTGGCATAGTCGGAAGGTGATTCTGGCGTGTCCAGCAGGTGGTTCTGGGGAGTGGATCAGGTGGTTCTGGCATACTCGGCAGGTGGTACCGGCGTGTCCGGAACATGGTTCTGGCAAGTCTGAGAGGCGGTTCCGGCATGCCCGACAGGTGATTCCGGAGTGTTCGCCAAGTGGTTCTGGCGTAGCCGGCAGGTCATTTTGCATGTCCAGAAGGTGGTTCCGGCATGCCCGACAGGTGATTCTGGAGTGTTCGCCAAGTGGTTCTGGTGTAGCCGGCAGGTGATTTTCCATGTCCGGCAATGGTTCCGGCGAGTCGAGCCGGTGGTTCCGGCATGTCCGGCAGGTGGTTCCAGCATGCCCGGCTGGTGATTCCGGAGTGTCCGGCATGTGGTTCTGGCACCTCTGTGAGCTGGTTCCGGCATTCCTGGCAGGTGATACCGGAGTGTCCGGCATTTGGTTCTGGCACCTCTGAGAGGTGGTTCCGGAATGCCTGGCATGTGATTCCGGAGTGTCTGCCGAGTGGTTCTGGCATTGCCGGCAGTTGATTTTGGCGTGTCCACTAGGTGGTTCTGGGGAGTGGATCAGCTGGTTCCGGCATACTCGGCAGGTGGTACCCGCGTGTCCAGAACATGGTTCAGGCAAGTCTGAGAGGTGGTTCCGGCACGCCCGACAGGTGATTCCGGAGCGTCCGCCAAGTGTTTCTGGCGTACCCGGCAGGTGATTTTGGCATGTCCGACAGGTGTTTCTTGCGAGTCAAGCAGGTGGCTCAGGCATGCTCAGCTGGTGCTTCCGGCGTCTCTGGCACGTGGTTCTGGTGTGTCTGAGAGCTGGTTCTGGCATGTCTGGCAGATGATTCCGGAGTGTCCACCAAGTGGTTCTGGTATACCTGGCAGGTGATTTTAGCGTGTCCAGCAGGTGGTTCCGGCGAGCTCGGCAGGTGGTACCGGCGTGTCCGGAACATGCTTCTGGCACCTCTGAGAGGTGGTTCCGGCATGCCCGACAGGTGATTCTGGAGTGTTCGCCAAGTGGTTCTGGCGTAGCCGGCAGGTCACTTTGCATGTCCGGCTGTGGTTCCGGCGAGTCGAGCCGGTTGTTCCGGCGTAGCCGGCAGTTGATTTTGGCGTGTCCACTAGGTGGTTCTGGGCAGTGGATCAGATGGTTCCGGCATACTCGGCAGGTGGTACCGGCGTGTCCAGAACATGGTTCTGGCAATTCTGAGAGGTGTTTCCGGCACGCCCGACAGGTGATTCCGGAGTCTCCGGCATGTGGTTCTGGCACCTCTGAGAGGTGGTTCCGGCATGCCCGGCAGGTGATTCCGGAGTGTCCGGCATGTGGTTCTGGCACCTCTGAGAGGTGGTTCCGGCATGCCCGGCAGGTGATTCCGGAGTGTCCGGCATGTGGTTCTGGCACCTCTGAGAGGTGGTTCCGGCATGCCCGGCATGTGATACCGGAGTGTCCAGCATTTGGTTCTGGCACCTCTGAGAGGTGGTTCCGGAATGCCTGGCATGTGATTCCGGAGTGTCTGCCGAGTGGTTCTGGCACACCCGGCAGGTGATTTTGGCGTGTCCAGCAGGTGGTTCCGGCGAGCTCGGCAGGTGGTTCCGGCATGTCCGGAACATGGTTCTGGCACGTCTGAGAGATGGTTCCGGCATGCCCGGCAGGTGATTCCGGAGTGTCCGGCATGTGGTTCCGGCACCTCTGAGAGGTGGTACCGGCATGCCCGGCAGTTGGTTACGGAGTGTCTGCCGAGTGGTTCTGGAGTAGCCGGCAGGTGATTCTGGCATATCCAGCAGGTGGTTCTGGGGAGTGGATCAGGTGGTTCCGGCATACTCGGCAGGTGGTACCGGCGTTTCCGGAACTTGGTTCGGGCAAGTCTGAGAGGTGGTTCCGGCATGCCCGACAGGTGATTCCGGAGAGTTCGCCAAGTGGTTCTGGCGTAGCCGGCAGGTCATTTTGCATGTCCGGTGGTGGTTCCGGCGTGTCCAGCAGGTGTTTCCGATCTGTCCGGCAGGTGTTTCTGGCGTGACCGGCACGAGGTTCTGGCACGTCTGAGAGTTGGTTCCGGCATGCCCGACAGGTGATTTCGGAGTGTCCGCCACGTGGTTGTGGCGTACCGGGCAGGTGATTTTGGCGTGTCTGGCAGGTGTTTCTTGCAAGTCAAGCATATGGCTCAGGCATGATCAGCAGGTGCTTCCGGCGCGCCCTTCACGTGGTTCTGGTGTGTCTGAGAGCTGGTTCTGGCATGTCCGGCAGATGATTCTGGAGTGTCCTCCAAGTGGTTGTGGCATACCCGGCAGGTGATTTTAGCGTGTCAGGTAGGTGGTTCCGGCGAGTCGAGTAGGTGGTTCCGGGGTGCTCGGCAGGTGGTTCAGGCGGGTCTGGCAGGTGGTTTCGGTCTGTTCGGGGTGTGGTTCCGGCATCTCAGGCACATGGTTCTGGCACGTCTGATAGGTGGTTCCGGCCGGCCCGACAGGTGTTTCCATGGTGTCCGCCAAGTGGTTCTGGCATAGCTGCAACGTGATGTTGGCGTGACCGGCAGGTGGTTCCAGCGAGCCCGGCAGGTGATTCCGAAGAGTTCACCAAGTGGTTGTGGCGTAGCCGGCAGGTGATTTTGGCGTGTCCAGCAGGTGGTTTTGGCGAGTCGAGCAGGTGGTTCTGGAGTGCTCGGCAGGTGCTTCCAGTGTCATTGGCATGTAGTTCCGGCATGTCTGAGAGGTGGCTCCGCCATGCCCCGCAGGTGATTCTGGAGTGTTCGCCAAGTGGTTCTGGCGTAGTCGGCAGGTGATTTTGCATGGCCGGCAATGGGTCCGGCGATTCGAGCCGGTGGTTCCGCCATGTCCGGCAGGTGGTTCCGGCATGCCCCGCAGGTGATTCCGGAGTGTCCAGCATGTGGTTCTGGCACCTCTGAGATGTGGTTCCGGCATGCCTGGCAGGTGATACTGGAGTGTCCGGCATTTGGTTCTGGCACCTCTGAGAGGTGGTTCCGGAATGCCTGGCATGTGATTCCAGAGTGTCTGCCGAGTGGTTCTGGCGTAGCCGGCAGTTGATTTTGGCGTGTCCACTAGGTGGTTCTGGGGAGTGGATCAGCTGGTTCCAGCATACTCGGCAGGTGGTACCGACGTGTCCAGAACATGGTTCTGGCAAGTCTGAGAGGTGGTTCCGGCACGCCCGACAGGTGATTCCGGAGCGTCCGCCAAGTGTTTCTGGCGTACCCGGCAGGTGATTTTGTCATGTCCGACAGGTGTATCTTGCGAGTCGAGCAGGTGGCTCAGGCATGCTCAGCTGGTGCTTCCAGCGCCTCTGGCACGTGGTTCTGGTGTGTCTGAGAGCTGGTTCTGGCATCTCCAGCAGATGATTCCGGAGTGTCCACCAAGTGGTTCTTGTATACCTGGCAGGTGATTTTGGCGTGTCAGGAAGGTGGTTCCGGATAGTTGAGCAAGTGGATCAGGCGTGCTCGCCAGGGGGTTCAGGCGGGTCTGACAGGTGGTTTCGGTCTGTTCGGGGAGTGGTTCCGGCATCTCAGGCTCATGGTTCTGGCACGTCTGAGAAGTGGTTCCTGGCCGGCCCGACAGGTGTTTCCATGGGGTCCGCCAAGTGGTTCTGGCATAGCTGGCAGTTGATGTTGGCGAGACCGGCAGGTGGTTCCAGCAAGCCCGGCAGGTGATTCCGGCGTGTCCGGCATGTGTTTCTGGCACCTCTGAGAGGTGGTTCCTGCATGCCAGGCAGGTGATACCGGAGTGTCTGCCGAGTGGTTCTGGCACCTCTGAGAGGTGGTTCCGGCATGCCCAGCAGGTGATTCTGGAGTGTCCGGCATGTGGTTCTGGCACCTCTGAGAGGTGGTTCCGGCATGCCCGGCAGGTGATACCGGAGTGTCTGCCGAGTGGTTCTGGCACCTCTGAGAGTTGGTTCCGGCATGCCCAGCAGGTGATTCCGGAGTGTCCGGCATGTGGTTCTGGCACCTCTGTGAGTTGGTTCCGGCATGCCCGGCAGGTGATACCGCAGTGTCTGCCGAGTGGTTCTGGCACCTCTGAGAGGTGGTTCCGGCCGGCCGGAGAGGTGTTTCAGGAGTGTCCGCCAAGTGATTCTGGCGTAGCTGAAAGGTGATGTTGGCGTGACCGGCAGGTGGTTCCAGCCAGCCCGGCAGGTGATTCCGGAGTGTCTGCCGTGTGGTTCTGCCATGGCTGGCAGGTGATTTTGGCGTGTCCAGCAGGTGGTTCCGGCGAGCTCAGCAGGTGGTACCAGCGTGTCCGGAACATGGTTCTGGCACGTCTGAGAGATGGTTCCGGCATGCCCGGCAGGTGATTCCGGAGTGTCCGGCATGTGGTTCTGGCACCTCTGAGAGGTGGTTCCGGCATGCCTGGCAGGTGATTCCGGAGTGTCCAGCATGTGGTTCTGGCACCTCTGAGAGGTGGTTCCGGCATGCCTGGCAGGTGATTCCGGAGTGTCCAGCATGTGGTTCTGGCACCTCTGAGAGGTGGTTCCGGCATGCCCGGCATGTGATACCGGAGTGTCCAGCATTTGGTTCTGGCACCTCTGAGAGGTGGTTCCGGAATGCCTGGCATGTGATTCCGGAGTGTCTGCTGAGTGGTTCTGGCGTTGCCGGCAGTTGATTTTGGCGTGTCCACTAGGTTGTTCTGGGGAGTGGATCAGGTGGTTCCGGCTTACTCGGCAGGTGGTACCCGCGTGTGAGAACATGGTTCTGGCAAGTCTGAGAGGTGGTTCCGGCACGCCCGACAGGTGATTCCGGAGCGTCCGCCAAGTGTTTCTGGCCTACGCGGCAGGTGATTTTGGCATGTCCGACAGGTGTTTCTTGCGAGTCGAGCAGGTGGCTCAGGCATGCTCAGCTGGTGCTTCCGGCGTCTCTGGCACGTGCTTCTGGTGTGTCTGAGAGCTGGTTCTGGCATGTCCGTCAGATGATTCCGGAGTGTCCACCAAGTGGTTATGGTATACCTGGCAGGTGATTTTAGCGTGTCCAGCAGGTGGTTCCGGCGAGCTCGGCAGGTGGTACCGGCGTGTCCGGAACATGGATCTGGCACGTCTGAGAGATGGTTCCGGCATGCCCGGCAGGTGATTCCGGAGTGTCCGGCATGTGGTTCTGGCACCTCTGAGAGGTGGTTCCGGCATGCCCGACAGGTGATTCCGGAGTGTTCGCCAAGTGGTTCTGGCGTAGCCGGCAGGTCACTTTGCATGTCCGGCTGTGGTTCCGGCGAGTCGAGCCGGTGGTTCCGGCATAGCCGGCAGTTGATTTTAGCGTGTCCGCTAGGTCGTTCTGGGGAGTGGATCAGCTGGTTCCGTCATACTCGGCAGGTGGTACCCACGTGTCCAGAACATGGTTCTGGCAAGTTTGAGAGGTGGTTCCGGCACGCCCGACAGGTGATTCCGGAGCGTCCGCCAAGTGTTTCTGGCGTACCCGGCAGGTGATTTTGGCATGTCCGAGAGGTGTTTCTTGCGAGTCGAGCAGGTGGCTCAGGCATGCTCAGCTGGTGCTTCCGGCGTCTCTGGCCCGTGGTTCTGGTGTGTCTGAGAGCTGGTTCTGGCATGTCCGGCAGATGATTCCGGAGTGTCCACCAAGTGGTTCTGGTATACCTGGCAGGTGATCTTGGCGTGTCAGTAAGTTGGTTCCGGATAGTTGAGCAGGTGGATCAGGCGTGCTCGCCAGGGGGTTCAGGCGGGTCTGGCAGGTGGTTTCGGTCTGTTCGGGGAGTGGTTCCGGCATCTCAGGCTCATGGTTCTGGCACGTCTGAGAGGTGGTTCCGGCCGGCCCGACAGCTGTTTCAGGCATGCACGGCAGGTGATTCCAGAGTGTCCGGCATGTTGTTCTGGCACCTCTGAGAGGTGGTTCCGGCATGCCCGGCAGGTGATACCGGAGTGTCCGGCATGTGGTTCTGGCACCTCTGAGAGGTTGCTCTTGCATGCCCGGCTGGTGATACTGGAGTGTCCGGCATTTGGTTCTGGCACCTCTGAGAGGTGGTTCCGGGATGCCTGGCATGTGATTACGGAGTGTCTGCCGAGTGGTTCTGGCGTGTCCAGCAGGTGTTTCCGGTCTGTCCGGCAGGTGGTTGTGGCGTGCCCGGCACGAGGTTCTGGCACGTCTGAGAGTTGGTTCCGGCATGCCCGACAGGTGATTCCGGAGTGTTCGCCAAGTGGTTCTGGTGTAGCCGGCAGGTCATTTTGCATGTCCGGCGGTGGTTCCGGCGAGTCGAACCGGTAGTTCCGGCGTAGCCGGCAGGTGATTTTGGCGTGTCAGGAAGGGGGTTCCGGCTAGTTGAGCAGTTGGATCAGGCGTGCTCGCCAGGGGGTTCAGGCGGGTCTGGCAGGTGGTTTCGGTGTGTTCGGGGAGTGGTTCCGGCATCTCAGGCACATGGTTCTGGCACGTCTGAGAGGTGGTTCCGGCCGGCCCGACAGGTGTTTCCGGAGTGTCCGCCAAGCGGTTCTGGAGTGGCTGAAAGGTGATGTTGGTGTGACCGGAAGGTGGTTCCAGCCAGCCCGGCAGGTGATTCCGGAGTGTCTGCCGAGTGGTTCCGGCGTGCTCGGCTGGTGCTTCCGGTGTCATTGGCATGTGGTTCCTGCATGTCTGAGAGGTGGTTAGGCCGTGCCCGGCAGGTGATTCCGGAGTGTTCACCAAGTGGTTCTGGCGTAGCCGGCAGGTGATTTTGCATGTCCGGCAATGGTTCCGGCGAGTCGAGCCGGTGGTTCCGGCACGTCCAGCAGTTGGTTCCGGCATGCCCGGCAGGTGATTCCGGAGTGTCCGGCATGTGGTTCTGGCACCTCTGAGAGGTGGTTCTGGCATGCCCGGCAGGGGATACCGGAGTGTCCGGCATTTGGTTCTGGCACCTCTGAGAGGTGGTTCCGGAGTGCCTGGCATGTGATTCCCGAGTGTCAGCCGAGTGGTTCTGGCGTAGCCAGCAGGTGATTTTGGCGTGTGCAGCAGGTGGTTCCGGCGAGCTCGGCAGGTGGTTCCGGCATGTGCGGAACATGGTTCTGGCAAGTCTGAGAGATGCTTCCGGCATGCCCGGCAGGTGATTCCGGATTGTCCGGCATGTGGTTCTGGCACCTCTGAGAGGTGGTTGCGGCAGGCCCGGCAGGTGGTTCCGGAGTGCCTGCCGAGTGGTTCTGGCATAGTCGGCAGGTGATTCTGGCGTGTCCAGCAGGTGGTTCTGGGGAGAGGATCAGGTGGTTCCGGCATACTCGGCAGGTGGTACCGGCGTGTCCGGAACATGGTTCTGGCAAGTCTGAGAGGCGGTTCCGGCATGCCCGACAGGTGATTCCGGAGTTTTCGCCAAGTGGTGCTGGTGTAGCCGGCAGGTCATTTTGCATGTCCGGCGGTGGTTCCGGCGAGTCGAGCCGGTCGTTCCGGCGTGTCCGGCAGGTGGTTCTGGCGTGACCGGCACGAGGTTCTGGCACGTCTGAGAGTTGGTTCCGGCATGCCCGACAGGTGATTTCGGAGTGTCCGCCACATGGTTCTGGCGTACCCGGCAGGTGATTTTGGCGTGTCTGGCAGGTGTTTCTTGCAAGTCGAGCATTTGGCTCAGGCATGCTCAGCAGGTGCTTACGGCGTGTCTGGCACGTGGTTCTGGTGTGTCTGAGATCTGGTTCTGGCATGTCCGGCAGATGATTCCGGAGTGTCCGCCAAGTGGTTGTGGCATACCCGGCAGGTGATTTTAGCGTGTCAGGTAGGTGGTTCCAGCGAGTCGAGTAGGTGGTTCCGGCGTGCTCGGCAGGTGGTTCAGGCGGGTCTGGCAGGTGATTTCGGTGTTTTCGGGGTGTGGTTCCAGCATCTCAGGCACATGGTTCTGGCACGTCTGATAGGTGGTTCTGGCCGGCCCGACAGGTGTTTCCTTGGTGTCCGCCAAGTGGTTCTGGCATAGCTGAAAGGTGATGTTGGCGTGACCGGCAGGTGGTTCCAGCCAGCCCGGCGGGTGATTCCGGAGTGTCTGCAGCGTGGTTCTGGCGTAGCTGGCAGCTGATTTTGGCGTGTCCAGCAGGTGGTTCCGGCGAGCTCGGCAGGTGGTACCGGCGTGTCCGGAACATGGTTCTGGCACGTCTGAGAGATGGTTCCGGCATGCCCGGCAGGTGATTCCGGAGTGTCCGGCATGTGGTTCTGGCACCTCTGAGAGGTGGTTCCGGCATGCCCGGCTGGTGGTTCCGGAGTGTCTGCCGAGTGGTTCTGGCGTAGCCGGCAGGTGATTCTGGCGTGTCCAGCAGGTTGTTCTGGGGTGTGGATCAGCTGGTTCCGGCATACTCGGCAGGTGGTACCGGTGTGTCCGGAACATGGTTCTGGCAAGTCTGAGAGGTGGTTCCGGCATGCCCGACAGGTGATTCCGGAGTGTTCGCCAAGTGGTTCTAGCGTAGCCGGCAGGTAATTTTGCATGTCCGGCGGTGGTTCCGGCGAGTCGACCCTGTGGTTCCGGCATAGCCGGCAGTTGATTTTGGCGTGTCCACTAGGTGGTTCTGGGGAGTGGAGCAGCTGGTTCTGGCACGCCCGACAGGTGATTCCGGAGCGTCCGCCAAGCGTTTCTGGCGTACCCGGCAGGTGACTTTGGCATGTCCGACAGGTGTTTCCATAGTGTGCGCCAATTTGTTCTGGTATAGCTGGCAGGTGATGTTGGCGTGACCAGCATGTGGTTCCAGCAAGCCTGGCAGGTGATTCCGAAGAGTTCACCAAATGGGTGTGGCGTAGCCGGCAGGTGATTTTGTCGTGTCCAGCGCTCCGGCGAGCTCGGCAGGTGGTACCAGCGTGTCCTGAACATGGTTCTGGCCAGTCTGAGAGATGGTTCCGGTATGCCAGTCAGGTGATTCCGGAGTGTCCGGCATGTGGTTCTGGCACCTCTGAGAGGTGGTTCCGGCATGCCCGGCAGGTGATTCCGGAGTGTCCGGCATGTGGTTCTGGCACCTCTGAGAGGTGGTTCCGGCATGCCCGTCAGGTGATACCGGAGTGTTCGCCAAGTGGTTGTGGCATAGCCGGCAGGTGATTTTGCATGTCCGGCAATGGTTCCGGCGAGTCGAGCCGGTGGTTCCGGAATGTCCGACAGGTGGTTCCGGCATGTCCGGCAGGTGGTTCCGGCATGTCCAGCACGTGGTTCCAGCATGCACGGCAGGTGATTCCGGAGTGTCCGGCATGTGGTTCTGGCAGCTCTGAGAGGTGGTTCCGGAATGCCTGGCCTGTGATTCCGGAGTGTCTGCCGAGTGGTTCTGGCGTAGCCGGCAGTTGATTTTGGCGTGTCCACTAGGTGGTTCTGGAGAGTGGAACAGCTGGTTCCGGCATACTGGGCAGGTGGTACCGGCGTGTCCAGAACATGGTTCTGGCAAGTCTGAGAGGTGGTTCCGGCACGCCCGACAGGTGATTCCGGAGCGTCCGCCAAGTGTTTCTGGCGTACCCGGCAGGTGATTTTCGCCTGTCCGACAGGTGTATCTTGCGAGTCGAGCAGGTGGCTCAGGCATGCTCAGCTGGTGCTTCCGGCGTCTCTGGCACGTGGTTCTGGTGTGTCTGAGAGCTGGTTCTGGCATCTCCGGCAGATGATTCCGGAGTGTCCACCAAGTGGTTCTTGTATACCTGGCAGGTGATTTTGGCATGTCAGGAAGTTGGTTCCGGCTAGTTGAGCAGGTGGATCAGGCGTGCTCGCCAGGGGGTTCAGGCGGGTCTGGCAGGTGGTTTCGGTCTGTTCGGGGAGTGGTTCCGGGATCTCAGGCACATGGTTCTGGCACGTCTGAGAGGTGGTTCCGGCCGGCCGGAGAGGTGTTTCCGGAGTGTCCGCCAAGTGGTTCTGGCGTAGCTGAAAGGTGATGTTGGCGTGACCGGCAGGTGGTTCCAGCCAGCCCGGCAGGTGATTCCGGAGTGTCTGCCGTGTGGTTCTGCCGTAGCTGGCAGGTGATTTTGGCGTGTCCAGCAGGTGGTTCCGGCGAGCTCGGCCGGTGGTACCAGCGTGTCCGGAACATGGTTCAGGCACGTCTGAGACATGGTTCCGGCATGCCCGGCAGGTGATTCGGGAGTGTCCGGCATGTGGTTCTGGCACCTCTGAGAGGTGGTTCTGGCATGCCCCGCAGGTGATTCCGCAGTGTCCGGCATGTGGTTTTGGCACCTCTGAGAGGTGGTTCCGGCATGCCCGGCAGGTGGTTCCGGAGTGTCTGCCGAGTGGTTCTGGCATAGTCGGAAGGTGATTCTGGCGTGTCCAGCAGGTGGTTCTGGGGAGTGGATCAGGTGGTTCTGGCATACTCGGCAGGTGGTACCGGCGTGTCCGGAACATGGTTCTGGCAAGTCTGAGAGGCGGTTCCGGCATGCCCGACAGGTGATTCCGGAGTGTTCGCCAAGTGGTTCTGGCGTAGCCGGCAGGTTATTTTGCATGTCCAGAAGGTGGTTCCGGCATGCCCGACAGGTGATTCTGGAGTGTTCGCCAAGTGGTTCTGGCGTAGCCGGCAGGTGATTTTCCATGTCCGGCAATGGTTCCGGCGAGTCGAGCCGGTGGTTCCGGCATGTCCGGCAGGTGGTTCCAGCATGCCCGGCAGGTGATTCCGGAGTGTCCGGCATGTGGTTCTGGCACCTCTGTGAGCTGGTTCCGGCATTCCTGGCAGGTGATACCGGAGTGTCCGGCATTTGGTTCTGGCACCTCTGAGAGGTGGTTCCGGAATGCCTGGCATGTGATTCCGGAGTGTCTGCCGAGTGGTTCTGGCATTGCCGGCAGTTGATTTTGGCGTGTCCACTAGGTGGTTCTGGGGAGTGGATCAGCTGGTTCCGGCATACTCGGCAGGTGGTACCCGCGTGTCCAGAACATGGTTCAGGCAAGTCTGAGAGGTGGTTCCGGCACGCCCGACAGGTGATTCCGGAGCGTCCGCCAAGTGTTTCTGGCGTACCCGGCAGGTGATTTTGGCATGTCCGACAGGTGTTTCTTGCGAGTCAAGCAGGTGGCTCAGGCATGCTCAGCTGGTGCTTCCGGCGTCTCTGGCACGTGGTTCTGGTGTGTCTGAGAGCTGGTTCTGGCATGTCTGGCAGATGATTCCGGAGTGTCCACCAAGTGGTTCTGGTATACCTGGCAGGTGATTTTAGCGTGTCCAGCAGGTGGTTCCGGCGAGCTCGGCAGGTGGTACCGGCGTGTCCGGAACATGCTTCTGGCACCTCTGAGAGGTGGTTCCGGCATGCCCGACAGGTGATTCCGGAGTGTTCGCCAAGTGGTTCTGGCGTAGCCGGCAGGTCACTTTGCATGTCCGGCTGTGGTTCCGGCGAGTCGAGCCGGTTGTTCCGGCGTAGCCGGCAGTTGATTTTGGCGTGTCCACTAGGTGGTTCTGGGGAGTGGATCAGATGGTTCCGGCATACTCGGCAGGTGGTACCGGCGTGTCCAGAACATGGTTCTGGCAATTCTGAGAGGTGGTTCCAGCACGCCCGACAGGTGATTCCGGAGTCTCCGGCATGTGGTTCTGGCACCTCTGAGAGGTGGTTCCGGCATGCCCGGCAGGTGATTCCGGAGTGTCCGGCATGTGGTTCTGGCACCTCTGAGAGGTGGTTCCGGCATGCCCGGCTGGTGGATGCGGAGTGTCTGCCGAGTGGTTCTGGCGTAGCCGGCAGGTGATTCTGGCGTGTCCAGCAGGTGGTTCTTGGGAGTGGATCAGGTGGTTCCGGCATACTCGGCAGGTGGTACCGGCGTGTCCGGAACATGGTTCTGGCAAGTCGGAGAGGCGGTTCCGGCATGCCCGAGAGGTGATTCCGGAGTGTTTGCCAAGTGGTTCTGGCGTAGCCGGCAGGTCATTTTGCATGTCCGGCGGTGGTTCTGGCGAGTCGACCCTGTGGTTCCGGCATAGCCGGCAGTTGATTTTGGCGTGTCCACTAGGTGGTTCTGGGGAGTGGAGCAGCTGGTTCCGGCACGCCCGACAGGTGATTCCGGAGCGTCCGCCAAGCGTTTCTGGCGTACCCGGCAGGTGACTTTGGCATGTCCGACAGGTGTTTCCATAGTGTGCGCCAATTTGTTCTGGTATAGCTGGCAGGTGATGTTGGCGTGACCAGCATGTGGTTCCAGCAAGCCTGGCAGGTGATTCCGAAGAGTTCACCAAATGGGTGTGGCGTAGCCGGCAGGTGATTTTGTCGTGTCCAGCGCTCCGGCGAGCTCGGCAGGTGGTACCAGCGTGTCCTGAACATGGTTCTGGCCAGTCTGAGAGATGGTTCCGGTATGCCAGTCAGGTGATTCCGGAGTGTCCGGCATGTGGTTCTGGCACCTCTGAGAGGTGGTTCCGGCATGCCCGGCAGGTGATTCCGGAGTGTCCGGCATGTGGTTCTGGCACCTCTGAGAGGTGGTTCCGGCATGCCCGTCAGGTGATACCGGAGTGTTCGCCAAGTGGTTGTGGCATAGCCGGCAGGTGATTTTGCATGTCCGGCAATGGTTCCGGCGAGTCGAGCCGGTGGTTCCGGAATGTCCGACAGGTGGTTCCGGCATGTCCGGCAGGTGGTTCCGGCATGTCCAGCACGTGGTTCCAGCATGCACGGCAGGTGATTCCGGAGTGTCCGGCATGTGGTTCTGGCAGCTCTGAGAGGTGGTTCCGGAATGCCTGGCCTGTGATTCCGGAGTGTCTGCCGAGTGGTTCTGGCGTAGCCGGCAGTTGATTTTGGCGTGTCCACTAGGTGGTTCTGGGGAGTGGAACAGCTGGTTCCGGCATACTGGGCAGGTGGTACCGGCGTGTCCAGAACATGGTTCTGGCAAGTCTGAGAGGTGGTTCCGGCACGCCCGACAGGTGATTCCGGAGCGTCCGCCAAGTGTTTCTGGCGTACCCGGCAGGTGATTTTCGCCTGTCCGACAGGTGTATCTTGCGAGTCGAGCAGGTGGCTCAGGCATGCTCAGCTGGTGCTTCCGGCGTCTCTGGCACGTGGTTCTGGTGTGTCTGAGAGCTGGTTCTGGCATCTCCGGCAGATGATTCCGGAGTGTCCACCAAGTGGTTCTTGTATACCTGGCAGGTGATTTTGGCATGTCAGGAAGTTGGTTCCGGCTAGTTGAGCAGGTGGATCAGGCGTGCTCGCCAGGGGGTTCAGGCGGGTCTGGCAGGTGGTTTCGGTCTGTTCGGGGAGTGGTTCCGGGATCTCAGGCACATGGTTCTGGCACGTCTGAGAGGTGGTTCCGGCCGGCCGGAGAGGTGTTTCCGGAGTGTCCGCCAAGTGGTTCTGGCGTAGCTGAAAGGTGATGTTGGCGTGACCGGCAGGTGGTTCCAGCCAGCCCGGCAGGTGATTCCGGAGTGTCTGCCGTGTGGTTCTGCCGTAGCTGGCAGGTGATTTTGGCGTGTCCAGCAGGTGGTTCCGGCGAGCTCGGCCGGTGGTACCAGCGTGTCCGGAACATGGTTCAGGCACGTCTGAGAGATGGTTCCGGCATGCCCGGCAGGTGATTCGGGAGTGTCCGGCATGTGGTTCTGGCACCTCTGAGAGGTGGTTCTGGCATGCCCCGCAGGTGATTCCGCAGTGTCCGGCATGTGGTTCTGGCACCTCTGAGAGGTGGTTCCGGCATGCCCGGCAGGTGGTTCCAGAGTGTCTGCCGAGTGGTTCTGGCATAGTCGGAAGGTGATTCTGGCGTGTCCAGCAGGTGGTTCTGGGGAGTGGATCAGGTGGTTCTGGCATACTCGGCAGGTGGTACCGGCGTGTCCGGAACATGGTTCTGGCAAGTCTGAGAGGCGGTTCCGGCATGCCCGACAGGTGATTCCGGAGTGTTCGCCAAGTGGTTCTGGCGTAGCCGGCAGGTCATTTTGCATGTCCAGAAGGTGGTTCCGGCATGCCCGACAGGTGATTCTGGAGTGTTCGCCAAGTGGTTCTGGCGTAGCCGGCAGGTGATTTTCCATGTCCGGCAATGGTTCCGGCGAGTCGAGCCGGTGGTTCCGGCATGTCCGGCAGGTGGTTCCAGCATGCCCGGCAGGTGATTCCGGAGTGTCCGGCATGTGGTTCTGGCACCTCTGTGAGCTGGTTCCGGCATTCCTGGCAGGTGATACCGGAGTGTCCGGCATTTGGTTCTGGCACCTCTGAGAGGTGGTTCCGGAATGCCTGGCATGTGATTCCGGAGTGTCTGCCGAGTGGTTCTGGCATTGCCGGCAGTTGATTTTGGCGTGTCCACTAGGTGGTTCTGGGGAGTGGATCAGCTGGTTCCGGCATACTCGGCAGGTGGTACCCGCGTGTCCAGAACATGGTTCAGGCAAGTCTGAGAGGTGGTTCCGGCACGCCCGACAGGTGATTCCGGAGCGTCCGCCAAGTGTTTCTGGCGTACCCGGCAGGTGATTTTGGCATGTCCGACAGGTGTTTCTTGCGAGTCAAGCAGGTGGCTCAGGCATGCTCAGCTGGTGCTTCCGGCGTCTCTGGCACGTGGTTCTGGTGTGTCTGAGAGCTGGTTCTGGCATGTCTGGCAGATGATTCCGGAGTGTCCACCAAGTGGTTCTGGTATACCTGGCAGGTGATTTTAGCGTGTCCAGCAGGTGGTTCCGGCGAGCTCGGCAGGTGGTACCGGCGTGTCCGGAACATGCTTCTGGCACCTCTGAGAGGTGGTTCCGGCATGCCCGACAGATGATTCCGGAGTGTTCGCCAAGTGGTTCTGGCGTAGCCGGCAGGTCACTTTGCATGTCCGGCTGTGGTTCCGGCGAGTCGAGCCGGTTGTTCCGGCGTAGCCGGCAGTTGATTTTGGCGTGTCCACTAGGTGGTTCTGGGGAGTGGATCAGATAGTTCCGGCATACTCGGCAGGTGGTACCGGCGTGTCCAGAACATGGTTCTGGCAATTCTGAGAGGTGGTTCCGGCACGCCCGACAGGTGATTCCGGAGTCTCCGGCATGTGGTTCTGGCACCTCTGAGAGGTGGTTCCGGCATGCCCGGCAGGTGATTCCGGAGTGTCCGGCATGTGGTTCTGGCACCTCTGAGATGTGGTTCCGGCATGCCCGGCAGGTGATTCCGGAGTGTCCGGCATGTGGTTCTGGCACCTCTGAGAGGTGGTTCCGGCATGCCCGGCATGTGATACCGGAGTGTCCAGCATTTGGTTCTGGCACCTCTGAGAGGTGGTTCCGGAATGCCTGGCATGTGATTCCGGAGTGTCTGCCGAGTGGTTCTGGCACACCCGGCAGGTGATTTTGGCGTGTCCAGCAGGTGGTTCCGGCGAGCTCGGCAGGTGGTTCCGGCATGTCCGGAACATGGTTCTGGCACGTCTGAGAGATGGTTCCGGCATGCCCGGCAGGTGATTCCGGAGTGTCCGGCATGTGGTTCCGGCACCTCTGAGAGGTGGTACCGGCATGCCCGGCAGTTGGTTACGGAGTGTCTGCCGAGTGGTTCTGGAGTAGCCGGCAGGTGATTCTGGCGTATCCAGCAGGTGGCTCTGGGGAGTGGATCAGGTGGTTCCGGCATACTCGGCAGGTGGTACCGGCGTTTCCGGAACTTGGTTCGGGCAAGTCTGAGAGGTGGTTCCGGCATGCCCGACAGGTGATTCCGGAGAGTTCGCCAAGTGGTTCTGGCGTAGCCGGCAGGTCATTTTGCATGTCCGGTGGTGGTTCCGGCGTGTCCAGCAGGTGTTTCCGATCTGTCCGGCAGGTGTTTCTGGCGTGACCGGCACGAGGTTCTGGCACGTCTGAGAGTTGGTTCCGGCATGCCCGACAGGTGATTTCGGAGTGTCCGCCACGTGGTTGTGGCGTACCGGGCAGGTGATTTTGGCGTGTCTGGCAGGTGTTTCTTGCAAGTCAAGCATATGGCTCAGGCATGATCAGCAGGTGCTTCCGGCGCGCCCTTCACGTGGTTCTGGTGTGTCTGAGAGCTGGTTCTGGCATGTCCGGCAGATGATTCTGGAGTGTCCTCCAAGTGGTTGTGGCATACCCGGCAGGTGATTTTAGCGTGTCAGGTAGGTGGTTCCGGCGAGTCGAGTAGGTGGTTCCGGGGTGCTCGGCAGGTGGTTCAGGCGGGTCTGGCAGGTGGTTTCGGTCTGTTCGGGGTGTGGTTCCGGCATCTCAGGCACATGGTTCTGGCACGTCTGATAGGTGGTTCCGGCCGGCCCGACAGGTGTTTCCATGGTGTCCGCCAAGTGGTTCTGGCATAGCTGCAACGTGATGTTGGCGTGACCGGCAGGTGGTTCCAGCGAGCCCGGCAGGTGATTCCGAAGAGTTCACCAAGTGGTTGTGGCGTAGCCGGCAGGTGATTTTGGCGTGTCCAGCAGGTGGTTTTGGCGAGTCGAGCAGGTGGTTCTGGAGTGCTCGGCAGGTGCTTCCAGTGTCATTGGCATGTAGTTCCGGCATGTCTGAGAGGTGGCTCCGCCATGCCCCGCAGGTGATTCTGGAGTGTTCGCCAAGTGGTTCTGGCGTAGCCGGCAGGTGATTTTGCATGGCCGGCAATGGGTCCGGTGATTCGAGCCGGTGGTTCCGCCATGTCCGGCAGGTGGTTCCGGCATGCCCCGCAGGTGATTCCGGAGTGTCCAGCATGTGGTTCTGGCACCTCTGAGATGTGGTTCCGGCATGCCTGGCAGGTGATACTGGAGTGTCCGGCATTTGGTTCTGGCACCTCTGAGAGGTGGTTCCGGAATGCCTGGCATGTGATTCCAGAGTGTCTGCCGAGTGGTTCTGGCGTAGCCGGCAGTTGATTTTGGCATGTCCACTAGGTGGTTCTGGGGAGTGGATCAGCTGGTTCCAGCATACTCGGCAGGTGGTACCGACGTGTCCAGAACATGGTTCTGGCAAGTCTGAGAGGTGGTTCCGGCACGCCCGACAGGTGATTCCGGAGCGTCCGCCAAGTGTTTCTGGCGTACCCGGCAGGTGATTTTGTCATGTCCGACAGGTGTATCTTGCGAGTCGAGCAGGTGGCTCAGGCATGCTCAGCTGGTGCTTCCAGCGCCTCTGGCACGTGGTTCTGGTGTGTCTGAGAGCTGGTTCTGGCATCTCCAGCAGATGATTCCGGAGTGTCCACCAAGTGGTTCTTGTATACCTGGCAGGTGATTTTGGCGTGTCAGGAAGGTGGTTCCGGATAGTTGAGCAAGTGGATCAGGCGTGCTCGCCAGGGGGTTCAGGCGGGTCTGACAGGTGGTTTCGGTCTGTTCGGGGAGTGGTTCCGGCATCTCAGGCTCATGGTTCTGGCACGTCTGAGAAGTGGTTCCTGGCCGGCCCGACAGGTGTTTCCATGGGGTCCGCCAAGTGGTTCTGGCATAGCTGGCAGTTGATGTTGGTGAGACCGGCAGGTGGTTCTAGCAAGCCCGGCAGGTGATTCCGGCGTGTCCGGCATGTGTTTCTGGCACCTCTGAGAGGTGGTTCCTGCATGCCAGGCAGGTGATACCGGAGTGTCTGCCGAGTGGTTCTGGCACCTCTGAGAGGTGGTTCCGGCATGCCCAGCAGGTGATTCCGGAGTGTCCGGCATGTGGTTCTGGCACCTCTGAGAGGTGGTTCCGGCATGCCCGGCAGGTGATACCGGAGTGTCTGCCGAGTGGTTCTGGCACCTCTGAGAGTTGGTTCCGGCATGCCCAGCAGGTGATTCCGGAGTGTCCGGCATGTGGTTCTGGCACCTCTGTGAGTTGGTTCCGGCATGCCCGGCTGGTGATACCGCAGTGTCTGCCGAGTGGTTCTGGCACCTCTGAGAGGTGGTTCCGGCCGGCCGGAGAGGTGTTTCAGGAGTGTCCGCCAAGTGATTCTGGCGTAGCTGAAAGGTGATGTTGGCGTGACCGGCAGGTGGTTCCAGCCAGCCCGGCAGGTGATTCCGGAGTGTCTGCCGTGTGGTTCTGCCATGGCTGGCAGGTGATTTTGGCGTGTCCAGCAGGTGGTTCCGGCGAGCTCAGCAGGTGGTACCAGCGTGTCCGGAACATGGTTCTGGCACGTCTGAGAGATGGTTCCGGCATGCCCGGCAGGTGATTCCGGAGTGTCCGGCATGTGGTTCTGGCACCTCTGAGAGGTGGTTCCGGCATGCCTGGCAGGTGATTCCGGAGTGTCCAGCATGTGGTTCTGGCACCTCTGAGAGGTGGTTCCGGCATGCCTGGCAGGTGATTCCGGAGTGTGCAGCATGTGGTTCTGGCACCTCTGAGAGGTGGTTCCGGCATGCCCGGCATGTGATACCGGAGTGTCCAGCATTTGGTTCTGGCACCTCTGAGAGGTGGTTCCGGAATGCCTGGCATGTGATTCCGGAGTGTCTGCCGAGTGGTTCTGGCGTTGCCGGCAGTTGATTTTGGAGTGTCCACTAGGTTGTTCTGGGGAGTGGATCAGGTGGTTCCGGCATACTCGGCAGGTGGTACCCGCGTGTGAGAACATGGTTCTGGCAAGTCTGAGAGGTGGTTCCGGCACGCCCGACAGGTGATTCCGGAGCGTCCGCCAAGTGTTTCTGGCGTACGCGGCAGGTGATTTTGGCATGTTCGACAGGTGTTTCTTGCGAGTCGAGCAGGTGGCTGAGGCATGCTCAGCTGGTGCTTCCGGCGTCTCTGGCACGTGCTTCTGGTGTGTCTGAGAGCTGGTTCTGGCATGTCCGTCAGATGATTCCGGAGTGTCCACCAAGTGGTTATGGTATACCTGGCAGGTGATTTTAGCGTGTCCAGCAGGTGGTTCCGGCGAGCTCGGCAGGTGGTACCGGCGTGTCCGGAACATGGATCTGGCACGTCTGAGAGATGGTTCCGGCATGCCCGGCAGGTGATTCCGGAGTGTCCGGCATGTGGTTCTGGCACCTCTGAGAGGTGGTTCCGGCATGCCCGACAGGTGATTCCGGAGTGTTCGCCAAGTGGTTCTGGCGTAGCCGGCAGGTCACTTTGCATGTCCGGCTGTGGTTCCGGCGAGTCGAGCCGGTGGTTCCGGCATAGCCGGCAGTTGATTTTAGCGTGTCCGCTAGGTCGTTCTGGGGAGTGGATCAGCTGGTTCCGTCATACTCGGCAGGTGGTACCCACGTGTCCAGAACATGGTTCTGGCAAGTTTGAGAGGTGGTTCCGGCACGCCCGACAGGTGATTCCGGAGCGTCCGCCAAGTGTTTCTGGCGTACCCGGCAGGTGATTTTGGCATGTCCGAGAGGTGTTTCTTGCGAGTCGAGCAGGTGGCTCAGGCATGCTCAGCTGGTGCTTCCGGCGTCTCTGGCCCGTGGTTCTGGTGTGTCTGAGAGCTGGTTCTGGCATGTCCGGCAGATGATTCCGGAGTGTCCACCAAGTGGTTCTGGTATACCTGGCAGGTGATCTTGGCGTGTCAGTAAGTTGGTTCCGGATAGTTGAGCAGGTGGATCAGGCGTGCTCGCCAGGGGGTTCAGGCGGGTCTGGCAGGTGGTTTCGGTCTGTTCGGGGAGTGGTTCCGGCATCTCAGGCTCATGGTTCTGGCACGTCTGAGAGGTGGTTCCGGCCGGCCCGACAGCTGTTTCAGGCATGCACGGCAGGTGATTCCAGAGTGTCCGGCATGTTGTTCTGGCACCTCTGAGAGGTGGTTCCGGCATGCCCGGCAGGTGATACCGGAGTGTCCGGCATGTGGTTCTGGCACCTCTGAGAGGTTGCTCTTGCATGCCCGGCTGGTGATACCGGAGTGTCCGGCATTTGGTTCTGGCACCTCTGAGAGGTGGTTCCGGGATGCCTGGCATGTGATTACGGAGTGTCTGCCGAGTGGTTCTGGCGTGTCCAGCAGGTGTTTCCGGTCTCTCCGGCAGGTGGTTGTGGCGTGCCCGGCACGAGGTTCTGGCACGTCTGAGAGTTGGTTCCGGCATGCCCGACAGGTGATTCCGGAGTGTTCGCCAAGTGGTTCTGGTGTAGCCGGCAGGTCATTTTGCATGTCCGGCGGTGGTTCCGGCGAGTCGAACCGGTAGTTCCGGCGTAGCCGGCAGGTGATTTTGGCGTGTCAGGAAGGGGGTTCCGGCTAGTTGAGCAGTTGGATCAGGCGTGCTCGCCAGGGGGTTCAGGCGGGTCTGGCAGGTGGTTTCGGTGTGTTCGGGGAGTGGTTCCGGCATCTCAGGCACATGGTTCTGGCACGTCTGAGAGGTGGTTCCGGCCGGCCCGACAGGTGTTTCCGGAGTGTCCGCCAAGTGGTTCTGGAGTGGCTGAAAGGTGATGTTGGTGTGACCGGAAGGTGGTTCCAGCCAGCCCGGCAGGTGATTCCGGAG
Source organism: Equus caballus (assembly GCF_041296265.1). Lineage (NCBI taxonomy): Eukaryota > Metazoa > Chordata > Mammalia > Perissodactyla > Equidae > Equus > Equus caballus. The sequence goes on along the minus strand of NC_091707.1, from coordinate 7,959,247 downwards.
TGTCTGCCGAGTGGTTCTGGCGTGCTCGGCTGGTGCTTCCGGTGTCATTGGCATGTGGTTCCTGCATGTCTGAGAGGTGGTTAGGCCGTGCCCGGCAGGTGAATCCGGAGTGTTCACCAAGTGGTTCTGGCGTAGCCGGCAGGTGATTTTGCATGTCCGGCAATGGTTCCGGCGAGTCGAGCCGGTGGTTCCGGCATGTCCAGCAGTTGGTTCCGGCATGCCCGGCAGGTGATTCCGGAGTGTCCGGCATGTGGTTCTGGCACCTCTGAGAGGTGGTTCCGGCATGCCTGGCAGGTGATTCCGGAGTGTCCAGCATGTGGTTCTGGCACCTCTGAGAGGTGGTTCCGGCATGCCTGGCAGGTGATTCCGGAGTGTCCAGCATGTGGTTCTGGCACCTCTGAGAGGTGGTTCCGGCATGCCCGGCATGTGATACCGGAGTGTCCAGCATTTGGTTCTGGCACCTCTGAGAGGTGGTTCCGGAATGCCTGGCATGTGATTCCGGAGTGTCTGCTGAGTGGTTCTGGCGTTGCCGGCAGTTGATTTTGGCGTGTCCACTAGGTTGTTCTGGGGAGTGGATCAGGTGGTTCCGGCATACTCGGCAGGTGGTACCCGCGTGTGAGAACATGGTTCTGGCAAGTCTGAGAGGTGGTTCCGGCACGCCCGACAGGTGATTCCGGAGCGTCCGCCAAGTGTTTCTGGCCTACGCGGCAGGTGATTTTGGCATGTCCGACAGGTGTTTCTTGCGAGTCGAGCAGGTGGCTCAGGCATGCTCAGCTGGTGCTTCCGGCGTCTCTGGCACGTGCTTCTGGTGTGTCTGAGAGCTGGTTCTGGCATGTCCGTCAGATGATTCCGGAGTGTCCACCAAGTGGTTATGGTATACCTGGCAGGTGATTTTAGCGTGTCCAGCAGGTGGTTCCGGCGAGCTCGGCAGGTGGTACCGGCGTGTCCGGAACATGGATCTGGCACGTCTGAGAGATGGTTCCGGCATGCCCGGCAGGTGATTCCGGAGTGTCCGGCATGTGGTTCTGGCACCTCTGAGAGGTGGTTCCGGCATGCCCGACAGGTGATTCCGGAGTGTTCGCCAAGTGGTTCTGGCGTAGCCGGCAGGTCACTTTGCATGTCCGGCTGTGGTTCCGGCGAGTCGAGCCGGTGGTTCCGGCATAGCCGGCAGTTGATTTTAGCGTGTCCGCTAGGTCGTTCTGGGGAGTGGATCAGCTGGTTCCGTCATACTCGGCAGGTGGTACCCACGTGTCCAGAACATGGTTCTGGCAAGTTTGAGAGGTGGTTCCGGCACGCCCGACAGGTGATTCCGGAGCGTCCGCCAAGTGTTTCTGGCGTACCCGGCAGGTGATTTTGGCATGTCCGAGAGGTGTTTCTTGCGAGTCGAGCAGGTGGCTCAGGCATGCTCAGCTGGTGCTTCCGGCGTCTCTGGCCCGTGGTTCTGGTGTGTCTGAGAGCTGGTTCTGGCATGTCCGGCAGATGATTCCGGAGTGTCCACCAAGTGGTTCTGGTATACCTGGCAGGTGATCTTGGCGTGTCAGTAAGTTGGTTCCGGATAGTTGAGCAGGTGGATCAGGCGTGCTCGCCAGGGGGTTCAGGCGGGTCTGGCAGGTGGTTTCGGTCTGTTCGGGGAGTGGTTCCGGCATCTCAGGCTCATGGTTCTGGCACGTCTGAGAGGTGGTTCCGGCCGGCCCGACAGCTGTTTCAGGCATGCACGGCAGGTGATTCCAGAGTGTCCGGCATGTTGTTCTGGCACCTCTGAGAGGTGGTTCCGGCATGCCCGGCAGGTGATACCGGAGTGTCCGGCATGTGGTTCTGGCACCTCTGAGAGGTTGCTCTTGCATGCCCGGCTGGTGATACCGGAGTGTCCGGCATTTGGTTCTGGCACCTCTGAGAGGTGGTTCCGGGATGCCTGGCATGTGATTACGGAGTGTCTGCCGAGTGGTTCTGGCGTGTCCAGCAGGTGTTTCCGGTCTGTCCGGCAGGTGGTTGTGGCGTGCCCGGCACGAGGTTCTGGCACGTCTGAGAGTTGGTTCCGGCATGCCCGACAGGTGATTCCGGAGTGTTCGCCAAGTGGTTCTGGTGTAGCCGGCAGGTCATTTTGCATGTCCGGCGGTGGTTCCGGCGAGTCGAACCGGTAGTTCCGGCGTAGCCGGCAGGTGATTTTGGCGTGTCAGGAAGGGGGTTCCGGCTAGTTGAGCAGTTGGATCAGGCGTGCTCGCCAGGGGGTTCAGGCGGGTCTGGCAGGTGGTTTCGGTGTGTTCGGGGAGTGGTTCCGGCATCTCAGGCACATGGTTCTGGCACGTCTGAGAGGTGGTTCCGGCCGGCCCGACAGGTGTTTCCAGAGTGTCCGCCAAGTGGTTCTGGAGTGGCTGAAAGGTGATGTTGGTGTGACCGGAAGGTGGTTCCAGCCAGCCCGGCAGGTGATTCCGGAGTGTCTGCCGAGTGGTTCTGGCGTGCTCGGCTGGTGCTTCCGGTGTCATTGGCATGTGGTTCCTGCATGTCTGAGAGGTGGTTAGGCCGTGCCCGGCAGGTGAATCCGGAGTGTTCACCAAGTGGTTCTGGCGTAGCCGGCAGGTGATTTTGCATGTCCGGCAATGGTTCCGGCGAGTCGAGCCGGTGGTTCCGGCACGTCCAGCAGTTGGTTCCGGAATGCCCGGCAGGTGATTCCGGAGTGTCCGGCATGTGGTTCTGGCACCTCTGAGAGGTGGTTCTGGCATGCCCGGCAGGGGATACCGGAGTGTCCGGCATTTGGTTCTGGCACCTCTGAGAGGTGGTTCCGGAGTGCCTGGCATGTGATTCCCGAGTGTCAGCCGAGTGGTTCTGGCGTAGCCAGCAGGTGATTTTGGCGTGTGCAGCAGGTGGTTCCGGCGAGCTCGGCAGGTGGTTCCGGCATGTGCGGAACATGGTTCTGGCAAGTCTGAGAGATGCTTCCGGCATGCCCGGCAGGTGATTCCGGATTGTCCGGCATGTGGTTCTGGCACCTCTGAGAGGTGGTTGCGGCAGGCCCGGCAGGTGGTTCCGGAGTGCCTGCCGAGTGGTTCTGGCATAGTCGGCAGGTGATTCTGGCGTGTCCAGCAGGTGGTTCTGGGGAGAGGATCAGGTGGTTCCGGCATACTCGGCAGGTGGTACCGGCGTGTCCGGAACATGGTTCTGGCAAGTCTGAGAGGCGGTTCCGGCATGCCCGACAGGTGATTCCGGAGTTTTCGCCAAGTGGTGCTGGTGTAGCCGGCAGGTCATTTTGCATGTCCGGCGGTGGTTCCGGCGAGTCGAGCCGGTCGTTCCGGCGTGTCCAGCAGGTGGTTCTGGCGTGACCGGCACGAGGTTCTGGCACGTCTGAGAGTTGGTTCCGGCATGCCCGACAGGTGATTTTGGAGTGTCCGCCACATGGTTCTGGCGTACCCGGCAGGTGATTTTGGCGTGTCTGGCAGGTGTTTCTTGCAAGTCGAGCATTTGGCTCAGGCATGCTCAGCAGGTGCTTACGGCGTGTCTGGCACGTGGTTCTGGTGTGTCTGAGAGCTGGTTCTGGCATGTCCGGCAGATGATTCCGGAGTGTCCGCCAAGTGGTTGTGGCATACCCGGCAGGTGATTTTAGCGTGTCAGGTAGGTGGTTCCAGCGAGTCGAGTAGGTGGTTCCGGCGTGCTCGGCAGGTGGTTCAGGCGGGTCTGGCAGGTGATTTCGGTGTTTTCGGGGTGTGGTTCCAGCATCTCAGGCACATGGTTCTGGCACGTCTGATAGGTGGTTCCGGCCGGCCCGACAGGTGTTTCCTTGGTGTCCGCCAAGTGGTTCTGGCATAGCTGAAAGGTGATGTTGGCGTGACCGGCAGGTGGTTCCAGCCAGCCCGGCGGGTGATTCCGGAGTGTCTGCAGCGTGGTTCTGGCGTAGCTGGCAGCTGATTTTGGCGTGTCCAGCAGGTGGTTCCGGCAAGCTCGGCAGGTGGTACCGGCGTGTCCGGAACATGGTTCTGGCACGTCTGAGAGATGGTTCCGGCATGCCCGGCAGGTGATTCCGGAGTGTCCGGCATGTGGTTCTGGCACCTCTGAGAGGTGGTTCCGGCATGCCCGGCTGGTGGTTCCGGAGTGTCTGCCGAGTGGTTCTGGCGTAGCCGGCAGGTGATTCTGGCGTGTCCAGCAGGTTGTTCTGGGGTGTGGATCAGCTGGTTCCGGCATACTCGGCAGGTGGTACCGGTGTGTCCGGAACATGGTTCTGGCAAGTCTGAGAGGTGGTTCCGGCATGCCCGACAGGTGATTCCGGAGTGTTCGCCAAGTGGTTCTAGCGTAGCCGGCAGGTAATTTTGCATGTCCGGCGGTGGTTCCGGCGAGTCGAGCCGGTGGTTCCAGTGTCTCCAGCAGGTGGTTCCGGTCTCTCCGGCAGGTGGTTCTGGCGTCTCCGGCACGAGGTTCTGGCACGTCTGAGAGTTGGTTCCGGCATGCCCGACAGGTGATTCCGGAGTGTCCGCCACGTGGTTCTGGCGTACCCGGCAGGTGATTTTGGCGTGTCTGGCAGGTGTTTCTGGCAAGTCGAGCATTTGGCTCAGGCATGATCAGCAGGTGCTTCCGGCGTGTCTGGCACGTGGTTCTGGTGTGTCTGAGAGCTGGTTCTGGAATGTCCGGCAGATGATTCCGGAGTGTCCACCAAGTGGTTCTTGTATACCTGGCAGGTGATTTTTGCGTGTCAGGAAGTTGGTTCCGGCTAGTTGAGCAGGTGGATCTGGGGTGCTGGCCAGGGGTTTCAGGCGGGTCTGGCAGGTGGTTTCGGTCTGTTCGGGGAGTGGTTCCGGCATCTCAGGCTCATGGTTCCGGCACGTCTGAGAGGTGGTTCCGGCCGGCCCGACAGGTGTTTCCGGAGTGTCCGCCGAGTGGTTCTGGCGTAGCTGAAAGGTGATGTTGGCGTGACCGGCAGGTGCTTCCAGCCAGCCCGGCAGGTGATTCCGGAGTGTCTGCCGAGTGGTTCTGGCGTAGCCGGCAGGTGATTTTGGCGTGTACAGAAGGTGGTTCCGGCGAGCTCGGCAGGTGGTACCAGCGTGTCCGGAACATGGTTCTGGCACGTCTGAGAGATGGTTCAGGCATGCCCGGCAGGTGATTCCGGAGAGTCCGGCATGTGGTTCCGGCACCTCTGAGAGGTGGTTCCGGCATGCCCGGCAGGTGGTTCCGGAGTGTCTGCCGAGTGGTTCTGGCGTAGTCGGCAGGTGATTCTTTCGTGTCCAGCCAGTGGTTCTGTGGAGCGGTTCAGGTGGTTCCGGCATACTCGGCAGGTGGTACCGGCGTGTCCGGAACATGGTTCTGGCAAGACTGAGAGGTGGTTCCGGCATGCCCGACAGGTGATTCCGGAGTGTTCGCCAACTGGTTCTGGCGTAGCCGGCAGGTCATTTTGCTTGTCCGGCGGTGGTTCCGGCGAGTCGAGCCGTTGGTTCCGGCGTGTCCAGCAGGTGGTTCCGGTCTGTCCGGCAGGTGTTTCTGGCGTGTCCTGCACGAGGTTCTGGCACGTCTGAGAGTTTGTTCCGGCATGCCCGACAGGTGATTCCAGAGTGTCCGCCACGTGGTTTTGGCGTACCCGGCAGGTGATTTTGGCGTGTCTGGCAGGTGTTTCTGGCAAGTCGATCATTTGGCTCAGGCATGATCAGCAGGTGCTTCCGGCGTGTCTGGCACGTGGTTCTGGTGTGTCTGAGAGCTGGTTCTGGCATGTCCGGCAGATGATTCCGGAGTGTCCACCAAGTGGTTGTGGCATACCCGGCAGGTGATTTTAGCGTGTCAGGTAGGTGGTTCCAGCGAGTCGAGTAGGGGGTTCCGGCGTGCTCGGCAGGTGGTTCAGGAGGGTCTGGCAGGTGGTTTCGGTCTGTTCGGGGTGTGGTTCCGGCATCTCAGGCACATGGTTCTGGCACGTCTGATAGGTGGTTCCGGCCGGCCCGACAGGTGTTTCCATGGTGTCCGCCAAGTGGTTCTGGCATAGCTGGCAGGTGATGTTGGCGTGACCGGCAGGTGGTTCCAGCCAGCCCGGCAGGTGATTCCGAAGAGTTCACCAAATGGTTGTGGAGTAGCGGGAAGGTGATTTTGGCGTGTCCAGCAGGTGGTTTTGGCGAGTCGAGCAGGTGGTTCTGGTGTGCTCGGCAGGTGCTTCCGGTGTCATTGGCATGTGGTTCCGGCATGTCTGAGAGGTGGTTCCGCCATGCCCGGCAGGTGATTCTGCAGTGTTCTCCAAGTGGTTCTGGCGTAGCCGGCAGGTGATTTTGCATGTCCGGCAATGGTTCCGGCGAGTCGAGCCGGTGGTTCCGGCATGTCCGGCAGGTGGTTCCGGCATGCCCGGCAGGTGATTCCGGAGTGTTCGCCAAGTGGTTCTGGAGTAGCCGGCAGGTCATTTTGCATGTCCGGCGGTGGTTCCGGCGATTTGAGACGGTGGTTCCGGCGTAGACGGCAGTTGATTTTGGCGTGTCCACTAGGTGGTTCTGGGGAGTGGATCAGCTGGTTCCGGCATACTCGGCAGGTGCTACCGGCATGTCCAGAACATGGTTCTGGCAAGTCTGAGAGGTGGTTCCGGCACGCCCGACAGGTGATTCCGGAGCGTCCGCCAAGTGTTTCTGGCGTGCCCGGCAGGTGATTTTGGCATGTCCGACAGGTGTTTCTTGCGAGTTGAGCAGGTGGCTCAGGCATGCTCAGCTGGTGCTTCCGGCGTCTCTGGCACGTGGTTCTGGTGTGTCTGAGAGCTGGTTCTGGCATGTCAGGCAGGTGATTCCGGAGTGTCCGGCATGTGGTTCTGGCACCTCTGAGAGGTGGTTCCGGCATGCCCGGCAGGTGGTTCCGGAGTGTCTGCCGAGTGGTTCTGGCGTAGCCGGCAGGTGATTCTGGGGTTTCCAGCAGGTGGTTCTGGGGAGTGGATCATGTGGTTCCGGCATACTCGGCAGGTGATACCGGCGTGTCCGGAACATGGTTCTGGCAAGTCTGTGAGGTGGTTCCGGCATGCCCGACAGGTGATTCCGGAGTGTTCGCCAAGTGGTTCTGGCCTAGACGGCAGGTCATTTTGCATGTCCGGCGGTGGTTCTGGCGAGTCGAGCCGGTGGTTCCGGCGTAGCCGGCAGTTGATTTTGGCGTGTCTACCAGGTGGTTCTGGGGAGTGGATCAGCTGGTTCCGGCATACTCGGCAGGTGGTACTGGCGTGTCCAGAACATGGTTCTTGCAAGTCTGATAGGTGGTTCCGGCCGGCCCGACAGGTGTTTAGATGGTGTCCGCCAAGTGGTTCTGGCATAGCTGGCAGGTGATGTTGGCGTGACCGGCAGGTGATTCCAGCCAGCCCGGCAGGTGATTCCGAAGAGTTCACCAAATGGTTGTGGCGTTGCCAGCGGGTGATTTTGGCGTGTCCAGCAGGTGGTTTTGGCGAGTCGAGCAGGTGGTTCTGGCGTGCTCGGCAGGTGCTTCCGGTGTCATTGGCATGTGGTTCCGTCATGTCTGAGAGGTGGTTCCGCCATGCCCGGCAGGTGATTCCGGAGTGTTCGCCAAGTAGTTCTGGCGTAGCCGGCAGGTGATTTTGCATGTCCGGCAATGGTTCCGGCGAGTCGAGCCGGTGGTTCCGGCATGTCCGGCAGGTGATTCCGGCATGTCCAGCAGGTGGTTCTGGTGGAGTGGATCAGGTGGTTCTGGCATGCAAGGCAGGTGATTCCGGAGTGTTCGCCAAGTGGTTCTGGTGTAGACGGCAGGTGGTTTTGCATGTCCGGCAATGGTTCCGGCGAGTCGAGCCGGTGGTTCCGGCATGTCCGGCAGGTGATTCCGGCATGTCCAGCAGGTGGTTCTGGTGGAGTGGATCAGGTGGTTCCGGCATGCCCGGCAGGTGATTCCGGCATGCCCGGCCGGTGATTCCGGAGTGTCCGGCATGTTGTTCTGGCACCTCGGAGAGGTGGTTCCGGCATGCCCGGCAGGTGATACCGGAGTGTTCGCCAAGTGGTTCTGGGGTAGCCGGCAGGTATTTTTGCATGTCCGGCAATGGTTCCGGCGAGTCGAGCCGGTGGTTCCGGCATGTCCAGCAGCTTATTCCGGCATGTCCAGCACGTGGTTCCAGCATGCCCGGCAGGTGATTCCGGCATGTCCAGCAGGTGGTTCTGGGGCGTGGATCAGGTGGTTTTGGCATGCCCGGCAGGTGATTCCAGAGTGTCCGGCATGTGGTTCTGGCACCTCTGAGAGGTTGTTCTGGCATGCCCGGCAGGTGATACCGGAGTGTCCGGCATTTGGTTCTGGCACCTCTGAGATATGGTTCCGGGATGCCTGGCATGTGATTCCGGAGTGTCTGCCGAGTGGTTCTGGCGTGTCCAGCAGGTGTTTCCGGTCTGTCCGGCAGGTGGTTCTGGCGTGTCCTCACGAGGTTCTGGCACGTCTGAGAGTTGGTTCCGGCATGCCCGAAAGGTGATTCCGGAGTGTCCGCCACGTGGTTCTGGCGTACCCGGCAGGTGATTTTGGCGTGTCTGGCAGGTGTTTATTGCAAGTCGAGCATTTGGCTCAGGCATGCTCAGCAGGTGCTTCCGGCGAGTCTGGCACGTGGTTCTGGTGTGTCTGAGAGCTGGTTCTGGCATGTCCGGCAGATGATTCCGGAGTGTCCACCAAGTGGTTGTGGCATACCCGGCAGGTGATTTTAGCGTGTCAGGTAGGTGGTTCCAGCGAGACGAGTAGGTGGTTCCGGCGTGCTCGGCAGGTGGTTCAGGCGGGTCTGGCAGGTGGTTTCGGTCTGTTCGGGGTGTGGTTCCGGCATCTCAGGCACATGGTTTTGTCACGTCTGAGAGGTGGTTGCGGCCGGCCCGACAGGTGTTTCCGGAGTGTCCGCCAAGTGGTTCTGGCGTAGCTGAAAGGTGATGTTGGCGTGACCGGCAGGTGGTTCCAGCCAGCCCGGCAGGTGATTCCGGAGTGTCTGCCGAGTGGTTCTGGCATAGCCTGCAGGTGATTTTGGCGTGTCCAGAGGGTGGTTTTGGCGAGTCGACCAGGTGGTTCTGGCGTGCTCGGCAGGTGCTTCCGGTGTCATTGGCATGTGGTTCCGGCATGTCAGAGTGGTGGTTCCGCCATGCCCGGCAGGTGATACTGGAGTGTTCGCCAAGTGGTTCTGGCGTAGCCGGCAGGTGATTTTGCATGTCCGGCAATGGTTCCGGCGAGTCGAGCCGGTGGTTCCGGAATGTCCGTCAGGTGGTTCCGGCATGTCCGGCAGGTGGTTCCGGCATCGCAAGCACGTGGTTCCAGCATGCCCGGCAGGTGATTCCGGAGTGTCCGGCATGTGGTTCTGGCACCTCTGAGAGGTGGTTCCGGCATGCCCGGCAGGTGATACCGGACTGTCCGGCATTTGGTTCTGGCACCTCTGAGAGGTGGTTCCGGAATGCCTGGCCTGTGATTCCGGAGTGTCTGCCGAGTGGTTCTGGCGTAGCCAGCAGTTGATTTTGGCGTGTCCACTAGGTGGTTCTTGGGACTGGATCAGCTGGTTCCGGCATACTCGGCAGGTGGTACCGGCGTGTCCAGAACATGGTTCTGGCAAGTCTGAGAGGTGGTTCTGGCACGCCCGACAGGTGATTCCGCAGCGTCCGCCAAGATTTTCTGGCGTACACAGCAGGTGATTTTCGCCTGTCCGACAGTTGTATCTTGCGAGTCGAGCAGGTGGCTGAGGCATGCTCAGCTGGTGCTTCCGGCGTCTCTGGCACGTGGTTCTGGTGTGTCTGACAGCTGGTTCTGGCATCTCCGGCAGATGATTCCGGAGTGTCCACCAAGTGGTTCTTGTATACCTGGCAGGTGATTTTTGCGTGTCAGGAAGTTGGTTCCGGCTAGTTGAGCAGGTGGATCTGGCGTGCTGGCCAGGGGTTTCAGGTGGGTCTGGCAGGTGGTTTCGGTCTGTTCGGGGAGTGGTTCCGGCATCTCAGGCTCATGGTTCTGGCACGTCTCAGAGGTGGTTCCGGCCGGCCCGACAGGTGTTTCCGGAGTGTCCGCCGAGTGGTTCTGGCGTAGCTGAAAGGTGATGTTGGCGTGACCGGCAGGTGCTTCCAGCCAGCCCGGCAGGTGATTCCGGAGTGTCTGCCGAGTGGTTCTGGCGTAGCCGGCAGGTGATTTTGGCGTGTCCAGAAGGTGGTTCCGGCGAGCTCGGCAGGTGGTACCAGCGTGTCCGGAACATGGTTCTGGCACGTCTGAGAGATGGTTCAGGCATGCCCGGCAGGTGATTCCAGAGAGTCCGGCATGTGGTTCAGGCACCTCTGAGATGTGGTTCCGGCTTGCCCGGCAGGTGGTTCCGGAGTGTCTGCCGAGTGGTTCTGGCGTAGTCGGCAGGTGATTCTTTCGTGTCCAGCCGGTGGTTCTGGGGAGTGGTTCAGGTGGTTCCGGCATACTCGGCAGGTGGTACCGGCGTGTCCATAAAATGGTTCTGGCAAGACTGAGAGGTGGTTCCGGCATGCCCGACAGGTGATTCCGGAGTGTTCGCCAACTGGTTCTGGCGTAGCCGGCAGGTCATTTTGCTTGTCCGGCGGTGGTTCCGGCGAGTCGAGCCGTTGGTTCCGGCGTGTCCAGCAGGTGGTTCCGGTCTGTCCGGCAAGTGTTTCTGGCGTGTCCGGCACGAGGTTCTGGCACGTCTGAGAGTTTGTTCCGGCATGCCAGACAGGTGATTCCGGAGTGTCCGCCACGTGGTTCTGGCGTACCCGGCAGGTGATTTTGGCGTGTCTGGAAGGTGTTTATGGCAAGTCGATCATTTGGCTCAGGCATGATCAGCAGGTGCTTCCGGCGTGTCTGGCACGTGGTTCTGTGTGTCTGAGAGCTGGTTCTGGAATGTCCGGCAGATGATTCCGGAGTGTCCAACAAGTGGTTGTGGCATACCCGGCAGGTGATTTTAGCGTGTCAGGTAGGTGGTTCCAGCGAGTCGAGTAGGTGGTTCCGGCGTGCTTGGCAGGTGGTTCAGGCGGGTCTGGCAGGTGGTTTCGGTCTGTTTGGGGTGTGGTTCCGGCATCTCAGGCACATGGTTCTGGCACGTCTGATAGGTGGTTCCGGCCGGCCCGACAGGTGTTTCCATGGTGTCCGCCAAGTGGTTCTGGCATAGCTGGCAGGTGATGTTGGCGTGACCGGCAGGTGGTTCCAGCCAGCCCGGCAGGTGATTCCGAAGAGTTCACCAAATGGCTGTGGTGTAGCCGTCAGGTGATTTTGGCGTGTCCAGCAGGTGGTTTTGGCGAGTCGAGCAGGTGGTTCTGGCGTGCTCGGCAGGTGCTTCCGGTGTCATTGGCATGTGGTTCCGGCATGTCTGAGATGTGGTTCCGCCATGCCCGGCAGGTGATTCCGGAGTGTTCCCCAAGTGGTTCTGGCATACCCGGCAGGTGATTTTGCATGGCCGGCAATGGTTTCGGCGAGTCGAGCCGGTGGTTCCGGCATGTCCGGCACGTGGTTCCGGCATGCCCGGCAGGTGATTCCGGAGTGTCCGGCATGTGGTTCTGGCACCTCTGAGAGGTGGTTCCGGCATGCCCGGCAGGTGATACCGGAGTGTCCGGCATTTGGTTCTGGCACCTCTGAGAGGTGGCTCCGGAATGCCCGGCATGTGATTCCGGAGTGTCTGCCGAGTGGTTCCGGCGTAGCCGGCAGTTGATTTTGGCGTGTCCACTAGGTGGTTCTGGGGAGTGGATCAGCTGGTTCCGGCATACTCGGCAGGTGGTACCGGCGTGTCCAGAACATGGTTCTGGCAAGTCTGAGAGGTGGTTCCGGCACGCCCGACAGGTGATTCCGGAGCGTCCGCCAAGTGTTTCTGGCGTACCCGGCAGGTGATTTTGGCATGTCCGAAAGGTGTTTCTTGAGAGTCGAGCAGGTGGCTCAGGCATGCTCAGCTGGTGCTTCCGGCGTCTCTGGCACGTGGTTCTGGTGTGTCTGAGATCTGGTTCTGGCATGTCCGGCAGATGATTCCGGAGTGTCCACCAAGTGGTTCTGGTATACCTGGCAGGTGATTTTGGCGTGTCAGGAAGGTGGTTCCGGCTAGTTGAGCAGGTGGATCAGGCGTGCTCGCCAAGGGGTTCAGGCGGGTCTGGCAGGTGGTTTCGGTCAGTTCGGGGAGTGGTTCCGGCATCTCAGGCACATGTTTCTGGCACGTCTGAGAGGTGGTTCCGGCCAGCCCGACAGGTGTTTCCGGAGTGTCCGCCAAGTGGTTCTGGCGTAGCTGAAAGGTGATGTTGGCGTGACCGGGAGGTGGTTCCAGCCAGCCCGGCAGGTGATTCCGGAGTGTCTGCCGAGTGGTTCTGGCGTAGCCGGCAGGTGATTTTGGCGTGTCCTGCGGGTGGTTTTGGCGACTGGACCAGGTGGTTCTGGCGTGCTCGGCAGGTGCTTCCGGTGTCATTGGCATGTGGTTCCGGCATGTCTGAGAGGTGGTTCCGCCATGCCCGGCAGGTGATTCTGCAGTGTTCGCCAAGTGGTTCTGGCGTAGCCGGCAGGTGATTTTGCATGTCCGGCAATGATTCCGGCGAGTCGAGCCGGTGGTTCCGGCATGTCCGGCAGGTGGTTCCGGCATGCCCGGCAGGTGATTCAGGAGTGTTCGCCAAGTGGTTCTGGAGTAGCCGGCAGGTCATTTTGCATGTCCGGCGGTGGTTCCGGCGATTCGAGACGGTGGTTCCGGCGTAGGCGGCAGTTGATTTTGGCGTGTCCACTAGGTGGTTCTGGGGAGTGGATCAGCTGGTTCCGGCATACTCGGCAGGTGCTTCCGGCGTGTCCAGAACATGGTTCTGGCAAGTCTGAGAGGTGGTTCCGGCACGCCCGACAGTTGATTCCGGAGCGTCCGCCAAGTGTTTCTGGCGTACCCGGCAGGTGATTTTGGCATGTCCGACGGGTGTTTCTTGCGAGTCGAGCAAGTGGCTACGGCATGCTCAGCTGGTGCTTCCGGCGTCTCTGGCACGTGGTTCTGGTGTGTCTGAGAGCTGGTTCTGGCATGTCAGGCAGGTGATTCCGGAGTGTCCGGCATGTGGTTCTGGCACCTCTGAGAGGTGGTTCCGGCATGCCCGGCAGGTGGTTCCGGAGTGTCTGCCGAGTGGTTCTGGCGTAGCCGGCAGGTGATTCTGGGGTTTCCAGCAGGTGGTTCTGGGGAGTGGATCATGTGGTTCCGGCATACTCGGCAGGTGGTACCGGCAGGTCCGGAACATGTTTCTGGCAAGTCTGTGAGGTGGTTCCGGCATGCCCGACAGGTGATTCCGGAGTGTTCGCCAAGTGGTTCTGGCCTAGACGGCAGGTCATTTTGCATGTCCGGCGGTGGTTCTGGCGAGTCGAGCCGGTGGTTCCGGCGTAGCCGGCAGTTGATTTTGGCGTGTCTACTAGGTGGTTCTGGCGAGTGGATCAGCTGGTTCCCGCATACTTGGCAGGTGGTACTGGCGTGTCCAGAACATGGTTCTTGCAAGTCTGATAGGTGGTTCGGGCCGGCCCGACAGGTGTTTCCATGGTGTCCGCCAAGTGGTTCTGGCATAGCTGGCAGGTGATGTTGGCGTGACCGGCAGGTGATTCCAGCCAGCCCGGCAGGTGATTCCGAAGACTTCACCAAATGGTTGTGGCGTTGCCAGCGGGTGACTTTGGCGTGTCCAGCAGGTGGTTTTGGCGAGTCGAGCAGGTGGTTCTGGCGTGCTCGGCAGGTGCTTCCGGTGTCATTGGCATGTGGTTCCGTCATGTCTGAGAGGTGGTTCTGCCATGCCCGGCAGGTGATTCCGGAGTGTTCCCCAAGTGGTTCTGGCATACCCGGCAGGTGATTTTGCATGGCCGGCAATGGGTCCGGCGAGTCGAGCCGGTGGTTCCGCCACGTCCGGCAGGTGATTCCGGCATGTCCAGCAGGTGGTTCTGGTGGAGTGGATCAGGTGGTTCTGGCATGCGAGGCAGGTGATTCTGGAGTGTTCGCCAAGTCGTTCTGGTGTAGCCGGCAGGTGGTTTTGCATGTCCGGCAATGGTTCCGGCGAGTCGAGCCGCTGGTTCCGGCATGCCCGGCAGGTGATTCCGGAGTGTCCGGCATGTGGTTCTGGCACCTCTGAGAGGTGGTTCCGGCATGCCCGGCAGGTGGTTCCGGAGTGTCTGCCGTGTGGTTCTGGCGTAGTCGGCAGGTGATTCTGGCGTTTCCAGCAGGTGGTTCTGGGGAGTGGATCAGGTGGTTCCGGCATACTCGGCATGTGGTACCGGCGTGTCCGGAACATGCTTCTGGCAAGTCTGAGAGGTGGTTCCGGCACGCCCGACAGGTGATTCCGGAGCGTCCGCCAAGTGTTTCTGGCGTACCCGGCAGGTGATTTTGGCATGTCCGACCGGTGTTTCTTGCGAGTCGAGCAGGTGGCTCAGGCATGCTCAGCTGGTGCTTCCGGCGTCTCTGGCACGTGGTTCTGGTGTGTCTGTGAGCTGGTTCTGGCATGTCCGGCAGATGATTCCGGAGTGTCCACCAAGTGGTTCTGGTATACCTGGCAGGTGAATTTGGCGTGTCAGGAAGGTGGTTCCGGGAAGTTGAGCAGGTGGATCCGGCGTGCTCGCCAGGGGGTTCAGGCGGGTCTGGCAGGTGGTTTCGGACTGTTCGGGGAGTGGTTACGGCATCTCAGGCACATGGTTCTGGCACGTCTGAGAGTTGGTTGCGCCATGCCCGGCAGGTGATTCCGGAGTGTTCTCCAAGTGGTTCTGGCATAGCCGGCAGGTGATTTTGCATGTCCGGCAATGGTTCCGGCGAGTCGACCCGGTGGTTCCGGCGTGTCCGGCAGGTGATACCGGAGTGTCTGCCGAGTGGATCTGGCACCTCTGAGAGGTGGTTCCGGCATGCCCGACAGGTGATTCCGGAGTGTCCGCCACGTGGTTCTGGCGTAGCCGGCAGGTGATTTTGGTGTGTCCACCGGGTGGTTCTGGCGAGTCGAGCAGGTTGTTCTGGCGTGCTCGGCAGGTGCTTCCGGTGTCATTGGCAAGTGGTTCCGGCATGTCTGAGAGGTGGTTCCGGCATGCCCGGCAGGTGGTTCCGGAGTGTCTGTCGAGTGGTTCTGGAGCCAGCACGGCAGGTGATTGCGAAGAATTCACCAAATGGCTGTGGCGTAGCCGGCAGGTGATTTTGGCGTGTCTGGAATGTGGTTCCGGCTAGTTGAGCAGGTGGATCAGGCGTGGTTGCCAGGGGGTTCAGGCGGGTCTGGCAGGTGGTTTCGGTCTGTTCGGGGAGTGGTTCCGGCATCTGAGGCACATGGTTCTGGCACGTCAGAGAGGTGGTTCCGGCCGGCCGGAGAGGTGTTTCCGGAGTGTCCGCCAAGTGGTTCTGGCTTAGCTGAAATGTGATGTTGGCGTGACCGGCAGGTGGTTCCAGCCAGCCCGGGAGGTGATTCCGGAGTGTCTGCCGTGTGGTTCTGGCGTAGCTCGCAGGTGATTTTGGCGTGTCCAGCAGGTGGTTCCGGCGAGCTCGGCAGGTGGTAGCAGCGTGTCCGGAACATGGTTCTGGCACGTTTGAGAGATGGTTCCGGCATGCCCGGCAGTTGATTCTGGAGTGTCCGGCATGTGGTTCTGGCTCCTCTGAGAGGTGGTTCCGGAATGCCCGGCAGGTGGTTCCGGAGTGTCTGCCGAGTGGTTCTGGCGTAGCCGGCAGGTGATTCTGGGGTTTCCAGCAGGTGGTTTTGGGGAGTGGATCAGGTGGTTCCGGCATACTCGGCAGGTGGTACCGGCGTGTCCCGAACATGGTTCTGGCAAGTATGAGAGGCGGTTCCGGCATGCCCGACAGGTGATTCCGGAGTGTTCGCCAAGTGGTTCTGGCGTAGCCGGCAGGTCATTGTGCATGTCCGGCGGTGGTTCCGGCGAGTCGAGCCGGTGGTTCCGGCGTGTGCGGCAGTTGGTTCTGGGGTGACCGGAACGAGGTTCTGGCACGTCTGAGAGTTGGTTCCGGCATGCCCGACAGGTGATTCCGGAGTGTCCGCCACGTGGTTCTGGCGTACCCGGCAGGTGATTTTGGCGTGTCTGGCAGGTGTTTCTTGCAAGTCGAGCATTTGGCTCAGGCATGCTCAGCAGGTGCTTCCGGCGTGTCTGGCACGTGGTTCTGGTGTGTCTGAGAGCTGGTTCTGGCATGTCCGGCAGATGATTCCGGAGTGTCCACCAAGTGGTTCTGGTATACCTGGCAGGTGAATTTGGCGTGTCAGGAAGGTGGCTCCGGGTAGTTGAGCAGGTGGATCAGGCGTGCTCGCCAGGGGGTTCAGGTGGGTCTGGCAGGTGGTTTCGGGCTGTTTGGGGAGTGGTTCCGGCATCTCAGGCACATGGTTCTGGCACGTCTGAGAGGTGGTTGCGGCCGGCCCGACAGCTGTTTCCGGAGTGTCCGCCAAGTGGTTCTGGCGTAGCTGAAAGGTGATGTTGGCGTGACCGGCAGGTGGTTCCAGCCAGCCCGGCTGGTGATTCCGGAGTGTCTGCCGAGTGGTTCTGGCGTCCTCGGCAGGTTCTTCCGGTGTCATTGGCATGTGGTTCCGGCATGTCTGAGAGGTGGTTAGGCCGTGCCCGGCAGGTGATTCCGGAGTGTTCACCAAGTGGTTCTGGCGTTGCCGGCAGGTGATTCTGCATGTCCGGCAATGGTTCCGGCGAGTCGAGCCGTTGGTTCCGGCATGTCCAGCAGGTGGTTCCGGCATGCCCGGCAGGTGATTCCGGAGTGTCCGGCATGTGGTTCTGGCACCTCTGAGAAGTGGTTGCGGCAGGCCCGGCAGGTGGTTCCGGAGTGCCTGCCGAGTGGTTCTGGCATAGTCGGCAGGTGATTCTGGCGTGTCCAGCAGGTGGTTCTGGGGAGTGGATCAGGTGGTTCCGGCATACTCGGCAGGTGATACCGGCGTGTCCGGAACATGGTTCTGGCAAGTCTGAGAGGCGGTTCCGGCATGCCCGACAGGTGATTCCGGAGTTTTCGCCAAGTGGTTCTGGCGTAGCCGGCAGGTCATTTTGCATGTCCAGCGGTGGTTCCGGCGAGTCGAGCCGGTCGTTCCGGCGTGTCCAGCAGGTGGTTCTGGCGTGACCGGCACGAGGTTCTGGCACGTCTGAGAGTTGGTTCCGGCATGCCCGACAGGTGATTTCGGAGTGTCCGCCACATGGTTCTGATGTACCCGGCAGGTGATTTTGGCGTGTCTGGCAGGTGTTTCTTGCAAGTCGAGCATTTGGCTCAGGCATGCTCAGCAGGTGCTTCCGGCGTGTCTGGCACGTGGTTCTGGTGTGTCTGAGAGCTGGTTCTGGCATGTCCGGCAGATGATTCCGGAGTGTCCACCAAGTGGTTGTGGCATACCCGGCAGGTGATTTTAGTGTGTCAGGTAGGTGGTTCCAGCGAGTCGAGTAGGTGGTTCCGGCGTGCTCGGCAGGTGGTTCAGGCGGGTCTGGCAGGTGATTTCGGTGTGTTCGGGGTGTGGTTCCAGCATCTCAGGCACATGGTTCTGGCACGTCTGATAGGTGGTTCTGGCCGGCCCGACAGGTGTTTCAATGGTGTCCGCCAAGTGGTTCTGGCAAAGCTGGCACGTGATGTTGGCGTGACCGGCAGGTGGTTCCAGCCAGCCCGGCAGGTGATTCCGAAGTGTTCACCAAATGGTTGTGGCGTAGCCGGCAGGTGATTTTGGCGTGTCCAGCAGGTGGTTTTGGCGAGTCGAGCAGGTGGTTCTGGCATGCTCGGCAGGTGCTTCCGGTGTCATTGGCATGTGGTTCCGGCATGTCTTAGAGTTGGTTCCGCCATGCCCGGCAGGTGATTCCGGAGTGTTCGCCAAGTGGTTCTGGCCTAGCCGGCAGGTGATTTTGCATGTCCGGCAATGGTTCCGGCGAGTCGAGCCGGTGGTTCCGGCATGCCCGGCAGGTGATACCGGAGTGTCTGCCGAGTGGTTCTGGCACCTCTGAGAGGTGGTTCCGGCATGCCCAGCAGGTGATTCCGGAGTGTCCGGCATGTGGTTCTGGCACCTCTGTGAGTTGGTTCCGGAATGCCCGGCCGATGAGACCGGAGTGTCTGCCGAGTGGTTCTGGCACCTCTGAGAGGTGGTTCCGGCCGGCCGGAGAGGTGTTTCCGGAGTGTCCGCCAAGTGGTTCTGGCGTAGCTGAAAGGTGATGTTGGCGTGACCTGCAGGTGGCACGTCTGAGAGATGGTTCCCGCATGCCCGGCAGGTGATTCCGGAGTGTCCGGCATGTGGTTCCGGCACCTCTGAGAGGTGGTTCCGGCATGCCCGACAGGTGATTCGGGAGTATTCGCCAAGTGGTTCTGGCGTAGCCGGCAGGTCATTATGCTTGTCCGGCGGTGGTTCCCGCGAGTCAAGCCGGTCGTTCCGGCATTTCTGGCAGGTGTTTCCGGTCTGTCCGGCAGGTGGTTCTGGCGTGTCCGGCACGAGTTTCTGGCACGTCTGAGAGTTGGTTCCGGCATGCACGACAGGTGATTACGGAGTGTCTGCCACGTGGTTCTCGCATTCCCGGCAGGTGATTTTGGCGTGTCTGGCAGGTGTTTCTTGCAAGTCGAGCATGTGGCTCAGGCATGCTCAGCAGGTGCTTCCGGCGTGTCCGGCACGTGGTTTTGGTGTGTCAGACGGCTGGTTCTGGCATTTCCGGTAGATGATCCTGGAGTGTCCACCAAGTGGTTCTTGTAGACCTGGCAGGTGATATTGGCGTGTCTGGAAGGTGGTTCCGGCTAGTTGAGCAGGTGGATCAGGCGTGCTATACAGGGGGTTCAGGCGGGTCTGGCAGGTGGTTTCGGTCTGTTCGGGGTGTGGTTCTGACATCTCTGGCACATGCTTCTGGCACGTCTGAGAGGTGGTTGCGGCCGGCCCTACAGGTGTTTCCGGAGTGTCCGCCAAGTGGTTCCGGCGTAGCTGAAAGGTGATTTTGGCGTGTCCGGCAGGTGGTTCCGGCGAGTTCGGCAGGTGGTACCGGCGTGTCCGGAACATGGTTCTGGCACGTCTGAGAGATGGTTCCGGCATGCCCGGCAGCTGATTCCGGAGTGTCCGGCATGTGCTTCTGGCACCTCTGAGAGGTGGTTCCGGCATGCCCGGCTGGTGGATGCGGAGTGTCTGCCGAGTGGTTCTGGCGTAGCCGGCAGGTTATTCTGGCGTGTCCAGCAGGTGGTTCTTGGGAGTGGATCAGGTGGTTCCGGCATACTCGGCAGGTGGTACCGGCGTGTCCGGAACATGGTTCTGGCAAGTCGGAGAGGCGGTTCCGGCATGCCCGAGAGGTGATTCCGGAGTGTTTGCCAAGTGGTTCTGGCGTAGCCGGCAGGTCATTTTGCATGTCCGGCGGTGGTTCCGGCGAGTCGACCCTGTGGTTCCGGCATAGCCGGCAGTTGATTTTGGCGTGTCCACTAGGTGGTTCTGGGGAGTGGAGCAGCTGGTTCCGGCACGCCCGACAGGTGATTCCGGAGCGTCCGCCAAGCGTTTCTGGCGTACCCGGCAGGTGACTTTGGCATGTCCGACAGGTGTTTCCATAGTGTGCGCCAATTTGTTCTGGCATAGCTGGCAGGTGATGTTGGCGTGACCAGCATGTGGTTCCAGCAAGCCCGGCAGGTGATTCCGAAGAGTTCACCAAATGGGTGTGGCGTAGCCGGCAGGTGATTTTGTCGTGTCCAGCGCTCCGGCGAGCTCGGCAGGTGGTACCAGCGTGTCCTGAACATGGTTCTGGCCAGTCTGAGAGATGGTTCCGGTATGCCAGTCAGGTGATTCCGGAGTGTCCGGCATGTGGTTCTGGCACCTCTGAGAGGTGGTTCCGGCATGCCCGGCAGGTGATTCCGGAGTGTCCGGCATGTGGTTCTGGCACCTCTGAGAGGTGGTTCCGGCATGCCCGTCAGGTGATACCGGAGTGTTCGCCAAGTGGTTGTGGCATAGCCGGCAGGTGATTTTGCATGTCCGGCAATGGTTCCGGCGAGTCGAGCCGGTGGTTCCGGAAT
This sequence comes from Equus caballus, assembly GCF_041296265.1. Lineage (NCBI taxonomy): Eukaryota > Metazoa > Chordata > Mammalia > Perissodactyla > Equidae > Equus > Equus caballus. The sequence continues at coordinate 7,939,425 of NC_091707.1, read as the reverse complement.
GTCCGACAGGTGGTTCCGGCATGTCCGGCAGGTGGTTCCGGCATGTCCAGCACGTGGTTCCAGCATGCACGGCAGGTGATTCCGGAGTGTCCGGCATGTGGTTCTGGCAGCTCTGAGAGGTGGTTCCGGAATGCCTGGCCTGTGATTCCGGAGTGTCTGCCGAGTGGTTCTGGCGTAGCCGGCAGTTGATTTTGGCGTGTCCACTAGGTGGTTCTGGGGAGTGGAACAGCTGGTTCCGGCATACTGGGCAGGTGGTACCGGCGTGTCCAGAACATGGTTCTGGCAAGTCTGAGAGGTGGTTCCGGCACGCCCGACAGGTGATTCCGGAGCGTCCGCCAAGTGTTTCTGGCGTACCCGGCAGGTGATTTTCGCCTGTCCGACAGGTGTATCTTGCGAGTCGAGCAGGTGGCTCAGGCATGCTCAGCTGGTGCTTCCGGCGTCTCTGGCACGTGGTTCTGGTGTGTCTGAGAGCTGGTTCTGGCATCTCCGGCAGATGATTCCGGAGTGTCCACCAAGTGGTTCTTGTATACCTGGCAGGTGATTTTGGCATGTCAGGAAGTTGGTTCCGGCTAGTTGAGCAGGTGGATCAGGCGTGCTCGCCAGGGGGTTCAGGCGGGTCTGGCAGGTGGTTTCGGTCTGTTCGGGGAGTGGTTCCGGGATCTCAGGCACATGGTTCTGGCACGTCTGAGAGGTGGTTCCGGCCGGCCGGAGAGGTGTTTCCGGAGTGTCCGCCAAGTGGTTCTGGCGTAGCTGAAAGGTGATGTTGGCGTGACCGGCAGGTGGTTCCAGCCAGCCCGGCAGGTGATTCCGGAGTGTCTGCCGTGTGGTTCTGCCGTAGCTGGCAGGTGATTTTGGCGTGTCCAGCAGGTGGTTCCGGCGAGCTCGGCCGGTGGTACCAGCGTGTCCGGAACATGGTTCAGGCACGTCTGAGAGATGGTTCCGGCATGCCCGGCAGGTGATTCGGGAGTGTCCGGCATGTGGTTCTGGCACCTCTGAGAGGTGGTTCTGGCATGCCCCGCAGGTGATTCCGCAGTGTCCGGCATGTGGTTCTGGCACCTCTGAGAGGTGGTTCCGGCATGCCCGGCAGGTGGTTCCGGAGTGTCTGCCGAGTGGTTCTGGCATAGTCGGAAGGTGATTCTGGCGTGTCCAGCAGGTGGTTCTGGGGAGTGGATCAGGTGGTTCTGGCATACTCGGCAGGTGGTACCGGCGTGTCCGGAACATGGTTCTGGCAAGTCTGAGAGGCGGTTCCGGCATGCCCGACAGGTGATTCCGGAGTGTTCGCCAAGTGGTTCTGGCGTAGCCGGCAGGTCATTTTGCATGTCCAGAAGGTGGTTCCGGCATGCCCGACAGGTGATTCTGGAGTGTTCGCCAAGTGGTTCTGGCGTAGCCGGCAGGTGATTTTCCATGTCCGGCAATGGTTCCGGCGAGTCGAGCCGGTGGTTCCGGCATGTCCGGCAGGTGGTTCCAGCATGCCCGGCTGGTGATTCCGGAGTGTCCGGCATGTGGTTCTGGCACCTCTGTGAGCTGGTTCCGGCATTCCTGGCAGGTGATACCGGAGTCTCCGGCATTTGGTTCTGGCACCTCTGAGAGGTGGTTCCGGAATGCCTGGCATGTGATTCCGGAGTGTCTGCCGAGTGGTTCTGGCATTGCCGGCAGTTGATTTTGGCGTGTCCACTAGGTGGTTCTGGGGAGTGGATCAGCTGGTTCCGGCATACTCGGCAGGTGGTACCCGCGTGTCCAGAACATGGTTCAGGCAGGTCTGAGAGGTGGTTCCGGCACGCCCGACAGGTGATTCCGGAGCGTCCGCCAAGTGTTTCTGGCGTACCCGGCAGGTGATTTTGGCATGTCCGACAGGTGTTTCTTGCGAGTCAAGCAGGTGGCTCAGGCATGCTCAGCTGGTGCTTCCGGCGTCTCTGGCACGTGGTTCTGGTGTGTCTGAGAGCTGGTTCTGGCATGTCTGGCAGATGATTCCGGAGTGTCCACCAAGTGGTTCTGGTATACCTGGCAGGTGATTTTAGCGTGTCCAGCAGGTGGTTCCGGCGAGCTCGGCAGGTGGTACCGGCGTGTCCGGAACATGCTTCTGGCACCTCTGAGAGGTGGTTCCGGCATGCCCGACAGGTGATTCCGGAGTGTTCGCCAAGTGGTTCTGGCGTAGCCGGCAGGTCACTTTGCATGTCCGGCTGTGGTTCCGGCGAGTCGAGCCGGTTGTTCCAGCGTAGCCGGCAGTTGATTTTGGCGTGTCCACTAGGTGGTTCTGGGGAGTGGATCAGATGGTTCCGGCATACTCGGCAGGTGGTACCGGCGTGTCCAGAACATGGTTCTGGCAATTCTGAGAGGTGGTTCCGGCACGCCCGACAGGTGATTCCGGAGTGTCCGGCATGTGGTTCTGGCACCTCTGAGAGGTGGTTCCGGCATGCCCGGCAGGTGATTCCGGAGTGTCCGGCATGTGGTTCTGGCACCTCTGAGAGGTGGTTCCGGCATGCCCGGCAGGTGATTCCGGAGTGTCCGGCATGTGGTTCTGGCACCTCTGAGAGGTGGTTCCGGCATGCCCGGCATGTGATACCGGAGTGTCCAGCATTTGGTTCTGGCACCTCTGAGAGGTGGTTCCGGAATGCCTGGCATGTGATTCCGGAGTGTCTGCCGAGTGGTTCTGGCACAGCCGGCAGGTGATTTTGGCGTGTCCAGCAGGTGGTTCCGGCGAGCTCGGCAGGTGGTTCCGGCATGTCCGGAACATGGTTCTGGCACGTCTGAGAGATGGTTCCGGCATGCCCGGTAGGTGATTCCGGAGTGTCCGGCATGTGGTTCCGGCACCTCTGAGAGGTGGTTCCGGCATGCCCGGCAGTTGGTTACGGAGTGTCTGCCGAGTGGTTCTGGAGTAGCCGGCAGGTGATTCTGGCGTATCCAGCAGGTGGTTCTGGGGAGTGGATCAGGTGGTTCCGGCATACTCGGCAGGTGGTACCGGCGTTTCCGGAACTTGGTTCGGGTAAGTCTGAGAGGTGGTTCCGGCATGCCCGACAGGTGATTCCGGAGAGCTCGCCAAGTGGTTCTGGCGTAGCCGGCAGGTCATTTTGCATGTCCGGTGGTGGTTCCGGCGTGTCCAGCAGGTGTTTCCGATCTGTCCGGCAGGTGTTTCTGGCGTGACCGGCACGAGGTTCTCGCACGTCTGAGAGTTGGTTCCGGCATGCCCGACAGGTGATTTCGGAGTGTCCGCCACGTGGTTGTGGCGTACCGGGCAGGTGATTTTGGCGTGTCTGGCAGGTGTTTCTTGCAAGTCAACCATATGGCTCAGGCATGATCAGCAGGTGCTTCCGGCGCGCCCTTCACGTGGTTCTGGTGTGTCTGAGAGCTGGTTCTGGCATGTCCGGCAGATGATTCTGGAGTGTCCTCCAAGTGGTTGTGGCATACCCGGCAGGTGATTTTAGCGTGTCAGGTAGGTGGTTCCGGCGAGTCGAGTAGGTGGTTCCGGGGTGCTCGGCAGGTGTTTCAGGCGGGTCTGGCAGGTGGTTTCGGTCTGTTCGGGGTGTGGTTCCGGCATCTCAGGCACATGGTTCTGGCACGTCTGATAGGTGGTTCCGGCCGGCCCGACAGGTGTTTCCATGGTGTCCGCCAAGTGGTTCTGGCATAGCTGCAACGTGATGTTGGCGTGACCGGCAGGTGGTTCCAGCGAGCCCGGCAGGTGATTCCGAAGAGTTCACCAAGTGGTTGTGGCGTAGCCGGCAGGTGATTTTGGCGTGTCCAGCAGGTGGTTTTGGCGAGTCGAGCAGGTGGTTCTGGAGTGCTCGGCAGGTGCTTCCAGTGTCATTGGCATGTAGTTCCGGCATGTCTGAGAGGTGGCTCCGCCATGCCCCGCAGGTGATTCTGGAGTGTTCGCCAAGTGGTTCTGGCGTAGCCGGCAGGTGATTTTGCTTGGCCGGCAATGGGTCCGGCGATTCGAGCCGGTGGTTCCGCCATGTCCGGCAGGTGGTTCCGGCATGCCCCGCAGGTGATTCCGGAGTGTCCAGCATGTGGTTCTGGCACCTCTGAGATGTGGTTCCGGCATGCCTGGCAGGTGATACTGGAGTGTCCGGCATTTGGTTCTGGCACCTCTGAGAGGTGGTTCCGGAATGCCTGGCATGTGATTCCAGAGTGTCTGCCGAGTGGTTCTGGCGTAGCCGGCAGTTGATTTTGGCGTGTCCACTAGGTGGTTCTGGGGAGTGGATCAGCTGGTTCCAGCATACTCGGCAGGTGGTACCGACGTGTCCAGAACATGGTTCTGGCAAGTCTGAGAGGTGGTTCCGGCACGCCCGACAGGTGATTCCGGAGCGTCCGCCAAGTGTTTCTGGCGTACCCGGCAGGTGATTTTGTCATGTCCGACAGGTGTATCTTGCGAGTCGAGCAGGTGGCTCAGGCATGCTCAGCTGGTGCTTCCAGCGCCTCTGGCACGTGGTTCTGGTGTGTCTGAGAGCTGGTTCTGGCATCTCCAGCAGATGATTCCGGAGTGTCCACCAAGTGGTTCTTGTATACCTGGCAGGTGATTTTGGCGTGTCAGGAAGGTGGTTCCGGATAGTTGAGCAAGTGGATCAGGCGTGCTCGCCAGGGGGTTCAGGCGGGTCTGACAGGTGGTTTCGGTCTGTTCGGGGAGTGGTTCCGGCATCTCAGGCTCATGGTTCTGGCACGTCTGAGAAGTGGTTCCTGGCCGGCCCGACAGGTGTTTCCATGGGGTCCGCCAAGTGGTTCTGGCATAGCTGGCAGTTGATGTTGGCGAGACCGGCAGGTGGTTCCAGCAAGCCCGGCAGGTGATTCCGGCGTGTCCGGCATGTGTTTCTGGCACCTCTGAGAGGTGGTTCCTGCATGCCAGGCAGGTGATACCGGAGTGTCTGCCGAGTGGTTCTGGCACCTCTGAGAGGTGGTTCCGGCATGCCCAGCAGGTGATTCCGGAGTGTCTGGCATGTGGTTCTGGCACCTCTGAGAGGTGGTTCCGGCATGCCCGGCAGGTGATACCGGAGTGTCTGCCGAGTGGTTCTGGCACCTCTGAGAGTTGGTTCCGGCATGCCCAGCAGGTGATTCCGGAGTGTCCGGCATGTGGTTCTGGCACCTCTGTGAGTTGGTTCCGGCATGCCCGGCAGGTGATACCGCAGTGTCTGCCGAGTGGTTCTGGCACCTCTGAGAGGTGGTTCCGGCCGGCCGGAGAGGTGTTTCAGGAGTGTCCGCCAAGTGATTCTGGCGTAGCTGAAAGGTGATGTTGGCGTGACCGGCAGGTGGTTCCAGCCAGCCCGGCAGGTGATTCCGGAGTGTCTGCCGTGTGGTTCTGCCATGGCTGGCAGGTGATTTTGGCGTGTCCAGCAGGTGGTTCCGGCGAGCTCAGCAGGTGGTACCAGCGTGTCCGGAACATGGTTCTGGCACGTCTGAGAGATGGTTCCGGCATGCCCGGCAGGTGATTCCGGAGTGTCCGGCATGTGGTTCTGGCACCTCTGAGAGGTGGTTCCGGCATGCCTGGCAGGTGATTCCGGAGTGTCCAGCATGTGGTTCTGGCACCTCTGAGAGGTGGTTCCGGCATGCCTGGCAGGTGATTCCGGAGTGTGCAGCATGTGGTTCTGGCACCTCTGAGAGGTGGTTCCGGCATGCCCGGCATGTGATACCGGAGTGTCCAGCATTTGGTTCTGGCACCTCTGAGAGGTGGTTCCGGAATGCCTGGCATGTGATTCCGGAGTGTCTGCCGAGTGGTTCTGGCGTTGCCGGCAGTTGATTTTGGCGTGTCCACTAGGTTGTTCTGGGGAGTGGATCAGGTGGTTCCGGCATACTCGGCAGGTGGTACCCGCGTGTGAGAACATGGTTCTGGCAAGTCTGAGAGGTGGTTCCGGCACGCCCGACAGGTGATTCCGGAGCGTCCGCCAAGTGTTTCTGGCGTACGCGGCAGGTGATTTTGGCATGTCCGACAGGTGTTTCTTGCGAGTCGAGCAGGTGGCTCAGGCATGCTCAGCTGGTGCTTCCGGCGTCTCTGACACGTGCTTCTGGTGTGTCTGAGAGCTGGTTCTGGCATGTCCGTCAGATGATTCCGGAGTGTCCACCAAGTGGTTATGGTATACCTGGCAGGTGATTTTAGCGTGTCCAGCAGGTGGTTCCGGCGAGCTCGGCAGGTGGTACCGGCGTGTCCGGAACATGGATCTGGCACGTCTGAGAGATGGTTCCGGCATGCCCGGCAGGTGATTCCGGAGTGTCCGGCATGTGGTTCTGGCACCTCTGAGAGGTGGTTCCGGCATGCCCGACAGGTGATTCCGGAGTGTTCGCCAAGTGGTTCTGGCGTAGCCGGCAGGTCACTTTGCATGTCCGGCTGTGGTTCCGGCGAGTCGAGCCGGTGGTTCCGGCATAGCCGGCAGTTGATTTTAGCGTGTCCGCTAGGTCGTTCTGGGGAGTGGATCAGCTGGTTCCGTCATACTCGGCAGGTGGTACCCACGTGTCCAGAACATGGTTCTGGCAAGTTTGAGAGGTGGTTCCGGCCGGCCCGACAGGTGTTTCCGGAGTGTCTGCCAAGTGGTTCTGGCGTAGCCGGCAGGTGATTTTGGCGTTTCCAGCGGGTGGTTTTGGCAAGTCGAGCCGGTGGTTCCGGCATGTCCAGCATGTGGTTCCGGCATGCCCGGCAGGTGATTCCGGAGTGTCCGGCATGTGGTTCTGGCACCTCTGAGAGGTGGTTCCGGCATGCCCGGCAGTTGATACCGGAGTGTCCGGCATTTGGTTCTGGCACCTCTGAGAGTTGGTTCCGGAATGCCTGGCATGTGATTCCGGAGTGTCTGCAGAGTGGTTCTGGCGTAGCCGGCAGTTGATTTTGGCGTGTCCACTAGGTGGTTCTGGGGAGTGGATCAGCTGGTTCCGGCATACTCGGCAGGTGGTACCGGCGTGTCCAGAACATGGTTCTGGCACGTCTGAGAGGTGGTTCCGGTCGGCCCGACAGGTGTTTCCGGAGTGTCCGCCAAGTGGTTCTGACATAGCTGAAAGGTGGTGTTGGCGTGACCGGCAGTTGGTTCCAGCAAGCCCCGCAGGTGATTCCGGAGTGTCTGCCGAGTGGTTCTGGCGTAGCCGGCAGGTGATTTTGGTGTGTCCAGCAGGTGGTTCCGGCGAGCTCGGCAGGTGGTACCGGCGTGTCCGGAACATGGTTCTGGCACGTCTGAGAGATGGTTCCGGCATGCCCGGCAGGTGATTCAGGAGTGTCCGGCATGTGGTTCTGGCACCTCTGAGAGGTGGTTCCGGCATGCCCGACAGGTGATTCCGGAGCGTCCGCCAAGTGTTTCTGGCGTACCCGGCAGGTGATTTTGGCATGTCTGACAGGTGTATCTGGCGAGTCGAGCAGGTGGCTCAGGCATGCTCAGCTGGTGCTTCCGGCGTCTCTGGCACGTGGTTCTGGTGTGTCTGAGAGCTGGTTCTGGCATGTCCGGCAGATGATTCCGGAGTGTCCACCAAGTGGTTCTTGTATACCTGGCATGTGATTTTGGCATGTCAGGAAGTTGGTCCTACTAGTTGAGCAGGTGGATAAGGCGTGCTCGCCAGGGGCTACAGGCGGGACTGGCAGGTGGTTTCGGTCTGTTCAGGGAGTGGTTCAGGCATCTCAGGCTCATGGTTCTGGCACGTCTGAGAGGTGGTTCCGGCCGGCCCGACAGGTGTTTCCATGGTGTCCGCCAAGTGGTTCTGGCATAGCTGGCAGGTGATGTTGGCATGACCGGCAGGTGGTTCCAGCAACCCCGGCAGGTGATTCCGAAGAGTTCACCAAATGGTTGTGGCGTAGCCGGCAGTTGTTTTGGCGTGTCAGGAAGTTGGTTCCGGCTAGTTGAGCAGGTGGATCAGGCGTGCTCGCCAGGGGGTTCAGGCGGGTCTGGCAGGTGGTTTCGGTCTGTTCGGGGAGTGGTTCCGGCATCTCAGGCACATGGTTCTGGCACGTCTGAGAGGTGTTTCCGGCCGGCCAGAGAGGTGTTTCCGGAGTGTCCGCCAAGTGGTTCTGGCGTAGCTGAAAGGTGATGTTGGCGTGACCGGCAGTTGCTTCCAGCCAGGCCGGCAGGTGATTCCGGAGTGTCTGCCGTGTGGTTCTGGCGTAGCTGGCAGGTGATTTTGGCGTGTCCAGCAGGTGGTTCCGGCGAGCTCGGCAGTTGGTACCAGCGTGTCCGGAACATGGTTCTGGCACGTCTGAGAGACGGTTCGGTCATGCCAGGCAGGTGATTCCGGAGTGTCCGGCATGTAGTTCTGGCACCTCTGAGAGGAGGTTCCGGCATGCCCGGCAGGTGATTCCGGAGTGTCCGGCATGTGGTTCTGGCACCTCTGAGAGGTGGGTCCGGCATGCCCTGCAGGTGATTCCGGAGTGTTCGCCAAGTGGTTCTGGCGTAGCCGGCAGGTCATTTTGCATGTCCAGCGGTAGTTCCGGCGAGTCGAGCTGGTGGTTCCAGCGTGTCCGGCAGGTGGTTCTGGCGTGACCGGCACGAGGTTCTGGCACGTCTGAGAGTTGGTTCCGGCATGCCCGGCAGGTGGTTCCAGAGAGTCTGCCGAGTGATTCTGGAGCCAGCCCGGCAGGTGATTCCGAAGAGTTCACCAAATGGTTGTGGCGTAGCCGGCAGGTGATTTTGGCGTGTCAGGAAGGCGGTTCCGGCTAGTTGAGCAGGTGGATCAGGCGTGCTCGCCAGGGGGTTCACGCGGGTCTGGCAGGTGGTTTCCGTCTGTTCGGGGAGTGCTTCCGGCATCTCAGGCACATGGTCCTGGCACGTCTGAGAGGTGGTTCCGGCCGGCCGGATAGGTGTCTGCGGAGTGTGCGCCACGTGGTTCTGGCGTAGCTGAAAAGTGATGTTGGCGTGACAGGCAGGTGGTTCCAGCCAGCCCGGCAGGTGATTCCGGAGTGTCTGCGGTGTGGTTCTGGCGTAGCTGGCAGGTGATTTTCGCGTGTCCAGCAGGTGGTTCCGGCGAGCTCGGCAGGTGGTACCAGCGTGTCCGGAACATGGATCTGGCACGTCTGAGAGATGGTTCCGGCATGCCCGGCAGGTGATTCCAGAGTGTCCGGCATGTGGTTCTGGCACCTCTGAGAGGTGGTTCCGGCATGCCCGGCAGGTGATTCTGGAGTGTCCGGCATGTGGTTCTGGCACCTCTGTGACGTGGTTCCGGAATGCCCGTCAGGTGGTTCCGGAGTGTCTGCCGAGTGGTTCTGGCGTAGTCGGCAGGTGATTCTGGCGTGTATAGCAGGTGGTTGTGGGGAGTGGACCAGGTGGTTCCGGCATACTCGGCAGGTGGTACCGGCGTGTCCCGAACATGGTATTGGCAAGTCTGAGAGGCGGTTCCGGCATGCCCGACCGGTGATTCCGGAGTGTTCGCCAAGTGGTTCTGGCGTAGCCGGCAGGTCATTTTGCATGTCCGGCGGTGGTTCCGGCGAGTCGAGCCGGTGGTTCCGGCGTGTCCGGCAGGTGGTTCTGGCGTGACCGGCACGAGGTTCTGGCACGTCTGAGAGTTGGTTCCGGCATGCCCGACAGGTGATTCTGGAGTGTCCGCCACGTGGTTCTGGCGTACCCGACAGGTGATTTTAGCGTGTCAGGTAGGTGGTTGCGGCGAGTCGAGTAGGTGGTTCCGGCGTGCTCGGCAGGTGGTTCAGGCGGGTCTGGCAGGTGGTTTCGGTCTCTTCGGGGTGTGGTTCCGGCATCTCAGGCACATGGTTGTGGCACGTCTGATAGGTGGTTCCGGCCGGCCCGACAGGTGTTTCCATGGTGTCCGCCAAGTGGTTCTGGCATAGCTGGCAGGTGATGTTGGCGTGACCGGCAGGTGGTTCCAGCCAGCCCGGCAGGTGATTCCGAAGTGTTCACCAAATTTTTGTGGCGTAGCCGAAAGGTGATTTAGGCGTGTCCACCAGGTGGTTTTGGCGAGTCGAGCAGGTGGTTCTGGCGTGCTCGGCAGGTGCTTCCGGTGTCATTGGCATGTGGTTCCGGCATGTTTGAGAGGTGGTTCCGCCATGCCCGGCAGGTGACTCCGGAGTGTTCCCCAAGTGGTTCTGGCATAGCCGGCAGGTGATTTTGCATGTCCGGCAATGTTTCCGGCGAGTCGAGCCGGTGGTTCCGGCATGCCCGGCAGGTGGTTCCGGCATGCCCGGCAGGTGATTCCGGAGTGTCCGGCATGTGGTTCTGGCACCTCTGAGAGGTGGTTCCGGCATGCCCGGCAGGTGATACCGGAGTGTTCGCCAAGTGGTTCTGGCGTAGCCGGCAGGTGATTTTGCATGTCCGGCAATGGTTCCGGCGAGTCGAGCCGGTGGTTCCGGAATGTCCGGCAGGTGGTTCCTGCATGTCCGATAGGTGGTTACGGCATGTCCAGCACGTGGTTCCAGCATGCCCGGCAGGTGATTCCGGAGTGTCCGGCATGTGGTTCTGGCACCTCTGATAGGTGGTACCGCCATGCCCGGCAGGTGATACCGGAATCTCCGGCATTTGGTTCTGGCACCTCTGAGAGGTGGTTCCGGAATGCCTGGCATGTGATACCGGAGTGTCTGCCGAGTGGTTCTGGCGTAGCTGGCAATTGATTTTGGCGTGTCCACTATGTGGTTCTGGGGAGTGGATCAGCTGGTTCCGGCATACTCGGCAGGTGGTACCGGCGTGTCCAGAACTTGGTTCTGGCAAGTCTGAGAGGAGGTTCCGGCACGCCCGACAGGTGATTCCGGAGCGTCCGCCAAGTGTTTCTGGCGTACCCGGCAGGTGATTTTGGCATGTCCGACAGGTGTATCTGGCGAGTCGAGCAGGTGGCTGAGGCATGCTCAGCTGGTGCTTCCGGCGTCTCTGGCACGTGGTTCTGGTGTGTCTGAGAGCTGGTTCTGGCATCTCCGGCAGATGATTCCGGAGTGTCCAACAAGTGGTTCTTGTATACCTGGCAGTTGATTTTGGCGTGTCAGGAAGTTGGTTCCGGCTAGTTGAGCAGGTGGATCAGGCGTGCTCGCCAGGGGGTTGCGGCGGGTCTGGCAGGTGGTTTCGGTCTGTTCGGGGTGTGGTTCCGGCATCTCAGGCTCATGATTCTGGCACGTCTGAGAGGTGGTTCCGGCCGGCCCGACAGGTGTTTCCATGGTGTCCGCCAAGTGGTTCTGGCATAGCTGGCAGGTGATATTGCCGTGACCAGCAGGTGGTTCCAGCAAGCCCGGCAGGTGATTCCGAAGAGTTCACCAAATGGTTGTGGCGTATCCGGAAGGTGATTTTGGCGTGTCCAGCAGGTGGTTTTGGCGAGTCGAGCAGGTGGTTCTGGCGTGCTCGGCAGGTGCTTCCGGTGTCATTGGCATGTGGTTCCGGCATGTATGAGAGGTGCTTCCGCCATGCCTGGCAGGTGATTCCGCAGTGTTACCCAAGTGGTTCAGGCATAGCCAGCAGGTGATTATGCATTTCCGGCAATGGTTCCGGCGAGTCGAGCCGGGGGTTCCGGCATGTCCGGCAGGTGATTCCGGCATGTCCAGCAGTTGGTGCCGTCATGCCCGGCAGGTGATTCCGGAGTGTCCAGCATGTGGTTCTGACACCTGTGAGAGGTGGTTCCGGCATGCCCGGCAGGTGATTCTGGAGTGTTCTCCAAGTGGTTCTGGCGTAGCCGGCAGGTCATTTGGCATGTCCGGCCATGGTTCCGGCGAGTCGATCCGTTGGTTCCGGCATGTCCGACAGGTGGTTCCGTCATGCCCGGCAGGTCATTACGGAGTGTCCTGCATGTGGTTCTGGCACCTCTGACAGGTGGTTCCGGAATGCCTGGCATGTGATTCCGGAGTGTCTGCCGAGTGGTTCTGGCGTAGCCGGCAGGTGATTCTGGCGTGTCCAGCAGGTAGTTCTGGGGAGTGGATCAGGTGGTTCCGGCATATTCGGCAGGTGGTACCGCCGTGTATAGAACATCGTTTTGGCAAGTCTGAGAGGTGGTTCCGGCACGCCCGACAGGTGATTCCGGAGCGTCCGCCAAGTGTTTCTCGCGTACCCGGCAGGTGATTTTGGTGTGTCCCGCAGGTGGTTTTTGCGAGTCGAGCAGGTGGTTCTGGCGAGCTCGGCAGGTGCTTCCGGTGACATTGGCATATGGTTCCGGCATGTCTGAGAGGTGGTCCCGGAGTGTCTCCCGAGTGGTTCTGGAGCCAGCCTGGCAGGTGATTCCGAAGAGTTCACCCAAATGGTTGTGGCGTAGCCAGCAGGTGATTTTGGCGTGTCAGGAATATAGTTCCGGCTAGTTGAGCATGTGGATCAGGCGTGCTCGCCAGGGGGTTCAGGCGGGTCTGGCAGGTGGTTTCGGTCTCTTTGGGGAGTGGTTCCGGCATCTCAGGCACATGGTTCTGGCACGTCTGAGAGGTGGTTCCGGCTGGCCGCAGAGGTGTTTCCGGAGTGTCCGCCAAGTGGTTCTGGCGTAGCTGAGAGGTGATGTTGGCGTGACCGGCAGGTGGTTCCAGCCAGCCCGGCAGGTGATTCCGGAGTGTCTGCCATGTGGTTCTGGCGTAGCTGGCAGGTGATTTTGGCGTGTACAGCAGGTGGTTCCGGCGAGCTCGGCAGGTGGTACCAGCGTGTCCGGAACATGGTTCTGGAACGTCTTAGAGATGGTTCCGGAATGCCAGGCAGGTGATTCCGGAGTGTCCAGCATGTGGTTCTGGCATCTCTGTGATGTGGTTCCGGCATGCCCGGCAGGTGATTCCGGAGTGTCCGGCATGTGGTTCTGGCACCTCTGAGAGGTGGGTCCGTCATGCCCGGCAGGTGGTTCCGGAGGTTCTGCCGAGTGGTTCCGGCGTAGTCGGCAGGTGATTCTGGCGTCTCCAGCAGGTGGTTCTGGGGAGAGGATCAGGTGGTTCCAGCATACTCGGCAGGTGGTACGGTCATGTCCGGAACATGGTTCTGGCAAGTCTGAGAGGTGGTTCCGGCATGCCCGACAGGTGATTCCGGAGTGTTCGCCACATGGTTCTGGCGTACCGGGCAGGTGATTTTGGCGTGTCTGGCAGGTGTTTCTTGCAAGTCAAGCATATGGCTCAGGCATGATCAGCAGGTGCTTCCGGCGCGCCCTTCACGTGGTTCTGGTGTGTCTGAGAGCTGGTTCTGGCATGTCCGGCAGATGATTCTGGAGTGTCCTCCAAGTGGTTGTGGCATACCCGGCAGGTGATTTTAGCGTGTCAGGTAGGTGGTTCCGGCGAGTCGAGTAGGTGGTTCCGGGGTGCTCGGCAGGTGGTTCAGGCGGGTCTGGCAGGTGGTTTCGGTCTGTTCGGGGTGTGGTTCCGGCATCTCAGGCACATGGTTCTGGCACGTCTGATAGGTGGTTCCGGCCGGCCCGACAGGTGTTTCCATGGTGTCCACCAAGTGGTTCTGGCATAGCTGCAACGTGATGTTGGCGTGACCGGCAGGTGGTTCCAGCGAGCCCGGCAGGTGATTCCGAAGAGTTCACCAAGTGGTTGTGGCGTAGCCGGCAGGTGATTTTGGCGTGTCCAGCAGGTGGTTTTGGCGAGTCGAGCAGGTGGTTCTGGAGTGCTCGGCAGGTGCTTCCAGTGTCATTGGCATGTAGTTCCGGCATGTCTGAGAGGTGGCTCCGCCATGCCCCGCAGGTGATTCTGGAGTGTTCGCCAAGTGGTTCTGGCGTAGTCGGCAGGTGATTTTGCATGGCCGGCAATGGGTCCGGCGATTCGAGCCGGTGGTTCCGCCATGTCCGGCAGGTGGTTCCGGCATGCCCCGCAGGTGATTCCGGAGTGTCCAGCATGTGGTTCTGGCACCTCTGAGATGTGGTTCCGGCATGCCTGGCAGGTGATACTGGAGTGTCCGGCATTTGGTTCTGGCACCTCTGAGAGGTGGTTCCGGAATGCCTGGCATGTGATTCCAGAGTGTCTGCCGAGTGGTTCTGGCGTAGCCGGCAGTTGATTTTGGCGTGTCCACTAGGTGGTTCTGGGGAGTGGATCAGCTGGTTCCAGCATACTCGGCAGGTGGTACCGACGTGTCCAGAACATGGTTCTGGCAAGTCTGAGAGGTGGTTCCGGCACGCCCGACAGGTGATTCCGGAGCGTCCGCCAAGTGTTTCTGGCGTACCCGGCAGGTGATTTTGTCATGTCCGACAGGTGTATCTTGCGAGTCGAGCAGGTGGCTCAGGCATGCTCAGCTGGTGCTTCCAGCGCCTCTGGCACGTGGTTCTGGTGTGTCTGAGAGCTGGTTCTGGCATCTCCAGCAGATGATTCCGGAGTGTCCACCAAGTGGTTCTTGTATACCTGGCAGGTGATTTTGGCGTGTCAGGAAGGTGGTTCCGGATAGTTGAGCAAGTGGATCAGGCGTGCTCGCCAGGGGGTTCAGGCGGGTCTGACAGGTGGTTTCGGTCTGTTCGGGGAGTGGTTCCGGCATCTCAGGCTCATGGTTCTGGCACGTCTGAGAAGTGGTTCCTGGCCGGCCCGACAGGTGTTTCCATGGGGTCCGCCAAGTGGTTCTGGCATAGCTGGCAGTTGATGTTGGCGAGACCGGCAGGTGGTTCCAGCAAGCCCGGCAGGTGATTCCGGCGTGTCCGGCATGTGTTTCTGGCACCTCTGAGAGGTGGTTCCTGCATGCCAGGCAGGTGATACCGGAGTGTCTGCCGAGTGGTTCTGGCACCTCTGAGAGGTGGTTCCGGCATGCCCAGCAGGTGATTCTGGAGTGTCCGGCATGTGGTTCTGGCACCTCTGAGAGGTGGTTCCGGCATGCCCGGCAGGTGATACCGGAGTGTCTGCCGAGTGGTTCTGGCACCTCTGAGAGTTGGTTCCGGCATGCCCAGCAGGTGATTCCGGAGTGTCCGGCATGTGGTTCTGGCACCTCTGTGAGTTGGTTCCGGCATGCCCGGCAGGTGATACCGCAGTGTCTGCCGAGTGGTTCTGGCACCTCTGAGAGGTGGTTCCGGCCGGCCGGAGAGGTGTTTCAGGAGTGTCCGCCAAGTGATTCTGGCGTAGCTGAAAGGTGATGTTGGCGTGACCGGCAGGTGGTTCCAGCCAGCCCGGCAGGTGATTCCGGAGTGTCTGCCGTGTGGTTCTGCCATGGCTGGCAGGTGATTTTGGCGTGTCCAGCAGGTGGTTCCGGCGAGCTCAGCAGGTGGTACCAGCGTGTCCGGAACATGGTTCTGGCACGTCTGAGAGATGGTTCCGGCATGCCCGGCAGGTGATTCCGGAGTGTCCGGCATGTGGTTCTGGCACCTCTGAGAGGTGGTTCCGGCATGCCTGGCAGGTGATTCCGGAGTGTCCAGCATGTGGTTCTGGCACCTCTGAGAGGTGGTTCCGGCATGCCTGGCAGGTGATTCCGGAGTGTCCAGCATGTGGTTCTGGCACCTCTGAGAGGTGGTTCCGGCATGCCCGGCATGTGATACCGGAGTGTCCAGCATTTGGTTCTGGCACCTCTGAGAGGTGGTTCCGGAATGCCTGGCATGTGATTCCGGAGTGTCTGCTGAGTGGTTCTGGCGTTGCCGGCAGTTGATTTTGGCGTGTCCACTAGGTTGTTCTGGGGAGTGGATCAGGTGGTTCCGGCATACTCGGCAGGTGGTACCCGCGTGTGAGAACATGGTTCTGGCAAGTCTGAGAGGTGGTTCCGGCACGCCCGACAGGTGATTCCGGAGCGTCCGCCAAGTGTTTCTGGCCTACGCGGCAGGTGATTTTGGCATGTCCGACAGGTGTTTCTTGCGAGTCGAGCAGGTGGCTCAGGCATGCTCAGCTGGTGCTTCCGGCGTCTCTGGCACGTGCTTCTGGTGTGTCTGAGAGCTGGTTCTGGCATGTCCGTCAGATGATTCCGGAGTGTCCACCAAGTGGTTATGGTATACCTGGCAGGTGATTTTAGCGTGTCCAGCAGGTGGTTCCGGCGAGCTCGGCAGGTGGTACCGGCGTGTCCGGAACATGGATCTGGCACGTCTGAGAGATGGTTCCGGCATGCCCGGCAGGTGATTCCGGAGTGTCCGGCATGTGGTTCTGGCACCTCTGAGAGGTGGTTCCGGCATGCCCGACAGGTGATTCCGGAGTGTTCGCCAAGTGGTTCTGGCGTAGCCGGCAGGTCACTTTGCATGTCCGGCTGTGGTTCCGGCGAGTCGAGCCGGTGGTTCCGGCATAGCCGGCAGTTGATTTTAGCGTGTCCGCTAGGTCGTTCTGGGGAGTGGATCAGCTGGTTCCGTCATACTCGGCAGGTGGTACCCACGTGTCCAGAACATGGTTCTGGCAAGTTTGAGAGGTGGTTCCGCCACGCCCGACAGGTGATTCCGGAGCGTCCGCCAAGTGTTTCTGGCGTACCCGGCAGGTGATTTTGGCATGTCCGAGAGGTGTTTCTTGCGAGTCGAGCAGGTGGCTCAGGCATGCTCAGCTGGTGCTTCCGGCGTCTCTGGCCCGTGGTTCTGGTGTGTCTGAGAGCTGGTTCTGGCATGTCCGGCAGATGATTCCGGAGTGTCCACCAAGTGGTTCTGGTATACCTGGCAGGTGATCTTGGCGTGTCAGTAAGTTGGTTCCGGATAGTTGAGCAGGTGGATCAGGCGTGCTCGCCAGGGGGTTCAGGCGGGTCTGGCAGGTGGTTTCGGTCTGTTCGGGGAGTGGTTCCGGCATCTCAGGCTCATGGTTCTGGCACGTCTGAGAGGTGGTTCCGGCCGGCCCGACAGCTGTTTCAGGCATGCACGGCAGGTGATTCCAGAGTGTCCGGCATGTTGTTCTGGCACCTCTGAGAGGTGGTTCCGGCATGCCCGGCAGGTGATACCGGAGTGTCCGGCATGTGGTTCTGGCACCTCTGAGAGGTTGCTCTTGCATGCCCGGCTGGTGATACCGGAGTGTCCGGCATTTGGTTCTGGCACCTCTGAGAGGTGGTTCCGGGATGCCTGGCATGTGATTACGGAGTGTCTGCCGAGTGGTTCTGGCGTGTCCAGCAGGTGTTTCCGGTCTGTCCGGCAGGTGGTTGTGGCGTGCCCGGCACGAGGTTCTGGCACGTCTGAGAGTTGGTTCCGGCATGCCCGACAGGTGATTCCGGAGTGTTCGCCAAGTGGTTCTGGTGTAGCCGGCAGGTCATTTTGCATGTCCGGCGGTGGTTCCGGCGAGTCGAACCGGTAGTTCCGGCGTAGCCGGCAGGTGATTTTGGCGTGTCAGGAAGGGGGTTCCGGCTAGTTGAGCAGTTGGATCAGGCGTGCTCGCCAGGGGGTTCAGGCGGGTCTGGCAGGTGGTTTCGGTGTGTTCGGGGAGTGGTTCCGGCATCTCAGGCACATGGTTCTGGCACGTCTGAGAGGTGGTTCCGGCCGGCCCGACAGGTGTTTCCGGAGTGTCCGCCAAGCGGTTCTGGAGTGGCTGAAAGGTGATGTTGGTGTGACCGGAAGGTGGTTCCAGCCAGCCCGGCAGGTGATTCCGGAGTGTCTGCCGAGTGGTTCTGGCGTGCTCGGCTGGTGCTTCCGGTGTCATTGGCATGTGGTTCCTGCATGTCTGAGAGGTGGTTAGGCCGTGCCCGGCAGGTGATTCCGGAGTGTTCACCAAGTGGTTCTGGCGTAGCCGGCAGGTGATTTTGCATGTCCGGCAATGGTTCCGGCGAGTCGAGCCGGTGGTTCCGGCACGTCCAGCAGTTGGTTCCGGCATGCCCGGCAGGTGATTCCGGAGTGTCCGGCATGTGGTTCTGGCACCTCTGAGAGGTGGTTCTGGCATGCCCGGCAGGGGATACCGGAGTGTCCGGCATTTGGTTCTGGCACCTCTGAGAGGTGGTTCCGGAGTGCCTGGCATGTGATTCCCGAGTGTCAGCCGAGTGGTTCTGGCGTAGCCAGCAGGTGATTTTGGCGTGTGCAGCAGGTGGTTCCGGCGAGCTCGGCAGGTGGTTCCGGCATGTGCGGAACATGGTTCTGGCAAGTCTGAGAGATGCTTCCGGCATGCCCGGCAGGTGATTCCGGATTGTCCGGCATGTGGTTCTGGCACCTCTGAGAGGTGGTTGCGGCAGGCCCGGCAGGTGGTTCCGGAGTGCCTGCCGAGTGGTTCTGGCATAGTCGGCAGGTGATTCTGGCGTGTCCAGCAGGTGGTTCTGGGGAGAGGATCAGGTGGTTCCGGCATACTCGGCAGGTGGTACCGGCGTGTCCGGAACATGGTTCTGGCAAGTCTGAGAGGCGGTTCCGGCATGCCCGACAGGTGATTCCGGAGTTTTCGCCAAGTGGTGCTGGTGTAGCCGGCAGGTCATTTTGCATGTCCGGCGGTGGTTCCGGCGAGTCGAGCCGGTCGTTCCGGCGTGTCCGGCAGGTGGTTCTGGCGTGACCGGCACGAGGTTCTGGCACGTCTGAGAGTTGGTTCCGGCATGCCCGACAGGTGATTTCGGAGTGTCCGCCACATGGTTCTGGCGTACCCGGCAGGTGATTTTGGCGTGTCTGGCAGGTGTTTCTTGCAAGTCGAGCATTTGGCTCAGGCATGCTCAGCAGGTGCTTACGGCGTGTCTGGCACGTGGTTCTGGTGTGTCTGAGATCTGGTTCTGGCATGTCCGGCAGATGATTCCGGAGTGTCCGCCAAGTGGTTGTGGCATACCCGGCAGGTGATTTTAGCGTGTCAGGTAGGTGGTTCCAGCGAGTCGAGTAGGTGGTTCCGGCGTGCTCGGCAGGTGGTTCAGGCGGGTCTGGCAGGTGATTTCGGTGTTTTCGGGGTGTGGTTCCAGCATCTCAGGCACATGGTTCTGGCACGTCTGATAGGTGGTTCTGGCCGGCCCGACAGGTGTTTCCTTGGTGTCCGCCAAGTGGTTCTGGCATAGCTGAAAGGTGATGTTGGCGTGACCGGCAGGTGGTTCCAGCCAGCCCGGCGGGTGATTCCGGAGTGTCTGCAGCGTGGTTCTGGCGTAGCTGGCAGCTGATTTTGGCGTGTCCAGCAGGTGGTTCCGGCGAGCTCGGCAGGTGGTACCGGCGTGTCCGGAACATGGTTCTGGCACGTCTGAGAGATGGTTCCGGCATGCCCGGCAGGTGATTCCGGAGTGTCCGGCATGTGGTTCTGGCACCTCTGAGAGGTGGTTCCGGCATGCCCGGCTGGTGGTTCCGGAGTGTCTGCCGAGTGGTTCTGGCGTAGCCGGCAGGTGATTCTGGCGTGTCCAGCAGGTTGTTCTGGGGTGTGGATCAGCTGGTTCCGGCATACTCGGCAGGTGGTACCGGTGTGTCCGGAACATGGTTCTGGCAAGTCTGAGAGGTGGTTCCGGCATGCCCGACAGGTGATTCCGGAGTGTTCGCCAAGTGGTTCTAGCGTAGCCGGCAGGTAATTTTGCATGTCCGGCGGTGGTTCCGGCGAGTCGACCCTGTGGTTCCGGCATAGCCGGCAGTTGATTTTGGCGTGTCCACTAGGTGGTTCTGGGGAGTGGAGCAGCTGGTTCCGGCACGCCCGACAGGTGATTCCGGAGCGTCCGCCAAGCGTTTCTGGCGTACCCGGCAGGTGACTTTGGCATGTCCGACAGGTGTTTCCATAGTGTGCGCCAATTTGTTCTGGTATAGCTGGCAGGTGATGTTGGCGTGACCAGCATGTGGTTCCAGCAAGCCTGGCAGGTGATTCCGAAGAGTTCACCAAATGGGTGTGGCGTAGCCGGCAGGTGATTTTGTCGTGTCCAGCGCTCCGGCGAGCTCGGCAGGTGGTACCAGCGTGTCCTGAACATGGTTCTGGCCAGTCTGAGAGATGGTTCCGGTATGCCAGTCAGGTGATTCCGGAGTGTCCGGCATGTGGTTCTGGCACCTCTGAGAGGTGGTTCCGGCATGCCCGGCAGGTGATTCCGGAGTGTCCGGCATGTGGTTCTGGCACCTCTGAGAGGTGGTTCCGGCATGCCCGTCAGGTGATACCGGAGTGTTCGCCAAGTGGTTGTGGCATAGCCGGCAGGTGATTTTGCATGTCCGGCAATGGTTCCGGCGAGTCGAGCCGGTGGTTCCGGAATGTCCGACAGGTGGTTCCGGCATGTCCGGCAGGTGGTTCCGGCATGTCCAGCACGTGGTTCCAGCATGCACGGCAGGTGATTCCGGAGTTTCCGGCATGTGGTTCTGGCAGCTCTGAGAGGTGGTTCCGGAATGCCTGGCCTGTGATTCCGGAGTGTCTGCCGAGTGGTTCTGGCGTAGCCGGCAGTTGATTTTGGCGTGTCCACTAGGTGGTTCTGGGGAGTGGAACAGCTGGTTCCGGCATACTGGGCAGGTGGTACCGGCGTGTCCAGAACATGGTTCTGGCAAGTCTGAGAGGTGGTTCCGGCACGCCCGACAGGTGATTCCGGAGCGTCCGCCAAGTGTTTCTGGCGTACCCGGCAGGTGATTTTCGCCTGTCCGACAGGTGTATCTTGCGAGTCGAGCAGGTGGCTCAGGCATGCTCAGCTGGTGCTTCCGGCGTCTCTGGCACGTGGTTCTGGTGTGTCTGAGAGCTGGTTCTGGCATCTCCGGCAGATGATTCCGGAGTGTCCACCAAGTGGTTCTTGTATACCTGGCAGGTGATTTTGGCATGTCAGGAAGTTGGTTCCGGCTAGTTGAGCAGGTGGATCAGGCGTGCTCGCCAGGGGGTTCAGGCGGGTCTGGCAGGTGGTTTCGGTCTGTTCGGGGAGTGGTTCCGGGATCTCAGGCACATGGTTCTGGCACGTCTGAGAGGTGGTTCCGGCCGGCCGGAGAGGTGTTTCCGGAGTGTCCGCCAAGTGGTTCTGGCGTAGCTGAAAGGTGATGTTGGCGTGACCGGCAGGTGGTTCCAGCCAGCCCGGCAGGTGATTCCGGAGTGTCTGCCGTGTGGTTCTGCCGTAGCTGGCAGGTGATTTTGGCGTGTCCAGCAGGTGGTTCCGGCGAGCTCGGCCGGTGGTACCAGCGTGTCCGGAACATGGTTCAGGCACGTCTGAGAGATGGTTCCGGCATGCCCGGCAGGTGATTCGGGAGTGTCCGGCATGTGGTTCTGGCACCTCTGAGAGGTGGTTCTGGCATGCCCCGCAGGTGATTCCGCAGTGTCCGGCATGTGGTTTTGGCACCTCTGAGAGGTGGTTCCGGCATGCCCGGCAGGTGGTTCCGGAGTGTCTGCCGAGTGGTTCTGGCATAGTCGGAAGGTGATTCTGGCGTGTCCAGCAGGTGGTTCTGGGGAGTGGATCAGGTGGTTCTGGCATACTCGGCAGGTGGTACCGGCGTGTCCGGAACATGGTTCTGGCAAGTCTGAGAGGCGGTTCCGGCATGCCCGACAGGTGATTCCGGAGTGTTCGCCAAGTGGTTCTGGCGTAGCCGGCAGGTTATTTTGCATGTCCAGAAGGTGGTTCCGGCATGCCCGACAGGTGATTCTGGAGTGTTCGCCAAGTGGTTCTGGCGTAGCCGGCAGGTGATTTTCCATGTCCGGCAATGGTTCCGGCGAGTCGAGCCGGTGGTTCCGGCATGTCCGGCAGGTGGTTCCAGCATGCCCGGCAGGTGATTCCGGAGTGTCCGGCATGTGGTTCTGGCACCTCTGTGAGCTGGTTCCGGCATTCCTGGCAGGTGATACCGGAGTGTCCGGCATTTGGTTCTGGCACCTCTGAGAGGTGGTTCCGGAATGCCTGGCATGTGATTCCGGAGTGTCTGCCGAGTGGTTCTGGCATTGCCGGCAGTTGATTTTGGCGTGTCCACTAGGTGGTTCTGGGGAGTGGATCAGCTGGTTCCGGCATACTCGGCAGGTGGTACCCGCGTGTCCAGAACATGGTTCAGGCAAGTCTGAGAGGTGGTTCCGGCACGCCCGACAGGTGATTCCGGAGCGTCCGCCAAGTGTTTCTGGCGTACCCGGCAGGTGATTTTGGCATGTCCGACAGGTGTTTCTTGCGAGTCAAGCAGGTGGCTCAGGCATGCTCAGCTGGTGCTTCCGGCGTCTCTGGCACGTGGTTCTGGTGTGTCTGAGAGCTGGTTCTGGCATGTCTGGCAGATGATTCCGGAGTGTCCACCAAGTGGTTCTGGTATACCTGGCAGGTGATTTTAGCGTGTCCAGCAGGTGGTTCCGGCGAGCTCGGCAGGTGGTACCGGCGTGTCCGGAACATGCTTCTGGCACCTCTGAGAGGTGGTTCCGGCATGCCCGACAGGTGATTCTGGAGTGTTCGCCAAGTGGTTCTGGCGTAGCCGGCAGGTCACTTTGCATGTCCGGCTGTGGTTCCGGCGAGTCGAGCCGGTTGTTCCGGCGTAGCCGGCAGTTGATTTTGGCGTGTCCACTAGGTGGTTCTGGGGAGTGGATCAGATGGTTCCGGCATACTCGGCAGGTGGTACCGGCGTGTCCAGAACATGGTTCTGGCAATTCTGAGAGGTGGTTCCAGCACGCCCGACAGGTGATTCCGGAGTCTCCGGCATGTGGTTCTGGCACCTCTGAGAGGTGGTTCCGGCATGCCCGGCAGGTGATTCCGGAGTGTCCGGCATGTGGTTCTGGCACCTCTGAGAGGTGGTTCCGGCATGCCCGGCTGGTGGATGCGGAGTGTCTGCCGAGTGGTTCTGGCGTAGCCGGCAGGTGATTCTGGCGTGTCCAGCAGGTGGTTCTTGGGAGTGGATCAGGTGGTTCCGGCATACTCGGCAGGTGGTACCGGCGTGTCCGGAACATGGTTCTGGCAAGTCGGAGAGGCGGTTCCGGCATGCCCGAGAGGTGATTCCGGAGTGTTTGCCAAGTGGTTCTGGCCAGCCGGCAGGTCATTTTGCATGTCCGGCGGTGGTTCTGGCGAGTCGACCCTGTGGTTCCGGCATAGCCGGCAGTTGATTTTGGCGTGTCCACTAGGTGGTTCTGGGGAGTGGAGCAGCTGGTTCCGGCACGCCCGACAGGTGATTCCGGAGCGTCCGCCAAGCGTTTCTGGCGTACCCGGCAGGTGACTTTGGCATGTCCGACAGGTGTTTCCATAGTGTGCGCCAATTTGTTCTGGTATAGCTGGCAGGTGATGTTGGCGTGACCAGCATGTGGTTCCAGCAAGCCTGGCAGGTGATTCCGAAGAGTTCACCAAATGGGTGTGGCGTAGCCGGCAGGTGATTTTGTCGTGTCCAGCGCTCCGGCGAGCTCGGCAGGTGGTACCAGCGTGTCCTGAACATGGTTCTGGCCAGTCTGAGAGATGGTTCCGGTATGCCAGTCAGGTGATTCCGGAGTGTCCGGCATGTGGTTCTGGCACCTCTGAGAGGTGGTTCCGGCATGCCCGGCAGGTGATTCCGGAGTGTCCGGCATGTGGTTCTGGCACCTCTGAGAGGTGGTTCCGGCATGCCCGTCAGGTGATACCGGAGTGTTCGCCAAGTGGTTGTGGCATAGCCGGCAGGTGATTTTGCATGTCCGGCAATGGTTCCGGCGAGTCGAGCCGGTGGTTCCGGAATGTCCGACAGGTGGTTCCGGCATGTCCGGCAGGTGGTTCCGGCATGTCCAGCACGTGGTTCCAGCATGCACGGCAGGTGATTCCGGAGTGTCCGGCATGTGGTTCTGGCAGCTCTGAGAGGTGGTTCCGGAATGCCTGGCCTGTGATTCCGGAGTGTCTGCCGAGTGGTTCTGGCGTAGCCGGCAGTTGATTTTGGCGTGTCCACTAGGTGGTTCTGGGGAGTGGAACAGCTGGTTCCGGCATACTGGGCAGGTGGTACCGGCGTGTCCAGAACATGGTTCTGGCAAGTCTGAGAGGTGGTTCCGGCACGCCCGACAGGTGATTCCGGAGCGTCCGCCAAGTGTTTCTGGCGTACCCGGCAGGTGATTTTCGCCTGTCCGACAGGTGTATCTTGCGAGTCGAGCAGGTGGCTCAGGCATGCTCAGCTGGTGCTTCCGGCGTCTCTGGCACGTGGTTCTGGTGTGTCTGAGAGCTGGTTCTGGCATCTCCGGCAGATGATTCCGGAGTGTCCACCAAGTGGTTCTTGTATACCTGGCAGGTGATTTTGGCATGTCAGGAAGTTGGTTCCGGCTAGTTGAGCAGGTGGATCAGGCGTGCTCGCCAGGGGGTTCAGGCGGGTCTGGCAGGTGGTTTCGGTCTGTTCGGGGAGTGGTTCCGGGATCTCAGGCACATGGTTCTGGCACGTCTGAGAGGTGGTTCCGGCCGGCCGGAGAGGTGTTTCCGGAGTGTCCGCCAAGTGGTTCTGGCGTAGCTGAAAGGTGATGTTGGCGTGACCGGCAGGTGGTTCCAGCCAGCCCGGCAGGTGATTCCGGAGTGTCTGCCGTGTGGTTCTGCCGTAGCTGGCAGGTGATTTTGGCGTGTCCAGCAGGTGGTTCCGGCGAGCTCGGCCGGTGGTACCAGCGTGTCCGGAACATGGTTCAGGCACGTCTGAGAGATGGTTCCGGCATGCCCGGCAGGTGATTCGGGAGTGTCCGGCATGTGGTTCTGGCACCTCTGAGAGGTGGTTCTGGCATGCCCCGCAGGTGATTCCGCAGTGTCCGGCATGTGGTTCTGGCACCTCTGAGAGGTGGTTCCGGCATGCCCGGCAGGTGGTTCCGGAGTGTCTGCCGAGTGGTTCTGGCATAGTCGGAAGGTGATTCTGGCGTGTCCAGCAGGTGGTTCTGGGGAGTGGATCAGGTGGTTCTGGCATACTCGGCAGGTGGTACCGGCGTGTCCGGAACATGGTTCTGGCAAGTCTGAGAGGCGGTTCCGGCATGCCCGACAGGTGATTCCGGAGTGTTCGCCAAGTGGTTCTGGCGTAGCCGGCAGGTCATTTTGCATGTCCAGAAGGTGGTTCCGGCATGCCCGACAGGTGATTCTGGAGTGTTCGCCAAGTGGTTCTGGCGTAGCCGGCAGGTGATTTTCCATGTCCGGCAATGGTTCCGGCGAGTCGAGCCGGTGGTTCCGGCATGTCCGGCAGGTGGTTCCAGCATGCCCGGCTGGTGATTCCGGAGTGTCCGGCATGTGGTACTGGCACCTCTGAGAGGTGGTTCCGGAATGCCTGGCATGTGATTCCGTAGTGTCTGCCGAGTGGTACTGGCGTAGCCGGCAGTTGATTTTGGCGTGTCCACTAGGTGGTTCTGGGGAGTGGATCAGCTGGTTCCGGCATACTCGGCAGGTGGTACCGGCGTGTCCAGAACATGGTTCTGGCAATTCTGAAAGGTGGTTCCTGCACGCCCGACAGGTGATTCCGGAGCGTCCGCCAAGTGTTTCTGGCGTACCCGGCAGGTGATTTTGGCATGTCCGACCGGTGTTTCTTGCGAGTCGAGCAGGTGGCTCAGGCATGCTCAGCTGGTGCTTCCGGCGTCTCTGGCACGTGGTTCTGGTGTGTCTGTGAGCTGGTTCTGGCATGTCCGGCAGATGATTCCGGACTGTCCACCAAGTGGTTCTGGTATACATGGCAGGTGAATTTGGCGTGTCAGGAAGGTGGTTCCGGGTAGTTGATCAGGTGGATCCGGCGTGCTCGCCAGGGGGCTCAGGTGGGTCTGGCAGGTGGTTTCGGGCTGTTCGGGGAGTGGTTACGGCATCTCAGGCACATGATTCTGGCACGTCTGAGTGGTGGTGGCGCCATGCCCGGCAGTTGATTCCGGAGTGTTCGCCAAGTGGTTCTGGCATAGCCGGCAGGTGATTTTGCATGTCCGGCAATGGTTCCGGCGAGTCGAGCCGGTGGTTCCGGCATGTCCGGCAGGTGATTCCGGAGTGTCCGGCATGTGGTTCTGGCACCTCTGAGAGCTGGTTCCGGCATGCCCGGCAGGCGATACCAGAGTGTCTGCCGAGTGGTTCTGGCACCTCTGAGAGGTGGTTCCGGCATGCCCAGCAGGTGATTCCGGAGTGTCCGGCATGTGGTTCTGGCACCTCTGTGAGTTGGTTCCGGCATGCCCGGCAGGTGATACCGGAGTGTCTGCCGAGTGGTTCTGGCACCTCTGAGAGGTGGTTCCGGCCGGCCGGAGAGGTGTTTCCGGAGTGTCCGCCAAGTGGTTCTGGCGTAGCTGAAAGGTGATGTTGGCGTGACCGGCAGGTGGTTCCAGCCAGCCCGGCAGGTGATTCCGGAGTGTCTGCCGTGCGGTTCTGGCGTAGCTGGCAGGTGATTTTGGCGTGTCCAGCAGGTGGTTTTGACGAGTCGAGCAGGTGGTTCTGGCGTGCTCGGCAGCTGCTTCTGGTGTCATTGGCATGTGGTTCTGGCATGTCTGAGACGTGGTTCCGGCATGCCCGGCAGGTGATTCCGGAGTTTCCGGCATGTGGCTCCGGCCCCTCTGAGAGGTGGTTCCGGCAGGCCCGGCAGTTGGTTCCGGAGTGTCTGCCGATCGGTTCTGGCGTAGCCGGCAGGTGATTCTGCCGTGTCCAGCAGGTGGTTCTGGGGAGTGGATTATGTGGTTCCGGCATACTCGGCTGGTGGTACCGGCGTGTCCGGAACATGGTTCTGGAGAGTCTGAGAGGTGGTTCCGGCATGCCCGACAGGTGATTCCGGAGTGTTCGCCAAGTGGTTCTGGCGTAGTCGGCAGGTGATACCGGAGTGTCCGGCATTTGGTTCTGGCACCTCTGAGAGGTGGTTCCGGCATGCCCGACAGGTGATTCCGGAGTGTCCGGCATTTGGTTCTGGCACCTCTGAGTGGTGGTTCCGGCATGCCCGACAGGTGATTCCGGAGTGTTCGCCAAGTGGTTCTGGCATAGCTGGCAGGTGATGTTGGCGTGACGGGCAGGTGGTTCCAGCCAGCCCGGCAGGTGATTCCGGATTGTCTGCCGAGTGATTCTGGAGTAGCCGGCATGTGACTTTGGCGTGTCCAGCAGCTGGTTCCGGCGAGCTCGGCAGGTGGTACCGGCATGTCCGGAACATGGTTCTGGCACGTCTGAGAGATGGTTCCCGCATGCCCGGCAGGTGATTCCGGAGTGTCCGGCATGTGGTTCCGGCACCTCTGAGAGGTGGTTCCGGCATGCCCGACAGGTGATTCGGGAGTATTCGCCAAGTGGTTCTGGCGTAGCCGGCAGGTCATTATGCTTGTCCGGCGGTGGTTCCCGCGAGTCAAGCCGGTCGTTCCGGCGTTTCTGGCAGGTGTTTCCGGTCTGTCCGGCAGGTGTTTCTGGCGTGTCCGGCACGAGTTTCTGGCACGTCTGAGAGTTGGTTCCGGCATGCACGACAGGTGATTACGGAGTGTCTGCCACGTGGTTCTCGCATTCCCGGCAGGTGATTTTGGCGTGTCTGGCAGGTGTTTCTTGCAAGTCGAGCATGTGGCTCAGGCATGCTCAGCAGGTGCTTCCGGCGTGTCCGGCACGTGGTTTTGGTGTGTCAGACGGCTGGTTCTGGCATTTCCGGTAGATGATCCTGGAGTGTCCACCAAGTGGTTCTTGTAGACCTGGCAGGTGATATTGGCGTGTCTGGAAGGTGGTTCCGGCTAGTTGAGCAGGTGGATCAGGCGTGCTATACAGGGGGTTCAGGCGGGTCTGGCAGGTGGTTTCGGTCTGTTCGGGGTGTGGTTCTGACATCTCAGGCACATGGTTCTGGCACGTCTGAGAGGTGGTTGCGGCCGGCCCTACAGGTGTTTCCGGAGTGTCCGCCAAGTGGTTCCGGCGTAGCTGAAAGGTGATTTTGGCGTGTCCGGCAGGTGGTTCCGGCGAGCTCGGCAGGTGGTACCGGCGTGTCCGGAACATGGTTCTGGCACGTCTGAGAGATGGTTCCGGCATGCCCGGCAGCTGATTCCGGAGTGTCCGGCATGTGCTTCTGGCACCTCTGAGAGGTGGTTCCGGCATGCCCGGCTGGTGGATGCGGAGTGTCTGCTGAGTGGTTCTGGCGTAGCCGGCAGGTGATTCTGGCGTGTCCAGCAGGTGGTTCTTGGGAGTGGATCAGGTGGTTCCGGCATACTCGGCAGGTGGTACCGGCGTGTCCGGAACATGGTTCTGGCAAGTCGGAGAGGCGGTTCCGGCATGCCCGAGAGGTGATTCCGGAGTGTTTGCCAAGTGGTTCTGGCGTAGCCGGCAGGTCATTTTGCATGTCCGGCGGTGGTTCCGGCGAGTCGACCCTGTGGTTCCGGCATAGCCGGCAGTTGATTTTGGCGTGTCCACTAGGTGGTTCTGGGGAGTGGAGCAGCTGGTTCCGGCACGCCCGACAGGTGAATTCCGGAGCGTCCGCCAAGCGTTTCTGGCGTACCCGGCAGGTGACTTTGGCATGTCCGACAGGTGTTTCCATAGTGTGCGCCAATTTGTTCTGGCATAGCTGGCAGGTGATGTTGGCGTGACCAGCATGTGGTTCCAGCAAGCCCGGCAGGTGATTCCGAAGAGTTCACCAAATGGGTGTGGCGTAGCCGGCAGGTGATTTTGTCGTGTCCAGCGCTCCGGCGAGCTCGGCAGGTGGTACCAGCGTGTCCTGAACATGGTTCTGGCCAGTCTGAGAGATGGTTCCGGTATGCCAGTCAGGTGATTCCGGAGTGTCCGGCATGTGGTTCTGGCACCTCTGAGAGGTGGTTCCGGCATGCCCGGCAGGTGATTCCGGAGTGTCCGGCATGTGGTTCTGGCACCTCTGAGAGGTGGTTCCGGCATGCCCGTCAGGTGATACCGGAGTGTTCGCCAAGTGGTTGTGGCATAGCCGGCAGGTGATTTTGCATGTCCGGCAATGGTTCCGGCGAGTCGAGCCGGTGGTTCCGGAATGTCCGACAGGTGGTTCCGGCATGTCCGGCAGGTGGTTCCGGCATGTCCAGCACGTGGTTCCAGCATGCACGGCAGGTGATTCCGGAGTGTCCGGCATGTGGTTCTGGCAGCTCTGAGAGGTGGTTCCGGAATGCCTGGCCTGTGATTCCGGAGTGTCTGCCGAGTGGTTCTGGCGTAGCCGGCAGTTGATTTTGGCGTGTCCACTAGGTGGTTCTGGGGAGTGGAACAGCTGGTTCCGGCATACTGGGCAGGTGGTACCGGCGTGTCCAGAACATGGTTCTGGCAAGTCTGAGAGGTGGTTCCGGCACGCCCGACAGGTGATTCCGGAGCGTCCGCCAAGTGTTTCTGGCGTACCCGGCAGGTGATTTTCGCCTGTCCGACAGGTGTATCTTGCGAGTCGAGCAGGTGGCTCAGGCATGCTCAGCTGGTGCTTCCGGCGTCTCTGGCACGTGGTTCTGGTGTGTCTGAGAGCTGGTTCTGGCATCTCCGGCAGATGATTCCGGAGTGTCCACCAAGTGGTTCTTGTATACCTGGCAGGTGATTTTGGCATGTCAGGAAGTTGGTTCCGGCTAGTTGAGCAGGTGGATCAGGCGTGCTCGCCAGGGGGTTCAGGCGGGTCTGGCAGGTGGTTTCGGTCTGTTCGGGGAGTGGTTCCGGGATCTCAGGCACATGGTTCTGGCACGTCTGAGAGGTGGTTCCGGCCGGCCGGAGAGGTGTTTCCGGAGTGTCCGCCAAGTGGTTCTGGCGTAGCTGAAAGGTGATGTTGGCGTGACCGGCAGGTGGTTCCAGCCAGCCCGGCAGGTGATTCCGGAGTGTCTGCCGTGTGGTTCTGCCGTAGCTGGCAGGTGATTTTGGCGTGTCCAGCAGGTGGTTCCGGCGAGCTCGGCCGGTGGTACCAGCGTGTCCGGAACATGGTTCAGGCACGTCTGAGACATGGTTCCGGCATGCCCGGCAGGTGATTCGGGAGTGTCCGGCATGTGGTTCTGGCACCTCTGAGAGGTGGTTCCGGCATGCCCGGCAGGTGGTTCCGGAGTGTCTGCCGAGTGGTTCTGGCATAGTCGGAAGGTGATTCTGGCGTGTCCAGCAGGTGGTTCTGGGGAGTGGATCAGGTGGTTCTGGCATACTCGGCAGGTGGTACCGGCGTGTCCGGAACATGGTTCTGGCAAGTCTGAGAGGCGGTTCCGGCATGCCCGACAGGTGATTCCGGAGTGTTCGCCAAGTGGTTCTGGCGTAGCCGGCAGGTCATTTTGCATGTCCAGAAGGTGGTTCCGGCATGCCCGACAGGTGATTCTGGAGTGTTCGCCAAGTGGTTCTGGTGTAGCCGGCAGGTGATTTTCCATGTCCGGCAATGGTTCCGGCGAGTCGAGCCGGTGGTTCCGGCATGTCCGGCAGGTGGTTCCAGCATGCCCGGCTGGTGATTCCGGAGTGTCCGGCATGTGGTTCTGGCACCTCTGTGAGCTGGTTCCGGCATTCCTGGCAGGTGATACCGGAGTGTCCGGCATTTGGTTCTGGCACCTCTGAGAGGTGGTTCCGGAATGCCTGGCATGTGATTCCGGAGTGTCTGCCGAGTGGTTCTGGCATTGCCGGCAGTTGATTTTGGCGTGTCCACTAGGTGGTTCTGGGGAGTGGATCAGCTGGTTCCGGCATACTCGGCAGGTGGTACCCGCGTGTCCAGAACATGGTTCAGGCAAGTCTGAGAGGTGGTTCCGGCACGCCCGACAGGTGATTCCGGAGCGTCCGCCAAGTGTTTCTGGCGTACCCGGCAGGTGATTTTGGCATGTCCGACAGGTGTTTCTTGCGAGTCAAGCAGGTGGCTCAGGCATGCTCAGCTGGTGCTTCCGGCGTCTCTGGCACGTGGTTCTGGTGTGTCTGAGAGCTGGTTCTGGCATGTCTGGCAGATGATTCCGGAGTGTCCACCAAGTGGTTCTGGTATACCTGGCAGGTGATTTTAGCGTGTCCAGCAGGTGGTTCCGGCGAGCTCGGCAGGTGGTACCGGCGTGTCCGGAACATGCTTCTGGCACCTCTGAGAGGTGGTTCCGGCATGCCCGACAGGTGATTCTGGAGTGTTCGCCAAGTGGTTCTGGCGTAGCCGGCAGGTCACTTTGCATGTCCGGCTGTGGTTCCGGCGAGTCGAGCCGGTTGTTCCGGCGTAGCCGGCAGTTGATTTTGGCGTGTCCACTAGGTGGTTCTGGGCAGTGGATCAGATGGTTCCGGCATACTCGGCAGGTGGTACCGGCGTGTCCAGAACATGGTTCTGGCAATTCTGAGAGGTGTTTCCGGCACGCCCGACAGGTGATTCCGGAGTCTCCGGCATGTGGTTCTGGCACCTCTGAGAGGTGGTTCCGGCATGCCCGGCAGGTGATTCCGGAGTGTCCGGCATGTGGTTCTGGCACCTCTGAGAGGTGGTTCCGGCATGCCCGGCAGGTGATTCCGGAGTGTCCGGCATGTGGTTCTGGCACCTCTGAGAGGTGGTTCCGGCATGCCCGGCATGTGATACCGGAGTGTCCAGCATTTGGTTCTGGCACCTCTGAGAGGTGGTTCCGGAATGCCTGGCATGTGATTCCGGAGTGTCTGCCGAGTGGTTCTGGCACACCCGGCAGGTGATTTTGGCGTGTCCAGCAGGTGGTTCCGGCGAGCTCGGCAGGTGGTTCCGGCATGTCCGGAACATGGTTCTGGCACGTCTGAGAGATGGTTCCGGCATGCCCGGCAGGTGATTCCGGAGTGTCCGGCATGTGGTTCCGGCACCTCTGAGAGGTGGTACCGGCATGCCCGGCAGTTGGTTACGGAGTGTCTGCCGAGTGGTTCTGGAGTAGCCGGCAGGTGATTCTGGCATATCCAGCAGGTGGTTCTGGGGAGTGGATCAGGTGGTTCCGGCATACTCGGCAGGTGGTACCGGCGTTTCCGGAACTTGGTTCGGGCAAGTCTGAGAGGTGGTTCCGGCATGCCCGA
Source organism: Equus caballus (assembly GCF_041296265.1). NCBI lineage: Eukaryota > Metazoa > Chordata > Mammalia > Perissodactyla > Equidae > Equus > Equus caballus. The sequence continues at coordinate 7,908,121 of NC_091707.1, read as the reverse complement.
CAGGTGATTCCGGAGAGTTCGCCAAGTGGTTCTGGCGTAGCCGGCAGGTCATTTTGCATGTCCGGTGGTGGTTCCGGCGTGTCCAGCAGGTGTTTCCGATCTGTCCGGCAGGTGTTTCTGGCGTGACCGGCACGAGGTTCTGGCACGTCTGAGAGTTGGTTCCGGCATGCCCGACAGGTGATTTCGGAGTGTCCGCCACGTGGTTGTGGCGTACCGGGCAGGTGATTTTGGCGTGTCTGGCAGGTGTTTCTTGCAAGTCAAGCATATGGCTCAGGCATGATCAGCAGGTGCTTCCGGCGCGCCCTTCACGTGGTTCTGGTGTGTCTGAGAGCTGGTTCTGGCATGTCCGGCAGATGATTCTGGAGTGTCCTCCAAGTGGTTGTGGCATACCCGGCAGGTGATTTTAGCGTGTCAGGTAGGTGGTTCCGGCGAGTCGAGTAGGTGGTTCCGGGGTGCTCGGCAGGTGGTTCAGGCGGGTCTGGCAGGTGGTTTCGGTCTGTTCGGGGTGTGGTTCCGGCATCTCAGGCACATGGTTCTGGCACGTCTGATAGGTGGTTCCGGCCGGCCCGACAGGTGTTTCCATGGTGTCCGCCAAGTGGTTCTGGCATAGCTGCAACGTGATGTTGGCGTGACCGGCAGGTGGTTCCAGCGAGCCCGGCAGGTGATTCCGAAGAGTTCACCAAGTGGTTGTGGCGTAGCCGGCAGGTGATTTTGGCGTGTCCAGCAGGTGGTTTTGGCGAGTCGAGCAGGTGGTTCTGGAGTGCTCGGCAGGTGCTTCCAGTGTCATTGGCATGTAGTTCCGGCATGTCTGAGAGGTGGCTCCGCCATGCCCCGCAGGTGATTCTGGAGTGTTCGCCAAGTGGTTCTGGCGTAGTCGGCAGGTGATTTTGCATGGCCGGCAATGGGTCCGGCGATTCGAGCCGGTGGTTCCGCCATGTCCGGCAGGTGGTTCCGGCATGCCCCGCAGGTGATTCCGGAGTGTCCAGCATGTGGTTCTGGCACCTCTGAGATGTGGTTCCGGCATGCCTGGCAGGTGATACTGGAGTGTCCGGCATTTGGTTCTGGCACCTCTGAGAGGTGGTTCCGGAATGCCTGGCATGTGATTCCAGAGTGTCTGCCGAGTGGTTCTGGCGTAGCCGGCAGTTGATTTTGGCGTGTCCACTAGGTGGTTCTGGGGAGTGGATCAGCTGGTTCCAGCATACTCGGCAGGTGGTACCGACGTGTCCAGAACATGGTTCTGGCAAGTCTGAGAGGTGGTTCCGGCACGCCCGACAGGTGATTCCGGAGCGTCCGCCAAGTGTTTCTGGCGTACCCGGCAGGTGATTTTGTCATGTCCGACAGGTGTATCTTGCGAGTCGAGCAGGTGGCTCAGGCATGCTCAGCTGGTGCTTCCAGCGCCTCTGGCACGTGGTTCTGGTGTGTCTGAGAGCTGGTTCTGGCATCTCCAGCAGATGATTCCGGAGTGTCCACCAAGTGGTTCTTGTATACCTGGCAGGTGATTTTGGCGTGTCAGGAAGGTGGTTCCGGATAGTTGAGCAAGTGGATCAGGCGTGCTCGCCAGGGGGTTCAGGCGGGTCTGACAGGTGGTTTCGGTCTGTTCGGGGAGTGGTTCCGGCATCTCAGGCTCATGGTTCTGGCACGTCTGAGAAGTGGTTCCTGGCCGGCCCGACAGGTGTTTCCATGGGGTCCGCCAAGTGGTTCTGGCATAGCTGGCAGTTGATGTTGGCGAGACCGGCAGGTGGTTCCAGCAAGCCCGGCAGGTGATTCCGGCGTGTCCGGCATGTGTTTCTGGCACCTCTGAGAGGTGGTTCCTGCATGCCAGGCAGGTGATACCGGAGTGTCTGCCGAGTGGTTCTGGCACCTCTGAGAGGTGGTTCCGGCATGCCCAGCAGGTGATTCTGGAGTGTCCGGCATGTGGTTCTGGCACCTCTGAGAGGTGGTTCCGGCATGCCCGGCAGGTGATACCGGAGTGTCTGCCGAGTGGTTCTGGCACCTCTGAGAGTTGGTTCCGGCATGCCCAGCAGGTGATTCCGGAGTGTCCGGCATGTGGTTCTGGCACCTCTGTGAGTTGGTTCCGGCATGCCCGGCAGGTGATACCGCAGTGTCTGCCGAGTGGTTCTGGCACCTCTGAGAGGTGGTTCCGGCCGGCCGGAGAGGTGTTTCAGGAGTGTCCGCCAAGTGATTCTGGCGTAGCTGAAAGGTGATGTTGGCGTGACCGGCAGGTGGTTCCAGCCAGCCCGGCAGGTGATTCCGGAGTGTCTGCCGTGTGGTTCTGCCATGGCTGGCAGGTGATTTTGGCGTGTCCAGCAGGTGGTTCCGGCGAGCTCAGCAGGTGGTACCAGCGTGTCCGGAACATGGTTCTGGCACGTCTGAGAGATGGTTCCGGCATGCCCGGCAGGTGATTCCGGAGTGTCCGGCATGTGGTTCTGGCACCTCTGAGAGGTGGTTCCGGCATGCCTGGCAGGTGATTCCGGAGTGTCCAGCATGTGGTTCTGGCACCTCTGAGAGGTGGTTCCGGCATGCCTGGCAGGTGATTCCGGAGTGTCCAGCATGTGGTTCTGGCACCTCTGAGAGGTGGTTCCGGCATGCCCGGCATGTGATACCGGAGTGTCCAGCATTTGGTTCTGGCACCTCTGAGAGGTGGTTCCGGAATGCCTGGCATGTGATTCCGGAGTGTCTGCTGAGTGGTTCTGGCGTTGCCGGCAGTTGATTTTGGCGTGTCCACTAGGTTGTTCTGGGGAGTGGATCAGGTGGTTCCGGCTTACTCGGCAGGTGGTACCCGCGTGTGAGAACATGGTTCTGGCAAGTCTGAGAGGTGGTTCCGGCACGCCCGACAGGTGATTCCGGAGCGTCCGCCAAGTGTTTCTGGCCTACGCGGCAGGTGATTTTGGCATGTCCGACAGGTGTTTCTTGCGAGTCGAGCAGGTGGCTCAGGCATGCTCAGCTGGTGCTTCCGGCGTCTCTGGCACGTGCTTCTGGTGTGTCTGAGAGCTGGTTCTGGCATGTCCGTCAGATGATTCCGGAGTGTCCACCAAGTGGTTATGGTATACCTGGCAGGTGATTTTAGCGTGTCCAGCAGGTGGTTCCGGCGAGCTCGGCAGGTGGTACCGGCGTGTCCGGAACATGGATCTGGCACGTCTGAGAGATGGTTCCGGCATGCCCGGCAGGTGATTCCGGAGTGTCCGGCATGTGGTTCTGGCACCTCTGAGAGGTGGTTCCGGCATGCCCGACAGGTGATTCCGGAGTGTTCGCCAAGTGGTTCTGGCGTAGCCGGCAGGTCACTTTGCATGTCCGGCTGTGGTTCCGGCGAGTCGAGCCGGTGGTTCCGGCATAGCCGGCAGTTGATTTTAGCGTGTCCGCTAGGTCGTTCTGGGGAGTGGATCAGCTGGTTCCGTCATACTCGGCAGGTGGTACCCACGTGTCCAGAACATGGTTCTGGCAAGTTTGAGAGGTGGTTCCGGCACGCCCGACAGGTGATTCCGGAGCGTCCGCCAAGTGTTTCTGGCGTACCCGGCAGGTGATTTTGGCATGTCCGAGAGGTGTTTCTTGCGAGTCGAGCAGGTGGCTCAGGCATGCTCAGCTGGTGCTTCCGGCGTCTCTGGCCCGTGGTTCTGGTGTGTCTGAGAGCTGGTTCTGGCATGTCCGGCAGATGATTCCGGAGTGTCCACCAAGTGGTTCTGGTATACCTGGCAGGTGATCTTGGCGTGTCAGTAAGTTGGTTCCGGATAGTTGAGCAGGTGGATCAGGCGTGCTCGCCAGGGGGTTCAGGCGGGTCTGGCAGGTGGTTTCGGTCTGTTCGGGGAGTGGTTCCGGCATCTCAGGCTCATGGTTCTGGCACGTCTGAGAGGTGGTTCCGGCCGGCCCGACAGCTGTTTCAGGCATGCACGGCAGGTGATTCCAGAGTGTCCGGCATGTTGTTCTGGCACCTCTGAGAGGTGGTTCCGGCATGCCCGGCAGGTGATACCGGAGTGTCCGGCATGTGGTTCTGGCACCTCTGAGAGGTTGCTCTTGCATGCCCGGCTGGTGATACCGGAGTGTCCGGCATTTGGTTCTGGCACCTCTGAGAGGTGGTTCCGGGATGCCTGGCATGTGATTACGGAGTGTCTGCCGAGTGGTTCTGGCGTGTCCAGCAGGTGTTTCCGGTCTGTCCGGCAGGTGGTTGTGGCGTGCCCGGCACGAGGTTCTGGCACGTCTGAGAGTTGGTTCCGGCATGCCCGACAGGTGATTCCGGAGTGTTCGCCAAGTGGTTCTGGTGTAGCCGGCAGGTCATTTTGCATGTCCGGCGGTGGTTCCGGCGAGTCGAACCGGTAGTTCCGGCGTAGCCGGCAGGTGATTTTGGCGTGTCAGGAAGGGGGTTCCGGCTAGTTGAGCAGTTGGATCAGGCGTGCTCGCCAGGGGGTTCAGGCGGGTCTGGCAGGTGGTTTCGGTGTGTTCGGGGAGTGGTTCCGGCATCTCAGGCACATGGTTCTGGCACGTCTGAGAGGTGGTTCCGGCCGGCCCGACAGGTGTTTCCGGAGTGTCCGCCAAGCGGTTCTGGAGTGGCTGAAAGGTGATGTTGGTGTGACCGGAAGGTGGTTCCAGCCAGCCCGGCAGGTGATTCCGGAGTGTCTGCCGAGTGGTTCCGGCGTGCTCGGCTGGTGCTTCCGGTGTCATTGGCATGTGGTTCCTGCATGTCTGAGAGGTGGTTAGGCCGTGCCCGGCAGGTGATTCCGGAGTGTTCACCAAGTGGTTCTGGCGTAGCCGGCAGGTGATTTTGCATGTCCGGCAATGGTTCCGGCGAGTCGAGCCGGTGGTTCCGGCACGTCCAGCAGTTGGTTCCGGCATGCCCGGCAGGTGATTCCGGAGTGTCCGGCATGTGGTTCTGGCACCTCTGAGAGGTGGTTCTGGCATGCCCGGCAGGGGATACCGGAGTGTCCGGCATTTGGTTCTGGCACCTCTGAGAGGTGGTTCCGGAGTGCCTGGCATGTGATTCCCGAGTGTCAGCCGAGTGGTTCTGGCGTAGCCAGCAGGTGATTTTGGCGTGTGCAGCAGGTGGTTCCGGCGAGCTCGGCAGGTGGTTCCGGCATGTGCGGAACATGGTTCTGGCAAGTCTGAGAGATGCTTCCGGCATGCCCGGCAGGTGATTCCGGATTGTCCGGCATGTGGTTCTGGCACCTCTGAGAGGTGGTTGCGGCAGGCCCGGCAGGTGGTTCCGGAGTGCCTGCCGAGTGGTTCTGGCATAGTCGGCAGGTGATTCTGGCGTGTCCAGCAGGTGGTTCTGGGGAGAGGATCAGGTGGTTCCGGCATACTCGGCAGGTGGTACCGGCGTGTCCGGAACATGGTTCTGGCAAGTCTGAGAGGCGGTTCCGGCATGCCCGACAGGTGATTCCGGAGTTTTCGCCAAGTGGTGCTGGTGTAGCCGGCAGGTCATTTTGCATGTCCGGCGGTGGTTCCGGCGAGTCGAGCCGGTCGTTCCGGCGTGTCCGGCAGGTGGTTCTGGCGTGACCGGCACGAGGTTCTGGCACGTCTGAGAGTTGGTTCCGGCATGCCCGACAGGTGATTTCGGAGTGTCCGCCACATGGTTCTGGCGTACCCGGCAGGTGATTTTGGCGTGTCTGGCAGGTGTTTCTTGCAAGTCGAGCATTTGGCTCAGGCATGCTCAGCAGGTGCTTACGGCGTGTCTGGCACGTGGTTCTGGTGTGTCTGAGATCTGGTTCTGGCATGTCCGGCAGATGATTCCGGAGTGTCCGCCAAGTGGTTGTGGCATACCCGGCAGGTGATTTTAGCGTGTCAGGTAGGTGGTTCCAGCGAGTCGAGTAGGTGGTTCCGGCGTGCTCGGCAGGTGGTTCAGGCGGGTCTGGCAGGTGATTTCGGTGTTTTCGGGGTGTGGTTCCAGCATCTCAGGCACATGGTTCTGGCACGTCTGATAGGTGGTTCTGGCCGGCCCGACAGGTGTTTCCTTGGTGTCCGCCAAGTGGTTCTGGCATAGCTGAAAGGTGATGTTGGCGTGACCGGCAGGTGGTTCCAGCCAGCCCGGCGGGTGATTCCGGAGTGTCTGCAGCGTGGTTCTGGCGTAGCTGGCAGCTGATTTTGGCGTGTCCAGCAGGTGGTTCCGGCGAGCTCGGCAGGTGGTACCGGCGTGTCCGGAACATGGTTCTGGCACGTCTGAGAGATGGTTCCGGCATGCCCGGCAGGTGATTCCGGAGTGTCCGGCATGTGGTTCTGGCACCTCTGAGAGGTGGTTCCGGCATGCCCGGCTGGTGGTTCCGGAGTGTCTGCCGAGTGGTTCTGGCGTAGCCGGCAGGTGATTCTGGCGTGTCCAGCAGGTTGTTCTGGGGTGTGGATCAGCTGGTTCCGGCATACTCGGCAGGTGGTACCGGTGTGTCCGGAACATGGTTCTGGCAAGTCTGAGAGGTGGTTCCGGCATGCCCGACAGGTGATTCCGGAGTGTTCGCCAAGTGGTTCTAGCGTAGCCGGCAGGTAATTTTGCATGTCCGGCGGTGGTTCCGGCGAGTCGACCCTGTGGTTCCGGCATAGCCGGCAGTTGATTTTGGCGTGTCCACTAGGTGGTTCTGGGGAGTGGAGCAGCTGGTTCCGGCACGCCCGACAGGTGATTCCGGAGCGTCCGCCAAGCGTTTCTGGCGTACCCGGCAGGTGACTTTGGCATGTCCGACAGGTGTTTCCATAGTGTGCGCCAATTTGTTCTGGTATAGCTGGCAGGTGATGTTGGCGTGACCAGCATGTGGTTCCAGCAAGCCTGGCAGGTGATTCCGAAGAGTTCACCAAATGGGTGTGGCGTAGCCGGCAGGTGATTTTGTCGTGTCCAGCGCTCCGGCGAGCTCGGCAGGTGGTACCAGCGTGTCCTGAACATGGTTCTGGCCAGTCTGAGAGATGGTTCCGGTATGCCAGTCAGGTGATTCCGGAGTGTCCGGCATGTGGTTCTGGCACCTCTGAGAGGTGGTTCCGGCATGCCCGGCAGGTGATTCCGGAGTGTCCGGCATGTGGTTCTGGCACCTCTGAGAGGTGGTTCCGGCATGCCCGTCAGGTGATACCGGAGTGTTCGCCAAGTGGTTGTGGCATAGCCGGCAGGTGATTTTGCATGTCCGGCAATGGTTCCGGCGAGTCGAGCCGGTGGTTCCGGAATGTCCGACAGGTGGTTCCGGCATGTCCGGCAGGTGGTTCCGGCATGTCCAGCACGTGGTTCCAGCATGCACGGCAGGTGATTCCGGAGTGTCCGGCATGTGGTTCTGGCAGCTCTGAGAGGTGGTTCCGGAATGCCTGGCCTGTGATTCCGGAGTGTCTGCCGAGTGGTTCTGGCGTAGCCGGCAGTTGATTTTGGCGTGTCCACTAGGTGGTTCTGGAGAGTGGAACAGCTGGTTCCGGCATACTGGGCAGGTGGTACCGGCGTGTCCAGAACATGGTTCTGGCAAGTCTGAGAGGTGGTTCCGGCACGCCCGACAGGTGATTCCGGAGCGTCCGCCAAGTGTTTCTGGCGTACCCGGCAGGTGATTTTCGCCTGTCCGACAGGTGTATCTTGCGAGTCGAGCAGGTGGCTCAGGCATGCTCAGCTGGTGCTTCCGGCGTCTCTGGCACGTGGTTCTGGTGTGTCTGAGAGCTGGTTCTGGCATCTCCGGCAGATGATTCCGGAGTGTCCACCAAGTGGTTCTTGTATACCTGGCAGGTGATTTTGGCATGTCAGGAAGTTGGTTCCGGCTAGTTGAGCAGGTGGATCAGGCGTGCTCGCCAGGGGGTTCAGGCGGGTCTGGCAGGTGGTTTCGGTCTGTTCGGGGAGTGGTTCCGGGATCTCAGGCACATGGTTCTGGCACGTCTGAGAGGTGGTTCCGGCCGGCCGGAGAGGTGTTTCCGGAGTGTCCGCCAAGTGGTTCTGGCGTAGCTGAAAGGTGATGTTGGCGTGACCGGCAGGTGGTTCCAGCCAGCCCGGCAGGTGATTCCGGAGTGTCTGCCGTGTGGTTCTGCCGTAGCTGGCAGGTGATTTTGGCGTGTCCAGCAGGTGGTTCCGGCGAGCTCGGCCGGTGGTACCAGCGTGTCCGGAACATGGTTCAGGCACGTCTGAGAGATGGTTCCGGCATGCCCGGCAGGTGATTCGGGAGTGTCCGGCATGTGGTTCTGGCACCTCTGAGAGGTGGTTCTGGCATGCCCCGCAGGTGATTCCGCAGTGTCCGGCATGTGGTTTTGGCACCTCTGAGAGGTGGTTCCGGCATGCCCGGCAGGTGGTTCCGGAGTGTCTGCCGAGTGGTTCTGGCATAGTCGGAAGGTGATTCTGGCGTGTCCAGCAGGTGGTTCTGGGGAGTGGATCAGGTGGTTCTGGCATACTCGGCAGGTGGTACCGGCGTGTCCGGAACATGGTTCTGGCAAGTCTGAGAGGCGGTTCCGGCATGCCCGACAGGTGATTCCGGAGTGTTCGCCAAGTGGTTCTGGCGTAGCCGGCAGGTTATTTTGCATGTCCAGAAGGTGGTTCCGGCATGCCCGACAGGTGATTCTGGAGTGTTCGCCAAGTGGTTCTGGCGTAGCCGGCAGGTGATTTTCCATGTCCGGCAATGGTTCCGGCGAGTCGAGCCGGTGGTTCCGGCATGTCCGGCAGGTGGTTCCAGCATGCCCGGCAGGTGATTCCGGAGTGTCCGGCATGTGGTTCTGGCACCTCTGTGAGCTGGTTCCGGCATTCCTGGCAGGTGATACCGGAGTGTCCGGCATTTGGTTCTGGCACCTCTGAGAGGTGGTTCCGGAATGCCTGGCATGTGATTCCGGAGTGTCTGCCGAGTGGTTCTGGCATTGCCGGCAGTTGATTTTGGCGTGTCCACTAGGTGGTTCTGGGGAGTGGATCAGCTGGTTCCGGCATACTCGGCAGGTGGTACCCGCGTGTCCAGAACATGGTTCAGGCAAGTCTGAGAGGTGGTTCCGGCACGCCCGACAGGTGATTCCGGAGCGTCCGCCAAGTGTTTCTGGCGTACCCGGCAGGTGATTTTGGCATGTCCGACAGGTGTTTCTTGCGAGTCAAGCAGGTGGCTCAGGCATGCTCAGCTGGTGCTTCCGGCGTCTCTGGCACGTGGTTCTGGTGTGTCTGAGAGCTGGTTCTGGCATGTCTGGCAGATGATTCCGGAGTGTCCACCAAGTGGTTCTGGTATACCTGGCAGGTGATTTTAGCGTGTCCAGCAGGTGGTTCCGGCGAGCTCGGCAGGTGGTACCGGCGTGTCCGGAACATGCTTCTGGCACCTCTGAGAGGTGGTTCCGGCATGCCCGACAGGTGATTCCGGAGTGTTCGCCAAGTGGTTCTGGCGTAGCCGGCAGGTCACTTTGCATGTCCGGCTGTGGTTCCGGCGAGTCGAGCCGGTTGTTCCGGCGTAGCCGGCAGTTGATTTTGGCGTGTCCACTAGGTGGTTCTGGGGAGTGGATCAGATGGTTCCGGCATACTCGGCAGGTGGTACCGGCGTGTCCAGAACATGGTTCTGGCAATTCTGAGAGGTGGTTCCAGCACGCCCGACAGGTGATTCCGGAGTCTCCGGCATGTGGTTCTGGCACCTCTGAGAGGTGGTTCCGGCATGCCCGGCAGGTGATTCCGGAGTGTCCGGCATGTGGTTCTGGCACCTCTGAGAGGTGGTTCCGGCATGCCCGGCTGGTGGATGCGGAGTGTCTGCCGAGTGGTTCTGGCGTAGCCGGCAGGTGATTCTGGCGTGTCCAGCAGGTGGTTCTTGGGAGTGGATCAGGTGGTTCCGGCATACTCGGCAGGTGGTACCGGCGTGTCCGGAACATGGTTCTGGCAAGTCGGAGAGGCGGTTCCGGCATGCCCGAGAGGTGATTCCGGAGTGTTTGCCAAGTGGTTCTGGCGTAGCCGGCAGGTCATTTTGCATGTCCGGCGGTGGTTCTGGCGAGTCGACCCTGTGGTTCCGGCATAGCCGGCAGTTGATTTTGGCGTGTCCACTAGGTGGTTCTGGGGAGTGGAGCAGCTGGTTCCGGCACGACCGACAGGTGATTCCGGAGCGTCCGCCAAGCGTTTCTGGCGTACCCGGCAGGTGACTTTGGCATGTCCGACAGGTGTTTCCATAGTGTGCGCCAATTTGTTCTGGTATAGCTGGCAGGTGATGTTGGCGTGACCAGCATGTGGTTCCAGCAAGCCTGGCAGGTGATTCCGAAGAGTTCACCAAATGGGTGTGGCGTAGCCGGCAGGTGATTTTGTCGTGTCCAGCGCTCCGGCGAGCTCGGCAGGTGGTACCAGCGTGTCCTGAACATGGTTCTGGCCAGTCTGAGAGATGGTTCCGGTATGCCAGTCAGGTGATTCCGGAGTGTCCGGCATGTGGTTCTGGCACCTCTGAGAGGTGGTTCCGGCATGCCCGGCAGGTGATTCCGGAGTGTCCGGCATGTGGTTCTGGCACCTCTGAGAGGTGGTTCCGGCATGCCCGTCAGGTGATACCGGAGTGTTCGCCAAGTGGTTGTGGCATAGCCGGCAGGTGATTTTGCATGTCCGGCAATGGTTCCGGCGAGTCGAGCCGGTGGTTCCGGAATGTCCGACAGGTGGTTCCGGCATGTCCGGCAGGTGGTTCCGGCATGTCCAGCACGTGGTTCCAGCATGCACGGCAGGTGATTCCGGAGTGTCCGGCATGTGGTTCTGGCAGCTCTGAGAGGTGGTTCCGGAATGCCTGGCCTGTGATTCCGGAGTGTCTGCCGAGTGGTTCTGGCGTAGCCGGCAGTTGATTTTGGCGTGTCCACTAGGTGGTTCTGGGGAGTGGAACAGCTGGTTCCGGCATACTGGGCAGGTGGTACCGGCGTGTCCAGAACATGGTTCTGGCAAGTCTGAGAGGTGGTTCCGGCACGCCCGACAGGTGATTCCGGAGCGTCCGCCAAGTGTTTCTGGCGTACCCGGCAGGTGATTTTCGCCTGTCCGACAGGTGTATCTTGCGAGTCGAGCAGGTGGCTCAGGCATGCTCAGCTGGTGCTTCCGGCGTCTCTGGCACGTGGTTCTGGTGTGTCTGAGAGCTGGTTCTGGCATCTCCGGCAGATGATTCCGGAGTGTCCACCAAGTGGTTCTTGTATACCTGGCAGGTGATTTTGGCATGTCAGGAAGTTGGTTCCGGCTAGTTGAGCAGGTGGATCAGGCGTGCTCGCCAGGGGGTTCAGGCGGGTCTGGCAGGTGGTTTCGGTCTGTTCGGGGAGTGGTTCCGGGATCTCAGGCACATGGTTCTGGCACGTCTGAGAGGTGGTTCCGGCCGGCCGGAGAGGTGTTTCCGGAGTGTCCGCCAAGTGGTTCTGGCGTAGCTGAAAGGTGATGTTGGCGTGACCGGCAGGTGGTTCCAGCCAGCCCGGCAGGTGATTCCGGAGTGTCTGCCGTGTGGTTCTGCCGTAGCTGGCAGGTGATTTTGGCGTGTCCAGCAGGTGGTTCCGGCGAGCTCGGCCGGTGGTACCAGCGTGTCCGGAACATGGTTCAGGCACGTCTGAGAGATGGTTCCGGCATGCCCGGCAGGTGATTCGGGAGTGTCCGGCATGTGGTTCTGGCACCTCTGAGAGGTGGTTCTGGCATGCCCCGCAGGTGATTCCGCAGTGTCCGGCATGTGGTTCTGGCACCTCTGAGAGGTGGTTCCGGCATGCCCGGCAGGTGGTTCCAGAGTGTCTGCCGAGTGGTTCTGGCATAGTCGGAAGGTGATTCTGGCGTGTCCAGCAGGTGGTTCTGGGGAGTGGATCAGGTGGTTCTGGCATACTCGGCAGGTGGTACCGGCGTGTCCGGAACATGGTTCTGGCAAGTCTGAGAGGCGGTTCCGGCATGCCCGACAGGTGATTCCGGAGTGTTCGCCAAGTGGTTCTGGCGTAGCCGGCAGGTCATTTTGCATGTCCAGAAGGTGGTTCCGGCATGCCCGACAGGTGATTCTGGAGTGTTCGCCAAGTGGTTCTGGCGTAGCCGGCAGGTGATTTTCCATGTCCGGCAATGGTTCCGGCGAGTCGAGCCGGTGGTTCCGGCATGTCCGGCAGGTGGTTCCAGCATGCCCGGCAGGTGATTCCGGAGTGTCCGGCATGTGGTTCTGGCACCTCTGTGAGCTGGTTCCGGCATTCCTGGCAGGTGATACCGGAGTGTCCGGCATTTGGTTCTGGCACCTCTGAGAGGTGGTTCCGGAATGCCTGGCATGTGATTCCGGAGTGTCTGCCGAGTGGTTCTGGCATTGCCGGCAGTTGATTTTGGCGTGTCCACTAGGTGGTTCTGGGGAGTGGATCAGCTGGTTCCGGCATACTCGGCAGGTGGTACCCGCGTGTCCAGAACATGGTTCAGGCAAGTCTGAGAGGTGGTTCCGGCACGCCCGACAGGTGATTCCGGAGCGTCCGCCAAGTGTTTCTGGCGTACCCGGCAGGTGATTTTGGCATGTCCGACAGGTGTTTCTTGCGAGTCAAGCAGGTGGCTCAGGCATGCTCAGCTGGTGCTTCCGGCGTCTCTGGCACGTGGTTCTGGTGTGTCTGAGAGCTGGTTCTGGCATGTCTGGCAGATGATTCCGGAGTGTCCACCAAGTGGTTCTGGTATACCTGGCAGGTGATTTTAGCGTGTCCAGCAGGTGGTTCCGGCGAGCTCGGCAGGTGGTACCGGCGTGTCCGGAACATGCTTCTGGCACCTCTGAGAGGTGGTTCCGGCATGCCCGACAGGTGATTCCGGAGTGTTCGCCAAGTGGTTCTGGCGTAGCCGGCAGGTCACTTTGCATGTCCGGCTGTGGTTCCGGCGAGTCGAGCCGGTTGTTCCGGCGTAGCCGGCAGTTGATTTTGGCGTGTCCACTAGGTGGTTCTGGGGAGTGGATCAGATAGTTCCGGCATACTCGGCAGGTGGTACCGGCGTGTCCAGAACATGGTTCTGGCAATTCTGAGAGGTGGTTCCGGCACGCCCGACAGGTGATTCCGGAGTCTCCGGCATGTGGTTCTGGCACCTCTGAGAGGTGGTTCCGGCATGCCCGGCAGGTGATTCCGGAGTGTCCGGCATGTGGTTCTGGCACCTCTGAGATGTGGTTCCGGCATGCCCGGCAGGTGATTCCGGAGTGTCCGGCATGTGGTTCTGGCACCTCTGAGAGGTGGTTCCGGCATGCCCGGCATGTGATACCGGAGTGTCCAGCATTTGGTTCTGGCACCTCTGAGAGGTGGTTCCGGAATGCCTGGCATGTGATTCCGGAGTGTCTGCCGAGTGGTTCTGGCACAGCCGGCAGGTGATTTTGGCGTGTCCAGCAGGTGGTTCCGGCGAGCTCGGCAGGTGGTTCCGGCATGTCCGGAACATGGTTCTGGCACGTCTGAGAGATGGTTCCGGCATGCCCGGCAGGTGATTCCGGAGTGTCCGGCATGTGGTTCCGGCACCTCTGAGAGGTGGTACCGGCATGCCCGGCAGTTGGTTACGGAGTGTCTGCCGAGTGGTTCTGGAGTAGCCGGCAGGTGATTCTGGCGTATCCAGCAGGTGGCTCTGGGGAGTGGATCAGGTGGTTCCGGCATACTCGGCAGGTGGTACCGGCGTTTCCGGAACTTGGTTCGGGCAAGTCTGAGAGGTGGTTCCGGCATGCCCGACAGGTGATTCCGGAGAGTTCGCCAAGTGGTTCTGGCGTAGCCGGCAGGTCATTTTGCATGTCCGGTGGTGGTTCCGGCGTGTCCAGCAGGTGTTTCCGATCTGTCCGGCAGGTGTTTCTGGCGTGACCGGCACGAGGTTCTGGCACGTCTGAGAGTTGGTTCCGGCATGCCCGACAGGTGATTTCGGAGTGTCCGCCACGTGGTTGTGGCGTACCGGGCAGGTGATTTTGGCGTGTCTGGCAGGTGTTTCTTGCAAGTCAAGCATATGGCTCAGGCATGATCAGCAGGTGCTTCCGGCGCGCCCTTCACGTGGTTCTGGTGTGTCTGAGAGCTGGTTCTGGCATGTCCGGCAGATGATTCTGGAGTGTCCTCCAAGTGGTTGTGGCATACCCGGCAGGTGATTTTAGCGTGTCAGGTAGGTGGTTCCGGCGAGTCGAGTAGGTGGTTCCGGGGTGCTCGGCAGGTGGTTCAGGCGGGTCTGGCAGGTGGTTTCGGTCTGTTCGGGGTGTGGTTCCGGCATCTCAGGCACATGGTTCTGGCACGTCTGATAGGTGGTTCCGGCCGGCCCGACAGGTGTTTCCATGGTGTCCGCCAAGTGGTTCTGGCATAGCTGCAACGTGATGTTGGCGTGACCGGCAGGTGGTTCCAGCGAGCCCGGCAGGTGATTCCGAAGAGTTCACCAAGTGGTTGTGGCGTAGCCGGCAGGTGATTTTGGCGTGTCCAGCAGGTGGTTTTGGCGAGTCGAGCAGGTGGTTCTGGAGTGCTCGGCAGGTGCTTCCAGTGTCATTGGCATGTAGTTCCGGCATGTCTGAGAGGTGGCTCCGCCATGCCCCGCAGGTGATTCTGGAGTGTTCGCCAAGTGGTTCTGGCGTAGCCGGCAGGTGATTTTGCATGGCCGGCAATGGGTCCGGTGATTCGAGCCGGTGGTTCCGCCATGTCCGGCAGGTGGTTCCGGCATGCCCCGCAGGTGATTCCGGAGTGTCCAGCATGTGGTTCTGGCACCTCTGAGATGTGGTTCCGGCATGCCTGGCAGGTGATACTGGAGTGTCCGGCATTTGGTTCTGGCACCTCTGAGAGGTGGTTCCGGAATGCCTGGCATGTGATTCCAGAGTGTCTGCCGAGTGGTTCTGGCGTAGCCGGCAGTTGATTTTGGCATGTCCACTAGGTGGTTCTGGGGAGTGGATCAGCTGGTTCCAGCATACTCGGCAGGTGGTACCGACGTGTCCAGAACATGGTTCTGGCAAGTCTGAGAGGTGGTTCCGGCACGCCCGACAGGTGATTCCGGAGCGTCCGCCAAGTGTTTCTGGCGTACCCGGCAGGTGATTTTGTCATGTCCGACAGGTGTATCTTGCGAGTCGAGCAGGTGGCTCAGGCATGCTCAGCTGGTGCTTCCAGCGCCTCTGGCACGTGGTTCTGGTGTGTCTGAGAGCTGGTTCTGGCATCTCCAGCAGATGATTCCGGAGTGTCCACCAAGTGGTTCTTGTATACCTGGCAGGTGATTTTGGCGTGTCAGGAAGGTGGTTCCGGATAGTTGAGCAAGTGGATCAGGCGTGCTCGCCAGGGGGTTCAGGCGGGTCTGACAGGTGGTTTCGGTCTGTTCGGGGAGTGGTTCCGGCATCTCAGGCTCATGGTTCTGGCACGTCTGAGAAGTGGTTCCTGGCCGGCCCGACAGGTGTTTCCATGGGGTCCGCCAAGTGGTTCTGGCATAGCTGGCAGTTGATGTTGGTGAGACCGGCAGGTGGTTCCAGCAAGCCCGGCAGGTGATTCCGGCGTGTCCGGCATGTGTTTCTGGCACCTCTGAGAGGTGGTTCCTGCATGCCAGGCAGGTGATACCGGAGTGTCTGCCGAGTGGTTCTGGCACCTCTGAGAGGTGGTTCCGGCATGCCCAGCAGGTGATTCCGGAGTGTCCGGCATGTGGTTCTGGCACCTCTGTGAGTTGGTTCCGGCATGCCCGGCTGGTGATACCGCAGTGTCTGCCGAGTGGTTCTGGCACCTCTGAGAGGTGGTTCCGGCCGGCCGGAGAGGTGTTTCAGGAGTGTCCGCCAAGTGATTCTGGCGTAGCTGAAAGGTGATGTTGGCGTGACCGGCAGGTGGTTCCAGCCAGCCCGGCAGGTGATTCCGGAGTGTCTGCCGTGTGGTTCTGCCATGGCTGGCAGGTGATTTTGGCGTGTCCAGCAGGTGGTTCCGGCGAGCTCAGCAGGTGGTACCAGCGTGTCCGGAACATGGTTCTGGCACGTCTGAGAGATGGTTCCGGCATGCCCGGCAGGTGATTCCGGAGTGTCCGGCATGTGGTTCTGGCACCTCTGAGAGGTGGTTCCGGCATGCCTGGCAGGTGATTCCGGAGTGTCCAGCATGTGGTTCTGGCACCTCTGAGAGGTGGTTCCGGCATGCCTGGCAGGTGATTCCGGAGTGTGCAGCATGTGGTTCTGGCACCTCTGAGAGGTGGTTCCGGCATGCCCGGCATGTGATACCGGAGTGTCCAGCATTTGGTTCTGGCACCTCTGAGAGGTGGTTCCGGAATGCCTGGCATGTGATTCCGGAGTGTCTGCCGAGTGGTTCTGGCGTTGCCGGCAGTTGATTTTGGAGTGTCCACTAGGTTGTTCTGGGGAGTGGATCAGGTGGTTCCGGCATACTCGGCAGGTGGTACCCGCGTGTGAGAACATGGTTCTGGCAAGTCTGAGAGGTGGTTCCGGCACGCCCGACAGGTGATTCCGGAGCGTCCGCCAAGTGTTTCTGGCGTACGCGGCAGGTGATTTTGGCATGTCCGACAGGTGTTTCTTGCGAGTCGAGCAGGTGGCTGAGGCATGCTCAGCTGGTGCTTCCGGCGTCTCTGGCACGTGCTTCTGGTGTGTCTGAGAGCTGGTTCTGGCATGTCCGTCAGATGATTCCGGAGTGTCCACCAAGTGGTTATGGTATACCTGGCAGGTGATTTTAGCGTGTCCAGCAGGTGGTTCCGGCGAGCTCGGCAGGTGGTACCGGCGTGTCCGGAACATGGATCTGGCACGTCTGAGAGATGGTTCCGGCATGCCCGGCAGGTGATTCCGGAGTGTCCGGCATGTGGTTCTGGCACCTCTGAGAGGTGGTTCCGGCATGCCCGACAGGTGATTCCGGAGTGTTCGCCAAGTGGTTCTGGCGTAGCCGGCAGGTCACTTTGCATGTCCGGCTGTGGTTCCGGCGAGTCGAGCCGGTGGTTCCGGCATAGCCGGCAGTTGATTTTAGCGTGTCCGCTAGGTCGTTCTGGGGAGTGGATCAGCTGGTTCCGTCATACTCGGCAGGTGGTACCCACGTGTCCAGAACATGGTTCTGGCAAGTTTGAGAGGTGGTTCCGGCACGCCCGACAGGTGATTCCGGAGCGTCCGCCAAGTGTTTCTGGCGTACCCGGCAGGTGATTTTGGCATGTCCGAGAGGTGTTTCTTGCGAGTCGAGCAGGTGGCTCAGGCATGCTCAGCTGGTGCTTCCGGCGTCTCTGGCCCGTGGTTCTGGTGTGTCTGAGAGCTGGTTCTGGCATGTCCGGCAGATGATTCCGGAGTGTCCACCAAGTGGTTCTGGTATACCTGGCAGGTGATCTTGGCGTGTCAGTAAGTTGGTTCCGGATAGTTGAGCAGGTGGATCAGGCGTGCTCGCCAGGGGGTTCAGGCGGGTCTGGCAGGTGGTTTCGGTCTGTTCGGGGAGTGGTTCCGGCATCTCAGGCTCATGGTTCTGGCACGTCTGAGAGGTGGTTCCGGCCGGCCCGACAGCTGTTTCAGGCATGCACGGCAGGTGATTCCAGAGTGTCCGGCATGTTGTTCTGGCACCTCTGAGAGGTGGTTCCGGCATGCCCGGCAGGTGATACCGGAGTGTCCGGCATGTGGTTCTGGCACCTCTGAGAGGTTGCTCTTGCATGCCCGGCTGGTGATACCGGAGTGTCCGGCATTTGGTTCTGGCACCTCTGAGAGGTGGTTCCGGGATGCCTGGCATGTGATTACGGAGTGTCTGCCGAGTGGTTCTGGCGTGTCCAGCAGGTGTTTCCGGTCTCTCCGGCAGGTGGTTGTGGCGTGCCCGGCACGAGGTTCTGGCACGTCTGAGAGTTGGTTCCGGCATGCCCGACAGGTGATTCCGGAGTGTTCGCCAAGTGGTTCTGGTGTAGCCGGCAGGTCATTTTGCATGTCCGGCGGTGGTTCCGGCGAGTCGAACCGGTAGTTCCGGCGTAGCCGGCAGGTGATTTTGGCGTGTCAGGAAGGGGGTTCCGGCTAGTTGAGCAGTTGGATCAGGCGTGCTCGCCAGGGGGTTCAGGCGGGTCTGGCAGGTGGTTTCGGTGTGTTCGGGGAGTGGTTCCGGCATCTCAGGCACATGGTTCTGGCACGTCTGAGAGGTGGTTCCGGCCGGCCCGACAGGTGTTTCCAGAGTGTCCGCCAAGTGGTTCTGGAGTGGCTGAAAGGTGATGTTGGTGTGACCGGAAGGTGGTTCCAGCCAGCCCGGCAGGTGATTCCGGAGTGTCTGCCGAGTGGTTCTGGCGTGCTCGGCTGGTGCTTCCGGTGTCATTGGCATGTGGTTCCTGCATGTCTGAGAGGTGGTTAGGCCGTGCCCGGCAGGTGAATCCGGAGTGTTCACCAAGTGGTTCTGGCGTAGCCGGCAGGTGATTTTGCATGTCCGGCAATGGTTCCGGCGAGTCGAGCCGGTGGTTCCGGCACGTCCAGCAGTTGGTTCCGGAATGCCCGGCAGGTGATTCCGGAGTGTCCGGCATGTGGTTCTGGCACCTCTGAGAGGTGGTTCTGGCATGCCCGGCAGGGGATACCGGAGTGTCCGGCATTTGGTTCTGGCACCTCTGAGAGGTGGTTCCGGAGTGCCTGGCATGTGATTCCCGAGTGTCAGCCGAGTGGTTCTGGCGTAGCCAGCAGGTGATTTTGGCGTGTGCAGCAGGTGGTTCCGGCGAGCTCGGCAGGTGGTTCCGGCATGTGCGGAACATGGTTCTGGCAAGTCTGAGAGATGCTTCCGGCATGCCCGGCAGGTGATTCCGGATTGTCCGGCATGTGGTTCTGGCACCTCTGAGAGGTGGTTGCGGCAGGCCCGGCAGGTGGTTCCGGAGTGCCTGCCGAGTGGTTCTGGCATAGTCGGCAGGTGATTCTGGCGTGTCCAGCAGGTGGTTCTGGGGAGAGGATCAGGTGGTTCCGGCATACTCGGCAGGTGGTACCGGCGTGTCCGGAACATGGTTCTGGCAAGTCTGAGAGGCGGTTCCGGCATGCCCGACAGGTGATTCCGGAGTTTTCGCCAAGTGGTGCTGGTGTAGCCGGCAGGTCATTTTGCATGTCCGGCGGTGGTTCCGGCGAGTCGAGCCGGTCGTTCCGGCGTGTCCAGCAGGTGGTTCTGGCGTGACCGGCACGAGGTTCTGGCACGTCTGAGAGTTGGTTCCGGCATGCCCGACAGGTGATTTTGGAGTGTCCGCCACATGGTTCTGGCGTACCCGGCAGGTGATTTTGGCGTGTCTGGCAGGTGTTTCTTGCAAGTCGAGCATTTGGCTCAGGCATGCTCAGCAGGTGCTTACGGCGTGTCTGGCACGTGGTTCTGGTGTGTCTGAGAGCTGGTTCTGGCATGTCCGGCAGATGATTCCGGAGTGTCCGCCAAGTGGTTGTGGCATACCCGGCAGGTGATTTTAGCGTGTCAGGTAGGTGGTTCCAGCGAGTCGAGTAGGTGGTTCCGGCGTGCTCGGCAGGTGGTTCAGGCGGGTCTGGCAGGTGATTTCGGTGTTTTCGGGGTGTGGTTCCAGCATCTCAGGCACATGGTTCTGGCACGTCTGATAGGTGGTTCCGGCCGGCCCGACAGGTGTTTCCTTGGTGTCCGCCAAG